>NC_057863.1:347236723-347561723 GCF_019393635.1 Dromiciops gliroides
AAAAGGAGATCCTTAACCTCCCCCAATCTGCCAAAGAGCTTCATGACACAAAGAACAGTTAAGCACTCCTGCTTTTAAAGGTTGCATATTAGCTCCTCTGAGTCTTAAGTACTTTAGACCTTCAAGTCATTTTACGGATGAGGAAACTGAGACCTGAAGTGATGTGTCTCATAGTCACCCAGGTAGTGTCAGAAGTAGGATTCAAATTTAGGTCTTCCTTATTCCATATCCAGGAATGAATGAATAAATGAATGAATAAATAAACAAACAAACAAACAAACATGCCCACTTTATCACACTGCCTCTAAAAGTCATTAGGAAAAAAATTAAGGAGGATTTTTTTCCCCCTTCTTTCTCATTCTGAACCTGGCATGTCAAAGGGTAGGACTTGTACCTTGGTTTTCCTTACTTGGATGCTTGTTCTCAATCTCTTGGGCTGCCTCTTGTCAACCTATATAGTTGGGATCATTTTGTAGTCTGAGTAAAACCACTTTTTCCGTATTGATACTTTTCTTAATTAAAAAGGAAGTAAAAACAATTATGGCTTTTTACTGGCCTGGTTGCTTAGTAACTGGATCACAAAGCTAGATGCTTAGAACTCTAGGGTCTGTTTTTAAAAGGCAACAACAAAAGCCCTTTCAATTCGGGGAGGTTTAGACTAGGTGTGGTTCTGTTTGGAAATGGACTTAGATGAACTTTCAGTAATGAAAAGCTAGTTAGCTTTTAGGCTGGGTCTGTCACACGAGGGGGATAGGCAGCTTCAACGTAGCAACCTTTTAGTTATAGCATCATAGAATTTAGAGCTGGAAGGGGAGCTCGGAGATCATAGGAAGATAATAATAATGATCGTGACTAACATTTATATGACACTTTAAGGTTATACCAAGCCTGGAATCAGATTCATCTTCCTGAATTCAAATCTGACCTCATATATTTACTTACTAGCTGTGTGACCCTGGGCAAGTCATTTAACCCTGTTGCTCTCTCTCAGTCTCCTCATCTTTAAAATGAGTTGGAGAAGGAGATAGCAAACCACACTAGTATCTTTGCCAAGAAAAACCCAAATGGGGTCATGAAGAGTTATACAGTAAGTAAGTAGCAGAGATGAGTTTTGTTTCCACTGTCCAGTCCTTTCATTTTAAAACCTGGGAGACTGAAACTTGCTCAGATTCATATATGTCCAATTTCTCACTCTCCTACTTAAACCCTCCAGTCTTTCAACTCCTGAATCTAGCACTCTTTTCCATATATCACAAGTCATGCAGCTTTGGGTCTTACTCCTCCCAGTGATGCCTCATGAAATAATCAGTACCAAGATGTGTATTTGGCAATAAATGTGATGGAATGTGGGATTTCAATCTTCTCATGCCAACACCCAAGGGATTGAGGCTCCTCAGTGCTCTAACCTGAGGAATGTAACTTTGCTTATGGCTTTTACTCTTCCCAACTGTAGTAAGTCACAGACTACCAGGTACTCTCAGGCAAGGCCCCTTATATATAACAATGCTGCCAATAAAAATAGCTACCATTTATGTAGCACTTCAGGGTTTGCAAAGACCTTTGTCAATATTATCTCACTTTATCTTCATAACTGAGGAAATGGAGGTGGGGAGATTTATTATGAGGTTATTATAATCATCCCATTGGGTGGTTGTGAGTTTTTAATGAGTGCCTGTACTAGGGCAGTGATAGTGGAGACAGAGAGGAAGGAATGGTTGTGAGAAATGTTGCATGGAGTGGAATCGATAAGACCTGATAACTGATTGCATATGAGAGGTGAGGGAAGGGAAGAATCAAAGATTACACCAACGTTATGAATGTGGGAGACCAAGTGGATCGTCATGTCACTAACAGAAGGAAGAACAGGTTTAGTTGGGGAAATAATGGGCTTGTATTTAAATGTGCTGTGTTTGAGGTGTTGATGGGGCATCCAGGAAGGAAGAGACATTCTGAAAGCTATTGAAGGCTAGGACCTGGAGCATGATCTAAGAGTTATCTGCAAAGTGGTGGTGGTAGCCTGGAGAATGAATGAGATTGGAGACAGATACAGGAATAGACCGACAGACACAAGGACAGAAAGACACAGACAGAGAGGCGGAGACAGGGATGGAGAGAGATGAAGGCAGACAGACACATAGAGAGAGACACAGACAGTCACAGAGAGACACAGACAATCACAGAGAGATACAGAGGAAGTCACACAGACAGTCACAGAGACACACAGTCATAGACAGTCACACAGAGACACACAGTCACAGAGAGACCCACAGAGACAGTCAGGGAGAGAGACACACTGAGACAGTCACAGGGAGAGAGACAGGGAGACATACACACAAGAAAAAGGAGGAAGAGGAAACAGACCCCTTGACAATTACACTAAAGAGTCAGGAAGATACTGATGTGTTGATGGACAGAGAAAGAAGAGATGTAGGAAAAGGAGAACCATGAGTGTGTGGTGCCTCTGGTTATGCAATATGAAAACATATACTTTAAGAGATGTTCAGTGGTGCCATAAGCTACAGAGAGCTCTAGGAAGCCTGAAAAGAATCCCCAAATTTGGTAATTAGGAGGTCCTTGATGACCATACAGCACCTGCATTATCCAAATAAGGATGGAAGCCTGATCACAAGAAGATGGGTAGTAAGGAAATAAAAGCATTGCAGGTAGACAACTTTCTCAAGAAATTTAGCAATGAAAGGGATAAAGCCATGGGACAGTAGATTGATAGGTTAGAAAAGTCAAGTAAGTCAAGGACTGGGGAGACCTGAGCAAGTTTGTAGGAAGATGGGAACTAGCCAATGAAGAGGGAGAGATTGAAGATAAGAAGAGTCAAGAAAAAGTAAGAATAAGGTCATAGATAAAGGGACTGACTTTAAAGAATTTGGGGCTCTATCCTTCAGTGACTAGAGTGAAGAAAGGAAGAGTTGGTCACGATGCCAAGTTTTGAGGAAAGTTGAGGAAATTAACATTGGATGGTCTCAGTTATCTACCTGAAGTAGGAATGTCCACTGCAAGTGTGTGGGGTGGAGGCTGTGCTTGGTGGGGAGAGAAGAAAGTGGTTTGGAATTGGTTGTTTTGAAGACTGAGATGGGGAGTTGATCTGGATAGAGTTCTGACCTCCCTTGCCAGGTTTTTCTTATTACTATTTCTCTTCATATAGTGTACTCTGATCCAAAGTAGATTACCTAAATACACACCATCCCTATTTTTGTCCTGTTTTTCTCATGTCTGTACTTTTACTCACACTGGAAACAGAAGGGACTCTCCTCCCTCCATTCCTCAACCCACTTTAGCCTGATCTCTTTAGGAAAGGGAAGACCTTTTTATAAAGATCCAACTCAGGTGCCACCTCTTTCGTAAGGTCTTCCCAGCCCTGAATCCAAACAACTCCTCCCCAGATGAAAGTAATCTCACTCTCCTCAAATTTTTACATAACATTTTGCCTAGACTTCTAGATGACTTTTTATTTGTGAGGCAATTGAGGTTAAGTGACTTGCTCAGGGTCACACAGTTATTAAGCGTCAAGTGTCTGAGGCTGGATTTAAACTCAGATCCTCCTGAGTCCTTGGCCAGTGCTCTATCTACTGCGCCACCTAGCTGCCCCTCTAGATGACTTCTAAGGGTCCTTTCAGCTCTGAATCCTATGTGTCAGAGGCAAGATTTTTTCCCCAGGACAATGAAGGTTAAGTGACTTGCCCAGGGTCACACAGCTAGTGTCAAGTGTCTGAGGCAGGATTTGAACTCAGGTCCTCCTGAATCCTAGGCCAGTGCTTTATCCACTGTACCACCTAGCTGCCCCCGCAAGATTTGAAGCCACATCTTCCTCACTATGTAAAGGCAGTCCTCTGTGCATTACTATTCACTGCCTCTCACAGTATTTTTTTAAATTTAAAACTGTGATTTCATTAATGTAATTCTGGGAACTCTGGAGAGAAAACTTCCTCTACTGGTGCCAACCAGTACCTACTCCGAAACAGAGTCCTAGAGAGTTGCCTGGTACATCCAGTGGTTAGGTTACTTGCCTAGGGTCATAGAGCCTTTTTGTGTCAAGAGGCACTACTTGTACCTGATAAATAAAACTATCCCCTGGAATGCAGTAGTATTCCCTTAAATTCATATATTACAAGTTGTTCAGTCCTTACCTAATTGATGGGTGCCCTCTTAGTTTCTGGCTTTTTGCTACCACAAAAAGAGCTGTGTATATATGACTTCTCTTCCTTGTTCCTTGATCTGCTTGGGGTAAAGGACTACTGGTGGTGTCAATGGGTCAGAAAGTATTCACCATTTAATTGCTTTTTGGGCCTAGTTTCAAAATGTTTTCTAGAATGTCTAGACTAGTACACAACTCCACCAACTGTGCTTTAATGTGTCCATTTTCCCACAGACCCTCCAACATTTGCCATTTTTTTTCTTTTTTGTAATTTTTTTCAATGTGATAACCACCCCTTTATTTTACAGATGAGGAAACTGAGGCACATAGATGTTAACTGACTTGCCCAATTGTTGTCCTCACAGCACTTTATTACACATGACCAACCTTTTGGTGTTAAGACCCTCCACACTTAGCTCAGCTAATCCTTAGATGGCCAGCAAAGCCAGTACTCAAAAAGGTACTCAAAATCTTTCTAACCTGGAAGAATCCAGCGAAACTCCATAAATATGACCTTTTGAGATCGTGGGGTCATCTTCAGACCATAATAAGGTGTCAGAGAAAGAGGCTGTAGGATCATATCCTGCCATTTCCACCTATTTATTAATTTGGCATTAGAGAAATCACTTAAACTCTCTGGCCTTTAGTTTCCTCTTCTACAAAATAGAGGGGTTGGAAAAGAGGCTTCTGGTTCCTTCTAGCTCTAAATACATGGTCCTGACTCTAACTTAGTTAAGGATCATTGTTCTTGCATCACACTCAAAGTTCCTGTCACAAAGTCAGGTTAGCCCATGTGGAAGAAGTGTTTGTTGTAATAACTAATTACTGGATTTTAGTCACTTTTACAATGCTCTTCACAAATTAGTTTTATGCACCTGCGTGTTATGTGCCAGTCCATTAAGTGTATTCCCATCACAACAGTAAGATTATTATATAATCTTAGGCTGATCTTAAGATGAAAAGATCTCTGTGTATATGTGTGTTTTATAGACTGTACTTTAGCATATTAATGTGGTCTTTGTCAGAGAGAGACTGCCTTTTTTATATTAGTATTTTAGAAATTGAGAAGCCACATGTAACAGTGGATAGGGATTAGGCCAGGAGAAACTCAATTCAGATCCTCCTTCTGATTCCTAGTAGTCATGTGACCCTCCTACAGTCACTTAACCTATCAGTGCCCCAGCCAAGACTATAAGACTGTAATTTAGAAAAGAGTAGCTGATCTCAATAATCAATGAAATAACAGAGTTAAACTCCCTTCACTACCCTGTGCCCCCAACAAAAATTTTAGAAATTTGGTTTTAGTACAATTAAGATAGACCTTTTCTTAGGTTCTAGAACAAGGGTTCCCATGAGAACATTGTACACAGTAACAGCAACATTGTGTGATAATCAACTGTGATAGACTTAGCTCTTTTCAGCAGTGCAATGATCCCAGACAATTCCAAAGAACTCATGATGGAAAAAGTTCTTCACATCCAGAAAAAAGAACTGTGGATTCTGAATACAGATTGAACCATACTGTCTCTACTTTTGTTTTTGCTTTTTCTTTTTTGAGGTTTTTTCCCTTTTGTTTTGATTCTTCTTTCACACCATGACTAATGTAGAAATACGTTTAATGTGATTGTACATATATAACCTATATCAGATTGCTTGGTGTCTTGGGGAGGTGGGGAGAGAAGAGAGGGAGGGAGAAAAATTTGGAACTAGAAATCTTATAAAAACAAATGTTGAAAACTATCTTTAAATGTAACTTAAAAATAATAAAATACTTTTATAATTAAAAAAAGAACAAGGGTTCCCAACCTTTTTCACTCCTACTCCTTGGCTTTCTGTAAAATTTCTCATATCTTCTACTCAGTAGAAAAGGAAATGAATTTTGAGTTTACCATGCATACAAGAAATAAAATAAAGAGACTGATTAGTTTTTTATAGAATAATATAGTCATTTACTAAATATTCTCCATACTCCTAGACAAATATCTCATACTCCCTGGAGGTATGGGTACCCAACGTTTGGAATCCTTGATCTAGAATGAGGAGTAGAGAATGTTTGAACTGGTTAAGCTGTTTACATTTGTCAACAATCTTTCCATGATCTTTAATTTTGCTTGGTACAGTTTTTTAAAGAAATAAGTAATGAGATGATTTCCACTTTCTCCTTTTTTATAGGGAAGAAATGTAAAGGGATTTTAAATGTTTCTTATAAGGGAAATTAATGGAATTTGAGGAGGAAAAGGCAATAGCTTTCTTCAGGTATTCAAGGGGTTCTTCTTAGGACAGTGGCCGCTGCAAACAGAAAGTTGACAAAGAGAAATAGGTTTAGATTAAAGGAAAGATTTTGGTTGGGCTTTGATGTTGAATGCCTTAAACTCCCAAGGTGATACAACAGGAACAGATTTCTAAGAGAAACTTGGGGAGTTTCTGTTCTATAGATTCTCAAAAGTAAGAACCACTAATGGTATAATCAAAAGAGCACAGAATTTGTGTCTGAAGATTTGAGTTCAAATCCTCTCTCTGCTATTTTCTGTGTGATCTTGGGTGAGACCCTTTCTTCTGTGGCCTTGGTTTTCTCATTTATAAAGTTAGGGGTTTGAACTAGTTGTTCATTGAAGGTACATCTCACCTTTAAACCTATAATCCTCCAGATCAGAGGTTCTTAACCTTGGGTCCATGAACCCAAGGTTTCTTTTGTAATACTATGTATTTTCCTTTATACATTTAAAAACATTATTCTGAGAAAGAAGGGGTCCATAAGCTTCATCAGCCTCCCCAAAGGGGTCCATGGCATGAAAAAAGGCTAAGAACCCATGGTGTAGGTCCCAGTGGCAAGTGTTCCACTGAGGTTTTTGTTGTTGTTTAGTCATCTTTCATTCATGTCTGATTCTTTATGACCCCATTTGAGGTTTTCTTGGCAAAAATACTTAGAATGATTTGCCATTTCCTTCTCAATTTTCAGATGAGGAAGGGGCAGCTAGGTGGCACAGTGAATCAAGCACCGGCCCTGGATTCAGGAGGACCTGAGTTCAAATCCAGCCTCAGACACTTGACACTTACTAGCTGTGTGACCCTGGGCAAATCACTTAACCCTCACTGCCGCACAAAAAAGTTCAGGTGAGGAAACTGAGGCAAACAGGATTAAGTGACCTGCCCAGGGTCACATAGCTAGTAGGTATCTGAAGCTATATTTGAGCTCAGGCCTTCCTGACTTCAGGTCTGGCACTCTACCCACTGTGCCACTCAGCTGCCCTTCCCACTGAGGTTATGTACCATTAATTTAAAGGAGGTAAAAAAATCAGTTCTATTTCTTGACTTTGTCTAGCCATGGTTAGCAATGTGGAGTAGGTCCTAAGAAATAGCGATGGGGTTAGTTATGCAGGAATATAGTTAGGTATATACAAATAAGGAGTTGGGGTGTGGGAAAGAGGAAGGAAAAGGATCATCTTAGAATAACTCATTCCATACTTTTCTTTCCTTTATCATCACCTCCACCCCCCACCACACCCTGACTCTCCATTAAAGTGCTCAGTACCTGAGTGTGTCCATCATCTGTCAAAACAAGGAAGATGCTGATAACCAGCCATTTACAATTGTTTGACTATGTTTTAAGCTTTAAAGCTTAAAGTTTAAGGGAAATCATTTAAAATGAAGGGTTTGCATTTTTATGGCTTTTCACTTTTTTTTTTTTTTTTTTGGTGCAGGGCAACGAGGGTTAAGTGACTTGCCCAGGGTCACACAGCTAGTGTCAAGTGTCTGAGGTCAGATTTTAACTCAGGTCCTCCCGAATCCACTGTGCCACCTAGATTCCCCCAACTTTTCACTTTTCTTAAAGGAATTCTTGTCATTCACTGGCAAGTCTGGAGATAGAGATTGTCTGTTGAGAAAAGGCCCGAAATCACACTGGCTCTGATTTCATTCTTGGAGGGATATTTTTGTTTTGTATTAATTTATAAAATATTTTGATGGTTTTCTCCATTTTCTAAACATTCTGAACTTTACAAACATAGGCCAAAATGAGCACTTCCATATACACAGCAGAAGAAAAAGAGGATTGTACATTCAACTGCAGATGTGTGTTATGTATAGAGCTCAAGTATGTAATAAATTCAACATGTAATTTTTAAAGCTTTCCTCCTTGTCTCATATTCCTTCTGGGCAATTCAGAAAGATGTTTCAATGATTCTACTTTCTTTCCTTTAAAAAAACACACAACTCTATCCCTCTTTCTCCATACTCTTCCCCTCCTCCCTGAAAAAAAGAAAAACAAAACCTTTGTAAGAAATATGCATAGTCAAGCAAAACAAGTTCCCTTATTGGTTGTATCCAAAAGTGTATGTCTTAATTCTGCAGCTTGACTCCATTGTTGGAAATGATTCCTATGTCAGAAAGTGGGTAGGATGCTTCATCATTGGTCCTCTAGAATAGAGCTCTTATCGTTATCATTATTATTATCTAGTTCATCCCGTAAGGTAAAGCGGAGCTTGGCTGTGGAAATTTTTTAATGCCAGGCTAAGGAGTTTTTGAGCAGGAGAATGATACGGGGAGATCTGTGCATTAGGAAGAAGATTTTGCCAGCTGTATAAGGATAGATTGGAGAAGGGAGAAATTGGAGGCAAGAATACTGGTTAGTCAGGAAGCTATTAATAATCTAGAGAAGAAGTAAAGAGCACCTAAATTAAGATGGTGGTAAAATAAGAGGCCTCGAAGGAGACAATTTCTGTTGTTCAATTGTTGCAGTTGTGCCCAACTCCTTGTGATCCCTTTTGGAGTTTTCTTGGCAAAGACACTGGATTGATTTGTCATTTCCCTTCTCTAGCTCATTTTACAGATGAGCCGAGTGAAGCAAACAGATTTGAATTCAGTAGGCCAGATTTGAATTCAGGCCATCCTGACTCCAGGCCTGGCACTCTATCCACTGAACCACCTAGCAGCCTATTGCTAGAATGATACTAAGAAGTAATAATATGCAGATTTCTAGAAACACCTAGTTTTGCAGCTATCTTCCTGATGGAACTGGGAAGTCCTTTTGAGAAGAGAGTGTTAAGTGACCACTCTGTAATGAGGAAAAGGCAAAGACAGGGAAATGCACTTGCTATAGAGAGGTACCTAAGGCAGTGTGGTATACTGGGTAGGGCTCTAGTCTTGGAATTGAGCCTTGGCTCATACACTAGCTGTGTGACCCTCAGTAAGGCACTTAAATCTCTCTCAGCCTGCTTCTTGGCTTATTAAATGAGGATAGTATTTGCAATCAGCATTGTTCATGCTTCATAAATCTTTTAAAATAAGCTTTCTATCAATATTTTCTGTTTCTTAGACCACAGTACTATTCCATGTGTTCTTCCACTTCCCCCTCCCAGCTAACCATCCCATATGACAAATAGTAATTTTTGGAGGGCAAAAAAGTCAATACAACTGATCACACATTGACAAAGTCTAAAAAATGTGTGTAATGTATGACACCTTTGGACCTACCACCTCCACAAAGTGGTAGGTTGGGGGCGTCTTCCCACATATCTTCATTCAAATCCCACTTGATCTAAAATTTTGTTACATTTACATTTGATTTGGGGGGGGGTGTCATTGTTCTAGCTTTGTAAAACTCAATGCACCATATAAATGCGTGAAAAATGAATATTTCTCTTATGTTTAATAACTAATTATTGTATTCGGACCAAGCTTTTCCCCCTTTCCTACTTTCTCATCCAGAAATCAACTAGTGTGGGAAGTCTCTCTTAAAGATTTATGCAGGTCAAGATCTTAACAGACAATAAAAGAAATTCCAAGTTTGGGCTAATGGGTGTACTCCTGATCATTGTGTTCACTCTAATAGGTCTGGGGAAGTGTTGATTCTCTTTTGTCTTAACAAGAGATATAGAAATTGATGTTTCTATTAACCAAGATTTGGGTGACACAGTTCTGAGACCCTCATTTTAAAATAGCCACACCTGCTCTTTGAAAGGCATATAAACTGAGCCCAATCACCATTAGGTGTCTTTAATCTAAGAGAGATGGCCAAATGACCATCCTTTTATTAATTTTATTTTTTTTAAATGATTAAATTTCCCAGAAATTCTCTTGAACCTTTTTAATCATCACAGATGTGAGCTATTATGACCTTTCAGTTGCTGCCATGTGTAAGGAATCGTGTGTGAAAGGCTAGGCAGGGAAATTTGGAGTCAAAAGCTAGAACAAGACACCCTCTTTTGGGGGAAGTTAAAACTACTGGTTGAAAAAGAAAAAAGTTAGGAGGACCTTTGAAACCACATAAAGCTGCAGAAGCTCCAGAGCTGGGCACATGCCCTGGAAAAAACTTAAATTCTCTATTAAGATAAGTAAAATGAGGGGGCAGCTAGATGGCGTAGTGGATAGAGCACCGGCCCTGGAGTCAGGAGTACCTGAGTTCAAATCCGGCCTCAGACACTTAACACTTACTAGCTGTGTTACCCTGGGCAAGTCACTTAACCCCAATTGCCTCGCTAAAAAAAAAAAAAAGATAAGTAAAATGAGTTATGAAAATAATACCTTCATTTCCAGCTTCCTACTAGACATCCTCACTAGCATATCTTGCCAGCACCTCAAATTCAACATGTCTAAGACCAAACAAACACCTCCACTCTCTACCAGCTTCCATATTTCTGTGGTTCCTGTGTCATCCATGATCACAGCCTCAGTCACCTGACTCCTATGGTGGATCAATGACCATTCTGTCTTAGCAGCATCCCTTACTTTGCCACCACCTTAGTTTAGATGCTCATTACCTCTTCCCTAGATCACTGTTAATCGCTTTCTGACTGACCAGTATTCATCCTCTAATGTCTCCTTTCTCCAATCTGTCCTTTACACAGTTGGCAAAACCATCTTTCTAATGCACAGATATAACCATATCACTCTCCTGCTCAAAAACTTTCAATGGCTCCCTACTGTCTATAAAATGAAATGCAAACTCCTTAATTTGGCATTTAAAACTATCCATGACCAAGCTCCATTTTACCTTATGGGTTGAACTATATAATAATTACTATTATAATAATAGCATTTACATAGCACTTATGTGCCAGGCACTGTGCTAAATGCTTTACAAATTTTACCTTATTTCATCTTCAAAACAACCTGGGAGGTGGATGCTATTATTATCTCCATTTTACAGTTGAGGAAACTTAGACAAACAGGTTAAGTGACTTGCCCAAGGTCACATAGCTAGTAACTATCTGAGAGTGGATTTGAACTTAAGTCTTCCTGACTCTAGGTCTAGTAATCTATCCACTGGACCCCCTAGCTGTCTTAAATGATTTTGGAGATCACTTCCAATTCTCAAATTCTGTGACCCAACTTTCCTAACCTCCTTTCATTCTACTTCTCTTTCACATACTTTATGTTACAGTCAAATTGGACTTTTTGAAGTTCCACAATTTCATCCCGCATTCTCTTGGCTCTATGCACTCATGTACTTGAGCCACTCTCATATCTCCACCTGCTGAAATCCTAGTCTTCTTTCAAGGCTTAGCTCAAGTTCCGAATCCTTCATGAAGCCTCACTTGTCCACTGTCCCTTAACTCCCTCCTTCTCTCCCCCTCCCCACATATATACCTGAAAATCATTGTGTTTCTCCTTGCATTTTATAATATACCACTTTGTCCAGCTACCTCCCTTGTCTTCACAATTTACCTCCTGTCATTTTTATTTGTGTACATTTCTTTTATTCCCAATGAATTCTTGGAGGAGCAACACTGAGAAATTGAAAAACGAATTTACTGCCCCCCCAAAAAAAACCCACAGTGAAACAAAACTCCTCTCCAAAAAGAAGTGGGTGATCACTAGAATAGAACCTATCAACCAAACATTAAGCATTTATTAACCACTTTCTATGTTCCAAGCATTGTACCAAGTACTAGGGATACAGAAAAAAAACAAAAACAGAATGTCGTTAATATTGTCAGGTGTGGCAAATGTATCAGGTGTTTTTGCTTAACTGTTTTCCTCTTTACTAAAGAGGGCTGGGGGCGGGGGTGAGTTTCAAGAAATTATGTATATAAAAGCAAAAGGCAAAAGTAAAATTTCTTCTAAAAAATAAATGATTGTCGTTCAAAAAATGACTGGGGGGCAGCTAAGTGTCACAGTGGTTAAAGCACTGAGCCTGGAGTCAGGAGGACCTGAGTTCAAATCCGACCTCAGACACTTGACAGTTACTAGCTGTGTGACCCTGGGCAAGTCACTTAACCCTCATTGCCCCACCTCCCCCCCAAAATTAGTGCTGGAGTTAAAATTGAAAATGAGTACCCCTTTTCAATTCTAATTTTAGGATTTGTAATAAGCTTTGTTGTTCAGTCATCTGACTCTTGCCATTTTCCTTCTCCACCTCATTTTACAGATGAGAAAACTGAGGGCAACAGAATGAAGTGACTTACCCAGAGTCACTCAGCTAGTGAGTGTCTTGAACCCAGGAAGATGAGTCTTCCTGACTCCAGGGCCCAGCCCTCTATACACTTCACCATGTAGCTGCATTTGTAATAAGCTAGGGGCACTTCATTGTATTAAGATTTCGGTGAATTGAGAATAAAACTTAAAACATATTTTAAAAAATATTCCTGATGAAAATTAAAGGTTGTCACTTATTTTCTTCTTTCAACCAAAGAATCTAGCTGGAAAAGGTCATAGAAGGAGAGGAATTAGAGAAGCATGAAATCTTCTGGATTCTGTATTTTGGTAGCTTTTACACCTTTTCTCTTTGAAGAAGAATCGGTCTTTTTAAATGCCCATCTACTTCACCTGAGTTTAGCTGCTTTGGAATTGTTTCATTGTGACATTCTTCCTAGGCTGCTGTAGCTGTCAAAGAAACTCATCCTCCCCAAGGAGCATTGATCATGTTGACAAGTATTGGCTTGCTCCTAAGAGAATGAGTCCTTTTTAATTACAGTACTTGTTTCAAGGGGTGTGGCTCTTCACTCACCTTCTTGGGCCCTCAGCCAGCTCTGTCTCTGGATCCCAAATGCAGTCATTTCCAGTATGCTGATAGGTAGGCATGTTAACACATATGATGTCAATAACATACAATCAGCTGTTGTGGGACCACTACATTTGAACTCTACCATCACACGTCTCATGTACTGAAAGAGGAAATAGAAATTAAAAGACAATAAAGACAGGGAAGAGCAGATGAGCTAGACTAAGTAGAGGCAGAGAACTTTTGTGCTGAAAAGGACAATGAGGGACTGGTTCTCAACACAACTGAAAGAGGGGGAGATGTGGAAAGAATACTAAACATTAACATCACCAAAACTTGACCCAGAAGATGTCAAGAACTACTCATCCATGTACCTGCTTTCTCATTTCAATAAATCTTAATGAGCTTAATTTGCTCATTTAACAAGTGTATCCCTAGAAGAAGGAAAGAAGCAGCCTTTCCTAAATGATATAGTAGACCATACCTTAGGTGAATCTGGCCTTAATTCTTATTATAATCTCATATATTCTGTAACTTCTCAGTCCCTTATTTGCTGTGTGATGAAGTGTGGAAATGGTACTATGGAAAATGAAAACAGGAAGACTAGTTAGACCAGCCAAGTTTATACAGCTAACATATAGTATTTAATATGGGCCAGGCCCTGTGCTAAGGACTTTACAATTATTATTTCATTTGATCTTCATAAGAACCTTGAGAGGTAGTTGCTAGTATTATCCTCATTATTTTTAATTACTTTTTTTATGGGACAATGAGGGTTAAGTGACTTGCCCAAGGTCACACAGCCAGCAAGTGTCAAGTGTCTGAATCCAGATTTGAACTCAGGTCCTCCTGAATCCAGGGCCAGTGCTTTATCCACTGCACCACCTAGCTGCCCCATCCTCATTTTACAAATAAGGAAACTGAGGCAAACAGGGTTAAGTGGCTTACCTAGGGTCACATAGCTACTAAGTGTCTGAGAAGAGATTTGAACTTGGGTATAAGTTCAAATTACATGTGATTTCCCCAATTACATGTAAAAAAAATTTAACATTTGTTTTTAAAACTTTGAATTCCAAATTCTCTCTGTTCTTCCCTCCCTGCTCTCCTCATTGAAAAGACAAGCAATTTGATATAGGTTGTACAACGTGTAGTCATGCAAAACATATTTCCATATTTGTCATATTCTAAAAGAAAGCATAGAACAAAAAAAGCTAAAGAAAAATAAAGTATTCTTCAAGTCTGTATTCAAAAACCATCAGTTCTTTCTCTGGGGATGGATGGCATTTTTCATCATAAGTCCTTCAGAGTTGTCTAGGATCATTGTATTGCTGAGAATAGCTAAGTGATTCACAGCCAATTATCTTACAATATTGCTGTTACTTTGTGCACAATACATTTTTCTTTGCATCAGCTTCTCACTGACTTTTTTGTAGTAATACTGTCTGATTTTTTTTATTTGGTATTTTTCCACTTCTTTGCAGGGGTTGGGGGCGGGAATGTTTTATAGAAGCTATTTATTTGTATATCATGACTGTTTCTGGACATCTCACCATTAGAATTAAATTCTCCCTCGTAGCAAAGAGAAAAAAAAACCATCTTCCTCTAGATGTCTTGAAAATGGATTCCTCAGTGCTTTGAAAATTGTGCATTCTCCAGCACTAGTTTCTTCTGTTTATACTTGCTCTGGTTCAGCCGTTCTCTCTAGCTTGGCCATTCTTAGTCTGGTCTATCTAATATTGGAAGGGATCTTGAGGGCCCTCATGTTATAGATGATGAAATGGAGGCCCAGAGAAGTTTGTGATTTTTTTTTCAAGGTCACAACTAGTAAGTGGCAGAACTGGGATTCGGACTCAGGTCTTGCTGCTCCATTATGCCTCATCTTCAGTATTTTCCTCTTTTTTATGGTACTTCTGGAACAGAGATATCAGAGAACCCATTGTTATTGTTGGGTCTTACTCTTCATGAACCCATTTGGGATTTTCTTGGCAAGGATACTGGAGTAGTTTGTTATTTCCTTCCCCAGCTCATTTTACAGATGAGGACACTGAGGCAAACAGGATTAAGTGATTTGCCCAAGGTTTAAAAGATAGTGTCTGAAGCTGGATTTTAACTCAGGAAAATGAGTCTTCCCGATTCCAGGTTCAGTACTTTACCAACTCACTATGCCACCCCCATACAGTTATAGAAAGAGTTAAATCATCTAAGCAATGCAAATGAATAACATGCTTGCATTCTGTCAGGTTTCTCCCACCTTTGCACAAGAACAGAGCTCTCCAAGGTAGATAATCCTGTGATCTAAACTCATTTGCAAGCTTTATTTCAGCAGCAGAATGATAGGCACAACCTAGACAACCCCAGAAATCATTTGTCTGCTGAGATGTGGTGTAGTGTGTCATGTTCTTTGAAGGACAGATAGTATTTTAACCTCAACCATGCTGGCCAGGGATGCCACCCTCACAAGTTACCAATTCTCCCAAGTCCTAGATCCCTCTGGCTTGGAAGCTAGGGATTTCACTGATTCACTGAACTTCACATGGGAAGGCAGAGTAGGAGTAATGAGAAAAGCGCTGACCCTAGGAATCCAAAGACCTGAGTTTGAATTGTGATTCTGCCACCTACTAGTTGTGTAAGGATAGGAAATTCCCCATGCTTAGCTTGTTTGCTTATTTGTAAATAAGGATAACAATATTCCAAGGGGAGTCAAGGAAAACTGAAGGGAACTGAAGGGAAAGGGGAAGGAAATAAACATTAATGTGCCAGGCACTGTGCTAACTTGTGCTGAGGTACACAGATTTTATCTCATTTGATCTTCACAAGAACCCTGGAAAGTAGATATTGACATTATTCTCATCATGCAGGTGAGTAAACTGACAGATTAAGTGACTTGTCCAGGGACACACATAGTAAGTGTCTGAGGTAGAATTTGAACTCAGGTCTTTCTGACTCTAGGCCCAGCACTCACTACATCTACTAAGCTACCTATCTGAGAACCTGTCTCACAGGATTACGAGGAAAGTGCTTTGTAAATCTTGAAATACTGAAGAACTGTAATTTGTGGTGTTTTTTTTAATAGACCTGTTATTTCATTGGTGTTATTTCTAACAATGTAGATCTGCCATTTACACAGTCTTAGAAGGCTTTCTGTGGCACTAGGAAGTTAGGTAAATGGCTTGTCCAAGGTCACCTAACATGTATCAAATGTAGGCCATGAACTCAGATCTTCTTGACTCTAAGACTAACTCTCAATATTTTCTACCCAATAATAGGGAAAGGAGATAATATAAACTAAAAATTCATTTTCCACAGCAAAATAGACTACAATTTCAAGTTTGCTGTTTAAAAGTCAGCTACCTAAAAAGAAAACTGTACTGATTTTGTCATCAGTTCAGAATGAAACCCTGCCTATCCCAGTTGTTTTGAAAGGCAAGATGACCTATTGAATAGGGCCCTATTGAAGTTAGAAAGAACTGGGTTTAGTTCCTATTGTTAAATGCTTACTAGATGGTGGCTGTGGGCAAATAGCTTAAACTTTTTTTTTGGCTGTTTGTTCATCTGTCAAATGTAGAGGTTGTTGCACTCAATGGCCTCTGGAGCCCCTTCTAGTTCTAAATCTGTGATGTTCTTAACCTATGACCCAAGACAGGACCAGGTAGATCTGTTAGTGATTTAGAATGCTGTTTCCAAAGCAGAACAACAAACAAAACCAGCTTCGTTTACATGAGCCAAAGAGTAGCCTTCTGACCTCACCTCTTAGCCTTCTTTACCACAGATAATTCATTTCAAAAAGCAAATTAGGGGCAGCTAGGTGGCGCAGTGGATAAAGCACCGGCCCTGGATTCAGGAGGACCTGAGTTCAAATCCAACTTCAGACACTTGACACTTACTAGCTGTGTGACCCTGGGCAAGTCACTTAATCCCCATTGCCCCGCAAAAAAAATAAATAAATAAATTGACACGTTTTGTTTCAATATCACCTTCGTTTCCTAATAGGTCCCTCTTCCCTACATCACCAAGATCTCTTATAACCAATAATTTTTTTACTGAAAAGAAAAAAAAGTGGTTCAGTAAAAATAACCAACACATCAGCCAAATGTGGCCTTATATGCAGTGTTCTATGCCCATAGACCCCCACTTCTGTAGAGGAAGGGGAATTCTCTTTTCTCTTTTAAAAAAATTTTTTTTTTTGTCGGGCAATGAGGATTAAGTGACTTGCCCAGGGTCACACAGCTAGTAAGTGTCAAGCGTCTGATGCCAGATTTGAACTCAGGTCCTCCTGAATCCAGGGCCAGTGCTTGATCCACTTCACCACCTAGCTGCCCCCCTCTGTTCTCTTTGAAGAGGGGAGGTTGGTCATTATAAAATTGGACAATGAGTAGACTAAGGGGAAAACTCATCTTTGAGGCTACCAAAACTTGGGGAAGGTGGCTATCCATTACTATTGCTCATTTATTGTAGAAGTATACTTGCTTTATCTGCTTATGTTAATTTATGTATTCTATATGTGAGATGGTCTTTTTAAAATTATTTTTTTCTTTGTTTTTTCCCCCTAGATCCACTTCCCAGATGTGGAACGGGTTGAATGGGTCAATAAGGTAAGAACCAATTTGGATTCAAAATAGGGAGGCTAGAGTTCGGGAACTGGCTAAGGCTGCTCCAGCTAATTTCTGACCTCCAACTCAGAAACCCTGCAAGGGCTATAATTATTTCTTGGCTACACTCATCCTGCATATAGGACAGGCTGAGTCATGAAGAATGTAACTAGGGGGCAGGAAAAGGGGTTCACCTATAAAACCAATTGGGAAATTTATCTGTATGGGAGAGGCCACTTGGTCGAAGGTATGTGTCTTAAGTACCCAAGCACATGATTTTGTAACTTTTATGCTATCTGCAGTTGGTATTTTGTCCTTGGAGGCATCTTTAAGATGAAAAATATAGCCACTTTTCCCTAAAGGATAATGGCTTCTGATTGTCAGAGAGGCAGTATGGTAAGGTGGAAGCAACATGGAATTTACAGTCAGAAGACTTGGGTTCAAATCATTTAACCTGAGTCTCAGTTTCCTCCTCTGTAAAATGAAAAGGCTGTTCCTGATGACCTCTCAAGTCTCTTCCAGCTCCATGAGCTTATGAATGAAGTACCCAGCTGTCACCTCTCCCCAATTTCATGAGAATATTTTTGTTTTCTCTCTCTAGAGTCCTCAAAGCATTTCACAGGTTTCTTTCTATATGGTTTTAGTAGTCTGTAAGTGACAAACACAGAAGACTAGTGCTTGAGGTTCTTGAGGGGGAAAAAAATTAATTTCTTCCAGGGAGAGGGTGGCAGAAACCATAGCAATTCTTTTTTTGTTTGTTTTGGCAGGGCAATGAGGGTTAAGTGACTTGCCCAGGGTCACACAGCTAGTGTTAAGTGTCTCAGGCCAGATTTGAACTCAAGTCCTCCTGAATCCAGGGCCAGTGCTCTATCCACTGCACCACTTAGCTGCCCCCAGCCATAGCAATTCAAAACCCTTCTGAAAGCCTTTCAGAGATGTTGGGAGTCCTGTGTTAGTGTTTAAGTTGTATGGTTCTAAATGGGCTAAGAAAGACTACAGGGTTTGGGTGGGGTTTTTTTTAACTTTGCAAGAATAATCAAACATTTGTTGAACACCCACTGGGTGTCATTTTGCTTCACTCAGAGCTGCAAGATTTTGAGAACTGGAAACAGTCTGGAGATTGTCTGATCCAAATACCTCATTTTGTAAATAAGGAAACTGAGGAATTGGTCATTTGAGTGCCTTGCCCAGGATCAAACCCAAGTCTTCTGACTTAAAATTCCCTTCTCTTTCCCCTATTCCACATTGCCTATTATCATTTAGCTACTTCTACTAAGCAGTTGGGCATTGACACAATTACAGGGTCACACAGGTAGCTAATGATAGAATCTCTACCCAGGGCTCCTGGCTTAATGCCTTTGTGTGGTTAAGAGACTGAAAACATTTATGCTGCAGAATGTGAGATGAGAGGAGGGGCCCCCTAGCCAGTTATTGGACTTTTCGGGGGGATGAGGGGTAAGTGACTTGCCCAGGGTCACACAGCTAGTAAGTGTCAAGTGTCCAAGGCCGGATTTGAACTCCGCTCCTCCTGAATCCTGGGCCGGTGCTTTATCCACTGTGCCACCTAGCTGCCCCTTTGTTTTTGTTTTTGGCTTGGTTTTTTTTGCAGTTACTGGACTTTCATATCAAACTCTGCTAACCTAATATTTTGGTAATCCCAGAAGAAAGTTCATTCCATGTGTTGGGTATTTTGACTTCTTTTCTGATACATTAACCCTAGATCAGGGATTCTTAACCTGAGGTCCATTAATTTGGTGGGGGGGGGCAGGGTTATAGATTTTGATAACTTTTTAAACATAATTTATTTTCTTTGTAATTCTATGTATTTTATTTTATTCATGTAAAGACCTTATTCTAAAAATGGGTCCATAAATTTCACGGTTTAGAATCCCTGCCCCAGAGATTCCTGTTTCTATGACCAGAGATGAGAGGATTTTTGCTTATTTTTTTTGGTAGAGTTAGTGTTGGGAGTTGGGAGAGTAATCCTGCCTAGAAGTAGGGTCAGAGAGGAGATTAAGTCAATAATTAGGGGCACCAGTCAGATGGAACCAAAGGAAAACTTCTTTTTTAAAAAATATGGACATATGAGGAATGTAAAGGTTGTCATTTATTGTATTGATAGGATTTTTGTTTAATAAGAGACAAAATGTGTTAATAAAAGATTCTTAGGGGCACCTTTCAGGAGAAACAAGAAATTAATATCTAAGAATTTCTCTAAGTTGGACAGTCTTGGAGGAGACTGGCATCATTGGCTTTGTAAGCACAGTGGGAAAAACTCAGGATTTTGGAGTCAGAAAACATGGCTTCTAATCTTGACTTTACCACTTACTAGCTGTGTGACCTAGAGCAAATAACTTAACCCTACCAGGACTCTCTCAGTTTCCTCATCTTTAAAATGGGGGAGGGGAACTTCTAAATTCCCTTCCAAGTCTAACTCTATAATCCTTAAAAATTAATCTTCTCATTTCCTTACCACTCCAAAGATAGAGTTTAGAAAGAATTAAGTGAAAGGACTGATATATGGGCAGCAAAATGGTTTCCAAAAAGAAATGCAAGATTATTAATCCTGCTAGAAGTCTGGGGGCCCTGGAAAGACCTCAGACATTTACTAACCTTAGACTAGTCTCTCAACCTCTGGCTGCCTCAGTTTTTTCACTGAAATATGGGAACAATAACAACACCTACCTTGCAGGGTTCTTATAAGTGAGATAAGATTTGTAAAGTGCTGAGCACATTGTAGACACTATAAAAGTTAGCTATTATCATTGTTGTCAATGATGATGATCTAAATGGTATTTATTAGTTTAAATCCATTAAGCCTAGAGTAGAAGAGACCTTTGAGATCAAGTTCAACCTCTTTGACTAATATATGAAGAAACAAGTGAGGAGGGGTCAGATAGCTCACTGAAGGCACACAGTAAGCCAGGATGAGAAGCCAGGTCTCTTGACCCCAGACCATCGTTGCTTCCACTCTGTCTTGAGTTAGAATATGAACAAGGCAGCCCCTTTCCTGCTATTCAGGAGCGAAAGTCCTTTGGATCTTGCTATGCTCCCTCACCAGACGTGACAGACTGTGTGAACTGCTTCAGAGTTTTACAGGTAATAAGATAGTTTGGGTCAATTCAAGAGACTATAAAGTGGCTAGTCTTGATAGGATTATTAAGACCTAAATACCCCTTGAGCATCAGTGTGATATGATGGCGCTCTCATTATGTGTGTGTGTGTGTGTGTGTATGTGTGTGTGTGCTTACGTACTTCTCTCCCACTGTAGATCATATCACAGATCTGGCCCTACCTTGGCATGATCATGGAGAAGAAACTTCGAGAGAAACTTGAACCAAAGATCAGAGAAAAGAGCACTCATCTAAAAACTTTCACCTTCACTAAGCTGTGCTTTGGACAAAAGGTTGGTGACTAAGTTTGCTTCAGTGTTGGATTGTTTTCAGACCTCCTATTCTTGCCATGCCTTTCCCACCCTTCCTCCCACCCATCCTGCGGCTAACCAAGGCTTCAAGGATTCCATTTGGTCCCAAATTCACATTTGGCTGTGGCCACTTGTCCAAGCATCTTTATGTCCTTCCTGCCTCCTTACAATGCCAGGCTCAGAGCTCCTCAGTATCTGCGTGCAACAAACATACCTAATTTTGCCTTGACACTGGATCCCATAGAGGAAAAATACCCATAGAGAATAGAGGAAAGAGGAGGAAAACATCCCATCTATCCTCACTGATACTATTTGATTTGCTAATTTTTACTATGTGCATTGCACTGTAGGATAGAGATATTGGACATTATTCTATCCTTTGTAATCTACCTGGCAATTCTAGATTATAAATTGATACATAGTCTAGAGTATAAAACCAGATCGGCTGGAAAGATGCAAATAAATAAAAGGAAATAACCATACAAGGTGCTATATGATTTCCCCTCTAGCTAAAAGCAGTCTCTTTCTTCCTCCTCTCCTTTTCTTAGAGCATTTGGTCTGGTCTCTCCTTTGCCCCATCATGTCATAGATTTACAACTAAAAGGGACTCTAGAGATCACAGAATCATTGATTTAGAGCTGGAAGAGACCTCAGAAGCCATCTCCTCCAACCTCTTCATTATGCAGATGAGAAAACTGAAGCCCACAGAGGTCTAAGTGACTTGCCCAAGGTCCCACTTATAAATAAGTGGCAGAGCAAGGATTGGAGCCCAGTTCTTCTGAGTCCAAATCCAAAACCCTTTTTTGCTTTGCTGCCTCCAGCTTACCTTGAATCCTAATTTACCTGTGTACCTATCAGATCTCCCTCTCCAAAATATGAGGCAGGGGCTGTCAGTTTTTACCTTTCAATCCTTTAATGTCTCACATGTAGTATATATTTTTTAATTAACTGGAATTGCCAAAAGTATGGTTCAGATAATAATTTATTAGATATTCAGAGGATGGATAGAACTGTACATACTGGCATTTGTCAGGGAAGGAATTCCCAAAGGAAATAGACCTTGAGTTTTGAAAGGGGGATTACTAACCCTGATTGCCTCCAAAAAAAGGGGGGGTTGCAGTTATATGGCACAGTGAATAGAGTGCTGCCCCTGGAGTCAGGAAGACCTGAGTTCAAATCCTGCATCAAACACTAGCTGTGTGACCCTGAGCAAGTCACTTAATCCTGATTGCCACACCCCCCCCCAAAGAAAAGGTGAATTAGTAAACTGATCAAAAGATAATACACACACAAAAAGAACTGTGGAACATGGATGCTGATTGAACCATACTATTTCTTTTGTCTTTGGTGCTGTTGTTTTTCTTTTTTGAGGTTTTTTCCTTTTTGCTCTGATTCTTCTCTGATAACATGACTAATGCAGAAATATGTTTAATGTTATTATACATATATATAACCTATATCAGATTACTTGCTGTCTAGGGAGGGAGGGAGAAAAATTGGAAATTGGAAATTTTATATACACAAATGTTGAAAACTATCTCTACATGTAACTAGAAAATAATAAAATAGTTTTATTTTTAAAAAAGATAATATACACAATTGGAGTCCTTGTAGGACTTGTAGGTGATAGCATTGCAGGATTGGTTAAAACAAGTATAAAAGTAGAAATATGGGAACATTCTTTCCATAATCTGGCCCCAATTTGCCATTCTAACCTTGTGTCCCATAGGTCCTCAACATGAATGCCTCTTTTCTGACTTGACTACTCATTTACCCACAAATGCTGCTTTCTGAACTTTTCCCCTCTCTTAAAGTACCCCCCACACACTTCCTTTAAGTCTGTAGAGAGTGCCAGAGACACAGGGACATACATTTGCAGTCTGACCCTCCCTTCTCTACATGTCACACAGAGGACCATCACATGTGGATCTGTGTTGCCTCAAGACCAATCTTCATTTGAATATACTGTCTTAGCATTTTACAGTTCTTGGGTTTACAGGCTATTTTTCAATAATTACATTTTATGCTGGTTATTTTGTGATAACATGGAAAAGTGCATTAAAAAATGACTCCAAATAAAAGACTTTTAGAAAATTAGAGAGTACTGATATTTTTTTGTTGTTATTCGCATATTCAGTCATGTCCAACTCTTCATGACCCTTGGTGTTTTCTTGGCAAAGATACTGAAGTGGTTTGCCATTTACTTCTCCAGCTCATTTTACAGATAAGGAAACTGAGGCAAAAGGGGTTAAGTAACTTGTGAAGGGTCACACGGCCAGGTTTGAACTCAGGTCTTTCTGTCTCTGTCCCAGCACTCTATCCACTGTGCCACATAGCTGTCCAACTGACATTTATATACTTCTGTAAAGTTTGCAAAGGACTTTACACATGTAAACCTCACAACAGCTTTATGAGGTAGGTATTATTAACTCCATTTTACAAGTAAAGACAGAGACTCAGAAGTTTTCTTGCTCAGGGTGACTTGCTGAGGGTCATAAACAAGTGTTGAAGTTTAAGATTTGAACCTGGGTCTTCTTGACTTTAAATCTAGCAGAGTTTATCCAGTATTCCACTCTTTCTTAAATAATATAATCTAATTCATGTGCCAGACGTTGGAGATACAAATACAAATGAAAAATTAATCCCTGCCCTCAAGGAGGTTACATTCTAATCTCATTCTGAGTGTCTGGGTTCTTGTTAGCATCAATCAATCACTGAAGGTAGTCCAGGTTCATCTTCACACCTTGTCCTTTTCCTGGTCTTGACCTTAGAACTGGGGTTCCATCTTGTGAATCAGTCTCTCTCTGTCCAGTGATATAAGGTGCCTCTGGGAGATATGATTCCTAGGAACTAATTTATATTATAGTCATCTGTTATTCAATTTCTACTACATACAAGGCATTGTGCTAGGCCACAGTGAGGACAAAGACAGATAGCACATGGTCCCTTTCCAAACAAATTGAAATAAGTACAGAAAAGAAGGTAAAAACAAGTACTGAGGCTTTAGATGAGGGAACAGTTACACAGCTACTGGTTTGTTTAAAAATAATAAGGCCCTCTTGATGTTAGTGGAAATGGCAAAGAACAAATTCAAACAGAAGCAAGTTAGTCTCATTCTCTAACATCAGTTAAACTAGACTGAACAATGACTTTACTTTATTCCCTACTCCCAAACTTGTATTATTCTTTTAATTGGGCCTTTTTATAGCAAATATCTTGAAGAGAAACAAGGGAAGACAGGTGGAGGTGAGGGTGAAAGTGGAAGAAGGCAGAGGAAACAAGTGAATGAGATGAAGGGAGAGACCCCTCCCCAGAATCAAATCTGGCTTGCTTCTGCCCTGCCTGGGAGTAAGAATAGGTTAGGGGGCAAATAGTGGAGAAAATGCAAGATTTTAAGTGAGAGGAGTTCAAATCCTGGCTTTGGCACTTAGCTAATGTCAGCAAGGACACTCTGACCCTAATTTTCTTCATTGTAAAATTTGAATAATAATTATACTATTATGGCATATAGTGGAAAGGACACTAGATTTCAATCCAGGGCACCTGGGTACAAATTCCTACTCTGCCCTTTACTGGTTGAATGACTCACATAAATAGCTCTTGCGCTCGCTCTCTCTCTCTCTCTCTCTCTCTCTCTCTCTCTCTCTCTCTCACACACACACATGCACCCCACTTCACTTTTCCTCATTCTTTAAATGAAGCTATTAGACTAGATCTCTAAGGTTCCTTCCAACCCTAAATTCTGTGACCTTATTGTCTATGAGGAATAAAGGCTGATAGGGATATAGGGAGAAAAGTTGGTAGAACATTGGTTCAAAGAGGTCTGTCCCATGCCATAACCAAAGGGACTTGGCAAGATTGCGTCAGTTCTGGGTCTGAGATGAATCAAAAAACTTTGAAGCAAATAAAAGGGGAAAGCAGAGAAGCTTCTTTGATTTATATCTGTATTTCATCTGGATTATCAGTGACCTAGAACTATTATTACTTTCATTGCCTTTTCCAATATAATGGATACCACGGGGTGTCCACAAGGAAGTATATCTCAGAAACCAAAGCAGCAGTGAGTGACTTCTCCATTGTTCTTTTTCAGTGCCCCAAGGTCAATGGTGTCAAGGCCCACACCAGCCAGTGCAACCGAAGAAAGATTATCCTAGACTTGCAAATATGGTAATGTAGCTGGAAGCTGCTGGAAAGACTGGTGGTGGTGGTGGTGGTGGTGGTGGGTCATTTCTGTTGGGTCCACTCTTCGTGACCTAATTTGGAATTTCTTAGCAGAAGTACTGAATTAGTTTGACATTTCTTTCTTCAGCTCATTTTACATTTCAGAAACCGAAGAAAACAGGATTAAGTGGCTTGCCCAGGGTCCCATAGGTAGTAAGTGTCTGAGCCCAGATTTGAACTCAGGAAGATGAGTCTTCCTGACTCCAGGCCCAGTGCTCTATCCACTGGTGTCACCTCAACTAAGCACAGCACCTTAAAGGCATAGTATTTTATGCCAGTTTGAACATCACATGCATTACTTTGGCATTAGGAACCCAATAAGCTAATTGAACCAATTAAAAGAAGATATTTATTCCCTCATCCAGAACACAATATCTTTGAGGTTTAAGGAACAGAACCTGACCAGAATTGTAACATGGACATAGGGGAACTGGGATAGAAATGAACAACTCATCCTAGTGGTTAGTTGTTGAAAGAAGAATGAGGAAATTATTCCTCTGACTCTTAGAATCAGACCCTGGCCCTGAAACAATAACCCTTCTTCTTCTGGAAAACAAATATTTAAGAGCAAGCATGGTGTAGATAGAGATCTGGCCTTGGAGAGAGGAAGACTTGGGTTCAAAGGAAATCTCCTAGCTTTGTAACTAGCTGAGGAACTCCCATATTCAGTGCCCCTAGGCACAGTCTAAGATTGTTCCGAAATACACAATCTGATCTGCATTGTAACAGGGAGTTTCCTCACCATGACTTGCCAGTACTGATGAGATCACTGGTTCTGTCCAAAAAAACCAAAACAAAACAAAACCCAAAACACACCAAATCTATCATTCAGATATGTGCTGGACATGTAGCGTAGGAAAGCAGAGATACCTAGGAGAAAGGTTAGAGGGACATCCAGGGAGGTCTTGTGCCAGTGGGGATGGAGACAATAATTTCAAGATCTGAAATGGAATAAAAAGATGAAAAAAATGGAAGGATTTGTGGTAGTTGTAGAGGAGAGAGTTGTTTTGTAGAATGACAATAACAACAAACAATTCTTTCCCCTTTTCCCAAATGGTTGAAAACCCCATTGATGAAAATGATGGGTAGTGTGTTTCTCAGACCTTTGTGTTTGCTGGATTTTAAAATGTGCACTCCCTAGGACATTGGAAACCTATAGAAATCCTAAACAGTATGTCCTCTTGTATCGTATATGCTTCTCTACAACTAGTATTCGTTTAGATTCTATGGGCTATCATGGTAATGTGACTGGCAGAGTAATTATTGAGAGTAGTTGCTTTGAGTGTTGGCTTTGTCACCCAAGCCTGCAATGTTGTCTCAAGAATGAATAAAAAAATATATGTGTGTGTGTGTGTGTGTGTGTGTGTGTGTGTATATGTGTGTGTGTGTGTATATATATATATATATATATATATATATATATATATATAACCTATATCAGATTACCTGCTGTCTAGGGGAGGGGGGAGGGAGGGGAGGGAGGGAGAAAAATCTGAAATTGTAAAGCTTGTATAAGCAAAAGTTGAGAACTATCTTTACATGTAACGGAAAAAAATAAAATGCTTTATTAATTAAAAAAAGAATGAATAAAAGGGGGACTTAATTAATTAATAAGATTGGTACATGTTATAGTAAGAGTTCATCAAAGTGCTATGTTTAAAAAGAAGAAGGCATCATAGTAGCATCATGCAGAAGATGTTAGAGATGCAGGATGCTAGAGATCACCTAGTCTGGCCACTTGATTTTACAGATCAGGAGATTAAACCCTAAAATGTGAAGTAACTTATCCAAGATCACAAATAGTAAGGTGAAGCTCAGGAGTCAACAAAATCATAGATTTTTTTTCTTTTTTTCTTTCTTTTTAGTGAGGCAATTGGGGTTAAATGACTTGCCCAGGGTCACACAGCTAGTAAGTGTTAAGTGTCTGAGGCCGGATTTGAACTCAGGTACTCCTGACTCCAGGGCTGGTGCTCTATCCACTGCACCATCTAGCTGCCCCCAAATCATAGATTTTTAATTAGAAGAGACCCCAGTGGCCTATGCCTGAAAAAGAATGTGCTTTGTAACATATCTGATAAGTGGTCATCTAGTCTTTGCCCTGAGATCCCTACTGGGAAGAACCCACTATTTCCTGAGGCAGCGCCTTCCATTATGAGACAGAACTAATCATCAGGAAATGATTCCTGCCATCAAGTTCAAATTTGCTACTTCACAACTTCTTTTTGTGTATGTGTTTGGTGGGGCGGGGGGCAATGAGGGTTAAGTGACTTGCCCAGGTTTACACAGCTATTAAGTGTCAACTGTCATAGGTCAAATTTGAACTCGGGTCCTCCTGAATCCAGGGCCGGTGCTTTATCCACTGCACCACTTAGCTGCCCCTACTTCACAACTTCTACCCATTTCTCCTTTGTCCAACCGTGGGGCAAACAAACTGATCCCTCTTCTGGATGATAGCTCTTCAAATACACAATGATAGGATAACTGTTATATCTCCCCTAAATCTTCTCTAAGCCAAGCATTCCCAGATTTTCACTATCATGGTTGCCTCTAAGTGCTCTTGAGTTTATCAATGTTTTTCTCAAAATGTGGTGCTCTGAACTGAGTACAATATGGTCTGGCTAAGGCAGAGTACAGTGGGAATATTGTCTCCTTATTTCTAGAAGTTAATTTAGCCTAAGACAGCTTTGGGGCAGCTATGTGGCACCATGGATAGAGAGCCAGGCCTGGAGTCAAGAAGATTCCTCTTCCTGAGTTCAAATCCAGCCTCAGATACTTCCTAGTTGTGTGACCCTGGGCAAGTCACTTCACTCTGTTTGCCTCAGTGTCCTCATCTGTAAAATGGGCTGGAGAAGGCAATGGCAAACGACTCCAGTATCTTTACCAAGAAAACCCCAAATGGGGTCACAAAGAGTCAGACATAATTGAAATGACTGAACAACAACAAAGTCAGCTTTAGCTTCCTTTACTCACATGCTTGTCTCTAATTGAATTTGCAGTCCTAGATCTTTTTAAAATTACCTAGCCATGCCTCTTTTTACTGGTGAAACTGATTTTTTTGAATCCATATTGTAAAAATTTACATTTGTCACTATCAAATTTAATCTTTTTTTTTTTTTTTGCGGGGCAATGGGGGTTAAGTGACTTGCCCAGGGTCACACAGCTAGTGTCTGAGGCCGGATTTGAACTCAGGTACTCCTGAATCCAGGGCCGGTGCTTTATCCACTGGACCACCTAGCCGCCCCTCAAATTTAATCTTATTGGACTTGGTCCAATATTCTAACCCATGAGTAGGCAGATGTTGGATTGAGGGTCATATCCAGCTTACTATTTGTTTTTGGCATGGCCTAAGAGCTAAGAATGTTTGTTGCATTTTAAAATACAATTTTTAAAAATTATTTTGAAATGTAAAAAGAAGTCTTGCCTTGCCTCTCAGGCTGTACAAAATTGTATAGCCCATTTAGGCTACTTTTGACCCAAAGGTCATAGTTTGCCAACCCTTGTTCTAGGCTATCAAGATCTTTTGGGATTTTTCTGTCATCCAATGCTTTTGACACACACATATAGACAGAAAGAGTTTTGTATCCAGGTCCTCTAAGTCTAAATCCAGGGGTATTTCTTCTGGACCATAGTGGAGATGAGGCTCAATCCCTGCTTCCTCTGGTTGGGCACTAACATGGATAGTTTCAACAAGGATAAGTCAGAGGTTCTCTTCTCTTCCATGCTTTTTCCTGACATAAAACAGAGATCAGCCTAAAATTTTTGCCAGTTCTTCCCTTGACATCCCAGATATCTGAAGTCTGGGATTATGTGACCTGGCATCCTACCCTTACATAACTTTGTATGTAGACATTAAAAACAAGAATATATTCTCATACATAATGAATGGAGTCAGTGGGTTATGTAAGAGTCAGTGTGGCAAATAAGGTTAGTAATAAACTATTAGGAGGTTAAATCCAGGAAGTCTTCCTAGAAGGGATGAGATTTAAATTGTCCTTCAATGAAAAAAAACATGCCAAAGGTTCCTAAAACCAACCACTCCCTTTTTGGGAGTTACGTTTCCTGTTTTTAGCCCAGGTTCCTGAATTAAGAACACTTTGGTGGGTGGAAGGAGCCAAATTCCTAGAATATGCATACAGAATAATGTGTTTGCTTATTAAACACCTGAGAATGTGTGACAGGTTGGGAATTTCTGATTATTGAGTACATGGGTGGGGAGACATTAACTAACAAGATCATAGAATTTCTAGCTGGAAGGCATCTTAGACATTGTCCAACTCCCATAGTCTAGGATTGTCTTGGATAGGTCTCCAGACAGTAAACTAACCCTTGCATAAGGGCTCCTAGTGAATAACATAACCTAATAAAGGAGCCCACCTCATTGCTGGACAGTTCCAGTGAGAAAGTTTTTCTAATATTTCTAATATTGAAATAAAATCTGCCCCTTTGCAATGTCTACTTATTGGATTTCTCTTTCCTCTTTGGAAAGTATATGGAATAAAATATAAATAACTTCATTGTAAGAATAAAATATGTTATATAATAATAGTTCTTCAGCTATTTTAAGACAGATACCATATGTCCCTCCGATAAGTAGTGGTAAGTCCTGGTGAGGAAACTAAACTCCCTGTTACAAGTGGATAGAGTATTGGGCCTGGAGTTGGGAAGACCCGAATTCAAATCTGGTCTTAGATGACCATAGACAAGTCATTTAAACTCTATTGCCTCAGTTTTGCCAACTATAAAAATCTAGAGTAATAATAGTACCAGTCTCCCAAGATGGTTGTGAGGATCAAATGAGATAATTTTTGTAAAGCACTTAGCACAGTGCATGGAGATTAGCACATACTTGTTTCCTTCCTTCCTTCCTTCCTTCCTAGTTATTTCAGTTTTTTCTTGTGTGTTGTGGTCTCCAGATCTCTCACCATCCTGGCCCATTTCCTTCAGAGACACTCTTGGCCATCATATTCAGATATAACATAGACTAGGGCTATTTCTATATTATTACAACATTTCTATATTAGAATAATATTTCTATATTATATACAATATATCAAATATTAAAAGTACATATATGTATATATATAAAATCTCTATTTCTATATAGCACAATTCTCATAATCCCAGACTATTTCAGCAATTTGAAATACACACACACATATACACACACATGCTTTTACACACTTACACACTCACGCACATACATTCATATATATGTATATGTAAATCATGTACCATAAAGACCAGAAGATTAATATTAAGGACTATAAATAGAACTATGTTTCTACTACTCATAGGTTTTTCCTTTTAATAGGTTAAATTTACCTTAGTACCAGCATTGCCCTAATGCTCTTTAGTTTCCTTTCTTTACTTTTTTCCTTTGCCTGCCTATTACTTCTCCAGCTCATTTTACAGATTGAGGAATCCAGGCAAACAGGGATAAGTGACTTGCCTGGGGTCACACAGCTAGTAAGTGTCTGAGGCCAGATTTGAACTCAGGAAGAGGAGTCTTCCTGACTCCAGGCCCAGCACTCTATCCACTGCACCACCCAGCTGTCCAAAGATAGTCTAATGGAACTATACTAGACACCTTTTGGGTGACACCCCACCATTAATAAATATTTTTTTGGAATTCTAACAGTTGTGGATCCACCTATTAGTTTAATCACCCAACCTCCATTTCACCATCTTACCTGAAAGAATATTATGAAGGTCTATGAAATACTTTGTTGAAATTAAGCTATATCATATCTATAATGCTCCACTGATTTTAGTACTTAGGGGATCTATGACTTTAATGATATGGGTATACCCTTCATAGAGGCAGATCTCAAGCCTCTTCTTCTTAGTAGTCAGTTTCATCAGTTACTTTGCCAGGAAAAAAAAAATGTATCACTTGGTTGTCAACCTTCTGGTGCTGAACATCTCCAAACTTAGCTGGGCCCACCTATAGGACAGAAAGCATATAGTCTACTACCAAACCCATCCTTGAAGCCTTTCCAGTTTGGTAGGATCTACCAAGTTTCTGCTCTGCATCATAATGAGGTAATAGGCTAGGATTTTAGTGGGGCACCAATTTATTAACCTTGCCCCCCAAATTAATTTAATTAAATTAATTGATTTGTTTTTGGTGAACCCATGTTGACACCTGTGACCAATTCAGTTTTTTATAAAAACTCATATTCTCTTCCATCTTCAAGAATCTTATTAGAGGTCAGTGCCAAACTTACTTGTATGTACTTTCTGGGCACCAATTCTTTTCTCCTTTTAACAATTAGTACAGAACTTAACTACTTTCAGTCTTCTAACATCACTCCAATTCTCCATGATGCCTCAAAAATTACAGATAGTTCCTTCAGCACACTAAGGCATAAAATTGTCTGAACCCTAAGCCTTAAATTCCTTTAGAGTTGAGTATATTTTATAATCCTTCCCATTCCAGATTTAAGCCTTTTTATGGTGTTTCTTATGTCCATCATGGGACAGAAGAAGTTCATTTTCCCTGCTAGAGAAGATGGAAACAAATTAGAAGTTAGGTGATTTTTCCCTCTTCCCTGTCACTGTTAATATTTTATCTTTCCCCCCCCAAGGAGTAAGTACTTCCCTTGCTAGTTTTTATTTAAGACAGCTTTTGTCATCCAACAAGTATTTATTAAGTACCTACTATGTGTCAGGCACTGTACTAAGTGCTCAGGATACAAATAAGGGGAGAAAATTTTTTTTCTCTCAAGAACCTTCTCCTTTCCCTCCCTTTCCTTTAGCTTTTGTGTTTGCCTCAATTCATTTTGGAGTTTAGGTCAGTGATAGGTCACTCCATTCCCATCTCTCATATCAACATTTATTTTCTCATGCATTTCCATGTATATTTGGCTACTTTCTTGTGTTAGCTTATTTTCCCCCATCAAAAAGAATATTGCCCTGAATCCAAGAGCCGTTTCTTCAATTAGACCCAGACCTTTCTGAGCATTTAGCCTTGCCACTGAATCTCATGAGTAAATGTATGAGTGAAGGCTGTGTTTAAAAAATAAAAATAAAAAACCAACAGTGGAATGAAAGGCATGGTAGAAAGGGATGGGTTGCTTTCATAAAAGTGGGTGGATTTCAGAAAGCAAACTAATAACTTCCATTTATATAGTCCCTGAAGGTCTATAAAATGCTTTCTCCATAACAACTCTGTGAGATACATATTGCAAGTATTATTCTCATTTTACAGAGATCATGAGACTTCAGAGAGAGGTTAGGGATCGTACAGCTAGTAAGTGTTAGAGTTGGAACTTGAACTAAGTCTATTGATTCCAAGACCAGTATTTTTACTGGTTAGATCTATCATTTGCCACTTTCATTCACTCTTCAAAGAAGTGGGATTTTTATATGATTTATCATTGAACTTTAGAGCTGGGTGGGACTTCAGTGGTCATCTAGGTTGGCTTCCTTTTATAAACGTTTCTGACAGGTGTCCTTAACTCAGAGTAAGAAGGCTCAGTGATAAGGAAGAGCTTGACTATCATTGAAAATCATAGGATTTGCAAGGCCTTTTAAAAGTCTATCTTTGAGGGACAGCTAGGTTGCACAGTGGATAAAGCACCAGCCTTGGATTCAGGAGGACCTGAGTTCAAATCTGACTTCAGACACTTGACACTTGCTAGCTGTGTGACCCTGGGCAAATCACTTAACCCTCATTGCCCCACCAAAAAAAAAGTCTATCTTGGAGGACCATGATCCATCTAAACATATCACAGTCTCGCTCAACCCATCTATCTATTCATTAGTATATGGGTCATTGAAGGGTGAGTTTTTAGCCACAGAAAATTTTTTCCCATGTTAATATCACCAGCAATCCATCCCAGACAAAGTTTTTATACTGTCATCCTTGTCAACCCCAAATGTCTTTTACTAGGCATCTGGGTGTGTGGCACTTTGCAGGCCTGTACAAAGCCAGGTACACAGAGAAGCCAAACTCTAATATAGAAACATTGACAGAGAGGACAATTCTGACCATGCATTAAATGCATACATAAACAATCCAGGTGCTTCTATTAAGTATTAGTCAGACTAAATGGTGCACTGAATGGGAAACTGAGGGAAGTGGAACATAGGTCCTTGAAAGCTGGAAATATAATTCTTGTTTGAAAATAATCATTTTGTATTGATATATTTTTATTTTTACATCACCACCATTTCTGAATATTTTCCTTCATCCTCTTCCTCCCCATCCAGATATCCCTTATAACAAAGAATTAAAAAGAAAGAAGAAAATGAAGCAATTCAGCAAAACTAGCCAACAAATCCCCTGAGTCTGACAATGTTCCACACTCTAGTCTGCAACCACTGGAAAGAAGGGAGGGGAGGGGGCAGCTAGGTAGTGCAGTGGATAGAGCTCCAGCCCTGGAGACAGGAGGCCCTGAATTCAATTCTGGCCTCACACTTAATTTTTACTAGCTCTGTGACCCTGGGCAAGTCACTTAACCCCAGTTGCCTTGCACAAAAAAAAAAAGGCATGGGGGAGGGAGGCAGGCACTTTCATTCATTCTTCAAAGAAATGGGATTTTATTTTATGTAATATTCTGTCATTGAGTTTTAGGTCTGGATGGGACTTTAGAGGCCACATTTACATTTCTTGTTAAGAAAGAATCTTTTTATATTTGCTAGCCCCCTATGATACACCAAGGGCCTCATCTAGGCCAAGTAGACAGCACCTTCAATACATAGCTTCAGAGTTTCCTTTTAATTATCTAGTTTTCCTCCCTGATAAAACAGCCCATCCTAATTATTTTAAACTGCTTTCTGCTGGAGAGTTTTGAGGTGTTTTAGTTCCTAGGAATTCATTTTTTCTAATAATGGACAAGAGACACTTCATTATGGTCTAATACTCTAAATAATGTTCCTCTTGCCTTCATGTATATTCTGTTAAAGACTTTTTGGGAAGTTTTGCTTGGCACATTAATTCTGATGTAACATATTGACTGGTGCTGGGTTTTTTAGGTCCTGAGGCAGACTGGTGTAGTCCTGTGTTGACCCTTTATTGTTTATCTCCCTTACAACATTATAATTATGAGAATGGTGGACCTGATTTCCTATACAAATATTGACATAGTATCTTTGTAATTAGGAGATGGGCTATTACATAAATATTATCTATCCACTACAACTATTTTTGCATAGCTTTGCAATATAGTCTGTATTAACTTCCCCCTTCCTGATTTCGGGGTCTTTTATAAATGCGACTTGTGCTATCTGGGTCTTATCGTGGCTTCTCCTCATTTCTCTGGCTTTCTACTGCTTCTCAGACTGGTTCTTTCCCTCTTCTGACACTTGTGAAGTCAGTGAAGTCAATTTTACTGGGCCACAAATGCACATCCTCTCATCTGCCAGTTTTCTCACTCTTCCCAGTGACCCATGAGTTTTTAGAGCCAGTTGGGCAGCTGGGTGATACAATAGATAAAGAGAACTGGGCTTGGAATCAGGAAGACTCATCTTCATAAGTTCATATCTTACTTTATATACTTACTAGCTGTGTGACCCTGGGCAAGTCACTTAACCCTGTTTACCTTAGTTCCTTATCTGTAAAATGAGCTGGTAAAGGAAAGGGCAAGACACTTCAGTATCTTTGCCAAGAAAACCTCGAGTCGGGTCATAAAGAGTTGGGCATGACTGAAATGACTGAGCAACAACAACTTTAGAGCCAGGTAGCCAGAGACTTTTTCCATAGTCATTGTTCAGCATTTTTGTGTATCATGGTATTTCGTCTAGGAGAGTGGGGAGGGAAGGGAAAAGGAGAAGGAAGGAGGGACAGAGAGACTGAGAGAATTTATTAAATGCTTATACTATGCTATGGGCTGGGGTTATAAATATAAGCAATCAATATAGCCCCTCCCCTCAAGAAGCTTATATCCTAATGAAGAAAGACAACCCATAAATGGAAACTGGAGGGGATGGGAGAGCAGTATATTGAAAGTGAAATGGAAAGAGTAGTGTGGTGGATGTGAGTTCACACTGTCTTATGAAAGGCAATTGTTAAATTTGCAGTACAAACATTTACATCTCAGAAATTGGCAAATGCTACAGATCAGGCCTTGATTTATTGTCTTATTGATTGTGATGAAGGAATTTTAATAATGCAGATTCAATTCAAAATTATGCCATGTGTATTTTTTTCCCAGAGTTAGCTATTAAATATTTATCAGCACACTGATGCATGGAATCTTGGACCCCAGCAAGATAGGGCAGAAGCTCACCTATCAAAGCTGAAGGGCCCAGTGACAGAACCCAAGTTGCTGGTGGGGAGGAGAAGGTGTAGGTGATGGTCTGAGTAGAAAAGACATGGTTAATGCCCTGGAGATGAGGGCCCTAGGAGATAAAGGCAAAAATGTACCTAACTGAGTTAAGGGACCTGGGACAGAGTCCAAAGTTACAGTGGGGAAGAAGTGAGGTGCTGTAAGCAGAGAAAGCATAAGAATAAAATCTTGGACCAGTAAAGAAGAAAAGCCTGGGAGATATGTTGAGGGGGGTGGGGGTGGGGGGAGGGATTTAATAGCTGTCCTAAAGTATCTGAAGAACTGTCATGTAAAAGAGGGATTAAATTTGTTTTGCTTAATCCCAGAGGGCAGAAGTAGGGGCAATGGTTAGAAGGCTCAGAGAGGCAGATTTGGCCTTGATATTCAAGAAAAAACTTCCTAAAATTTAGAGCCAAAGAGTATCCTATCATGGGAGATTTTCAAGCAAGAGATTAGATGACCACTTCATATGGATGTGATAGATAGAATTCCTGATCTGAAGTCCTTTCACAGCTCTGGGATTCTGGGATTCCATGGGTGAAATTAGAACAAAACAAATCTGTCCAGCCATTGGGGTTAATGCCATGTCTTCCTCCTTCTTCCCTTTCAGCTATATAGGAGACTGCGAGATCAGTGTGGAGCTACAAAAAATGCCTGCTGGGGTGAATGGTGTACAGGTAGATATTTTCTTGGGGGACAAGGGAGGGAGTAAGAGAAGAAGGAAGGGAGCAGAGGAGGACTCAAGTTAAAGATGAGAAAGAATTTGGTTATATAGAGATATAAAACTCATGTGCTGTGGTTATTCTGGGTTTGGAAGACAGATTTTCAAAGTCCAACTTGGTGAGGAAATATTCACATTTGTTGAGGTCTGTTAAATTCCTAGTTTTTTTTTAAATCTTTTAAAAGTCTGCTTATAGGAGAAGTGTCCATTGCCTGTAGAGCTAGTAGAGGAGAATCCTCTTGGAAGGGAAATGACGGGAGATTAGTTAGAAAGGAAGGAGAATGCATGAACATCCAATACTAGGAGTGAAGGAAACTTGCGAAAGCATACACCCCCATCTCAAGAATCAATGGGTTAAAAAGCAGAGGATAGTTTTGCAATGGTTCTGACCTATGTCAAGTTCCAAGCTGAGGCTGAGGCTGCTGTCCTGGGCTATCAGGATCCAGGGAAGAACATGGGAATCAGAAGTAGAGAGGAGAATGGGAGAGGAGTAGATGTGACTTGATAACATTTCTACACCGTCCTTTCACTTGATAGCTTCATGGGACTTGGTGTCGACATTCACATCCATTCATGGATCAAGTACATAGGATAGGGGGCAAATGGCCTTAGAAGAGTCTTTATGTAGTGAGAGAAAAGCAAGAATTATGATGGTATAAGACTTGTAGATCCAGAGATAGAGGATACAAATGGCTAAGTTTGCAGAGGATGATGGGTGAAGGCTGGAGATTGTCTGGGGATGGCCTAAGGTGAGGGGCCAGGTCCCAGGTCTTCAACTTCACTAGAGGTTTGTTTTTCATGTCTCATAGTTACAGGGTACCCTTCGTGTGATCCTTGAGCCTCTCCTTTTCGATAAGCCATTTATAGGAGCTGTGACCATATTTTTCCTTCAAAAGCCTGTAAGTCTGGGGTTGGAGAGCAGGGTGGGGTGGAGTGTGAATGGATAACTGAACAGTGGGAAGGGACATCACTGTTGTCCTCAAAATGCCACATTTGTTGAGTACCTACTCTGTCCTAGACCTTGTAGCAAACAAAAAGGATAATTACATTCATATCTGGATCTTTATTTCCTCACTGCTAAAATGAAGGGATCGGATAAATGAATGAACAAAGCAAGATATTCCCTGATCTCAAGGAGCTCACACTCTGATTGGAAAAGCTCACACTTAAAAGAAAGCTAAGCTGTAGGGCAGAGGAAAGGGTCCCTGAGTCCTAAGAGTACATCACTAGTGTTAATTGCAAGGCCCAGAGGTCCTTAGGATAAATCAGTGGTTAAGATGACACTGCTGTGACACTGCAAAGCATAGAGGAAAGGGCCAATGGTAAGGCCTGGAGGTCCTCCATTTCATCAGCACAAATGGAGTTGTTGGTTCCCATCTCCACTGAGCCCTGTGAAGAGTCAAGCAGCCAGCCCAAAAGAGGGAAGCAAGAGCCTAGGTTTCCCTCAGTGACAGCAGTTTTCCTACCACCTGGTGGGAAAATGCAGAAGTTTATGCTCAAAGCACATTTACAGTATCCATTCTGGATACCACCTTGTAAGCAAGACATTGACAAGCTCAGGTTGGTCCAGAGGAGGGCAGTCAGAACAGTTATGAGTCTTATAGTCACAAAAGACTAGAATTATTTGAAGGAGCTGGGCATAATTAGCCTGGAAAAAAAGAAGACTTAAAGGGAATGTGACCTTAGAATGGATGTTATGTGATAGAGATGGTAAACATTGTATATTGCTGTAGGGGGCAGAATTAGGACTACTGTAGGTGTAGATAAGTTAAAGTAAAGCAGATATCAACATAAGGGATAAAATCATAATAGTGATGTCCAAAATAGAACATTCTTCTTGGGAACTGGCTTCTTAAGCAGTAAAAATTTTCAAACAGAGACGTTATGGGCACTTGTCCAAGATACAGTAGGATTCATATATTAGGTATCAAATGTAAAGCACTTAGCACAGTATCTTGCACATAGTAGGTGCTATATAAATTCTAGCTATACATTATTGTCATTTTAGAATTGGACAGGTCCTTTCCAACTCTTGGATTCCATTACTCTAGGTATGACATGGTTCTTGTCCTTGAAGGCCTTATAAAACTAAAGAAAGTGGATCATGTTCAATTTGTCCTCTCCGGTACTTTTGGAAGGGAGCAGGGAGATTACGAGTCTGATACTAGAGGATTAAACTCAGGACATAGAGGATAGGAAAAGAGTAGTAGGGAAGAAATATGGTGTGGGCCTAGGAAACTTTTGACCTTGAATGTCACAGGATATTGAATGGGCCCTCCTGCTTTTGGTAAGGTGGCAAGTGGAAACGTGGTTCCCCTCCATCAGCTCAGTTGATGAAGTCTCAGAATGTAGTCACTCCCTTTTAAACATCTACTGAGTCACCAGCAATTCCTGCTCAGCAGCCAATAAGGGGACTGTTTCATCATCTCAAAGTGCCAGGCCCCTTTAGTAGTAAGTGACACGTGGTCTGAATCAGGGAAGGCGTTTGTTATCTCTGATCTGTCCCAGTGATGAGTCACACATCTGGTCAGCTACAAGCTGGAGGGCCACTTTCTGCAGGTGTCAATGCCTGTTACATGCATGTCGGAAAGTTCTAAGTTTCTCTATCATGGGATGTATTGCTAATGAAGCAGTCCCTCATGTTTTAAAGTATTGTTCTCACACCTCCACCCTTTTAACATCTACCTTTTCCTGTGTGGGGGAGAGAGACAGCATCAGACAAGAGCTAGGCTGGTTGACTCTACTTTCTATATAAGATAAAGCTGTCCAGGAGGGGATATCTATAGGAAGTGAATGATCAAGGCAGAGAATAGCCAGGAGAAAAGACTCATAGGAGTAGGAAATGATTATTCTTGCCCATCCCCAAGAGAAACAAGAGGAGTAAAAGACAAAGTAGGTTTACAGAGTGGGGAGGAAATGAAAGACATTGGCTTCATATGATAAACCTTGAGTGCAAACATAGCAACTCATTCTCCACCACATGACATGACTGCACCCTTTATGGAAAGGGAATGAATGAAAAACACACCTTTGAAGTGTCTTCTGTGTGCCATGCACCATGCTAACTAAGCACTGGGGATACAAATACGTCACTACTTAATCTTCGGTATCTACTCCCTTCCCTCCCCACATACATTTAACATTGAGACTCTCCATGTAAGGTCTGTTCTTTAGGACTAGGGGTCTAGCTTGGCAGATTAGTTTTAGCTTTGGTGTTCTGCCTCTTTCCATGCTGGTTTGTTTTGTAATATTTCCCTCAGCTCATTGAATAGTCTTCTCTCTTCTTCATTCTCTAATGTGTCTGGTTTCTCCTCTGGTCTTCTGCAGCACCTGCAGATAAACTGGACTGGCCTGATGAACCTCCTCGATGCTCCAGGTATCAAGTAAGTGCTGGTGTCCTCTCAGAGAATTACTTTTTCCAGGGCCAGGAGGAAGCAATGAAGTCAATTCTGCAGCCACACAATAGCTGTCACCACTCAGCCTAGTTGTGCGAAGTCATTCTCTACTCCCCCTCAATCCCCACCTTATATTCTCCCTTGTGCCAACTTTCCACATTATAGTGATATGCAAATCTGGCCCCCTTGGGTCAAGTCCAGCTGTTGGCTCTATAGCATCTTGATATTTTCTCTCCAAGTCAACATTGACTGCCCTGGTCCTGCCCCTGGAGGGAATAGGTTGTCTGGCTAGTTCTCACAGACATCTTCCCACAGTTCTACTCAGCTCCACTCATAGGGAGCAGGATTGGAGTATCATAGAACCACAGATAGACTGCCGGGTCTGCAGTAAGGAGGACCTGAGTTCAAATCTGGCCTCAGACACTTACTAACTGTGTGATCCTGAGCAAGTCACTCAATGCTGTTTGCCTCAGTTTCCTCATCTGCAAAACGAGCTGGAGAAAGAAATGACAAACCACTCCAATACTATTGTCAAGAAAACCCGAAATGGGATCACAAAGAGTCAGACATGACTGAAACTACTGAACAGCAGCAGAACCATAGAATGATAGATTTAGAATTGGATGAGACTTTCTTGGTTATTGAGTCCTACCCTCTCATTCTGAAGATTAAGAAATGGAAACAAAGAGAGATTAAGTGGCTTGCCTAGAGTTACCCAGCTAGTAAATATCTGAGGGAGGATTCAGAAAAACATTTTCCTAACCCTAAATCCAGCATTTCATCCACTACCTCACACTGTCTTCTTTTTCTTTCTTTCTTTCTTCCTTCCTTTCTTTCTTTCTTTCTTTCTTTCTTTCTTTCTTTCTTTCTTTCTTTCTTTCTTTCTTTCTTTCTTTCTTTCTTTCTTTCTTGCACGGGGCAATGAGGGTTAAGTGACTTGTCCAGGGTCACAGCTAGTGATAAGTGTCTGAGGCCAGATTTGAACTCAGGTCCTCCTGAATCCAGGTTATCCACTGCGCCATCTAGCTGCCCCCCCTCACACTGTCTTAAAGTTCAACTTGGGCTCTTGCTTACTGAAACTCCCTTTGAGTACTTTTAGTTGGAAATAAAGAACTTTGTAAAAGAAACTTCTTGGATTCAAACAGGAAGCAATATGACATAGTGGGGAAAAGCACAGGATTTAGTGTCAGAATTCAAGTTCAAGTCAGTGAGCATTTATTAACCACCTACTGTGTGCCAACACTGTACAAAGCACTGAGCTCCAATCCCAGCTTTGTATTCTTATCTGTAAAATGAAGGACCTGGATGAGATGATCCTTAAACTTGTTGCCAACCCTCTATATAACCCTCTGATTTCTTGAGGTTACAGCTCTTAAAATAAGGAGGGAGAGGGGGTAGCTAGGTGGCGCAGTAGATAGAGCACCGGCCCTGGAGTCAGGAGTACCTGAGTTCAAATCTGGCCTCAGACACTTAACACTTACTAGCTGTGTGACCCTGGGCAAGTCACTTAACCCCAATTACCTCACTAAAAAAAAAAATAATAAGGAGGGAGAGCTCTCATCTTCAGTGTCCTAAAAGAGGGCTGCTTGATCAGATCTTTGGAGGTCACTTCTGCCTCTAATTCTGTGATTGATTTTTTGAGGTTGAGAAAAGTCAGGGTGAAGCCTCAGCCCCAGTTCCCTTTTTTCTTCATATGAGAGAGATAAATGCAATAACCCCCCTCCAACACCCCATCACCACTCAAAAGTCAGTCCTGAGCTCCCACTGTGTAAGCAGTATGATATCAGATACCATGAAGAGATACAGAGAAAGGAGGAAACATGGGCCCTGCCCTCGAGGAGTTCCATGTCTAACAGGAGAGATGTTGTCCCTGCCCTCAGCCATAGCTTACTCACCATAAATATATGTAAGGACACAAGGGATGAAACTGCAGAGTGGGGTTGGTAGGGTAGAAGAGAGAGAGAGATACTAGAGTGATGGCATCCCTAGGAGTCTGCCAGTATAGAAAATCCCAACTGAATCGCTGCTACCCTCAGACTCCCTTGGTAGTTAAATATTTACTGCTTTATAGCAGCTGAATAACCACTTAATATAAACATGCCTCTCTGTGAAATACAGGTTGGACCAGAACAGGTTGGAATTTGCTTACCCAGTGCTAGCTCCAGATTCCAGCCTTCCCTTGGGCTGGTTCCCTGCTGTGGCTGAGGAAGTACCTTGTTGGTCAGTGAGAATAAGAGGGATGCAGGTCCTCATTGACTTTTTTAAAATTTTTAACTTTTGTGGGACAATGAGGGTTAATTGACTTGCCCAAGGTCACACAGTAGTGTCAAGTGTCTGAGGCTGGATTTGAACTCAGGTCCTCCTGAATCCAAGGCCAGTGCTTTATCCACTGAGCCACCTTGCTGGCCCCTTCCTCATTGACTTTTTAACTTTTTTAATCCATGTGAAAACCTGCCTTGCTGGGAAATCAAGCATTGTAGACAGCTTATCTTCTGAACCACAATTCATGGTGACCAATACCATTTCTTCTTGGGCTGAGCAACTCTACCCTATAACTCATATGACAGGGCAGGTCCTGAATGCCAATCTGTTTCTTCAGAGATCCTGTTCTAGGGTCAACACCCCTCATAAGCCTGTCTCTGTGCCCTGATTTGTTCAATTCTGCCCTGTGATTTCCTGGATGTTACCTCCTGACCAATGTGCTCTATGGAGTTTAATGGGGTGAGGTTGGGCAAGGGGAGGATTAGAGGAGATGGTGATAGATGCTTGTTTAATGAAGTGAGAAATGTCCCTTCCTCCTTACTCTTTCAGTGAGAATCAGCAGGGATAGTTGAGGTAGGAGGAGACCCAGGGTTACCTGCTTTATAGAGAGTTATGAGTTGAAAGATGCGAATGAGAATGCCAAGCCATATTCATGGAGGGGAAATGTACCTAGCATTAGAGCAGGATCTTATAGGGAGTTTGGGTCTGGAGAAAAGAAAGAAAGCAAAGCCGTTTGGGTACTGTATTGGCTCCTGACTCTGCCCTTCCAAATTGCCATCCTTCTTTCTACTATAATCTTCCACCCCCCCAAAAAATAAAAACAACCCCAAACACTTATTAGGTCCCTTCTCTAAATTCTTCAGTCTACTTTGCCTGGTGCAGTGGGGAAAATGCTGGATTTGAACCTGGGTTTGAATACTAGCTTTCATTGCCTGAGTGATCCTAGGCAAGTCATTTGTCTTCTCTGGGCCTCAGTTTCCTCACGTGTAAAATAAAAGAATTGGACTAAATGCCTCAGAGGTCCCTTCCAATCCTAATTTCGTGCCCGGCATCTAAATCCTTTAGCCATATTACCCTCAGGGCTGAGGGTATAACTGAGTTGTAGCAAAGTTCTGAGCCCTCTAAATTTAACCTTGCTCCTAGAGCTTACCCTGATGATTAACTACTATGTGTGCACATGTGCAGGAATACATATTTGCATGCATTGTGGACATATCATTGAAAACATGAATATATGTATACACCATGCCAAGGACCTCCATAATCCCTATTCGTTCCCCTACTGTCCTTGGGCATGAATCAGACCAAATTTGAGGGAGGGAGGATGGTTAGAATTGGATGATACCTTTAAGGTGATTAAATCCAACCCCTTCGTTTTTCAAGTTAGGAAACTGAAGCCCACCTGGTAAGGTTAAATTACTTGCCAGGGGTCACATGACTAGTAAGTATGAAGGCATGTGGGATGATAAAGGAATTTTTTTCAAGGCATCTGTCTTAATATTGAATTTCTCCCTAAAACTACTTCAAGTTGCTTTTTCTACTATCTCTTATATAACATTCATGTTCTTAATAAGAGTCATTACAAATATATATAGTTCATTATCTATATTAGGGAAAATCAAAGAAGCAAATTGGAAAAATTCAAAACACTTATATTTCACTTTGAAAATTAATCTGATGGGGGGACAGCTAGGTGGCACAGTGGATAGAGCACCAGCCCTGGAATCAGGAAGACCTGAGTTCAAATCTGGTCTCAGACACTTGACACTTACTACTAGCTGTGTGACCTTGGGCAAGTCACTTAACCCTCATTGCACAACCAAAAAAAAAATAAAGAAAATTAATCTGATGCCATGCATGCCTATAATCCCAGCTACCCAGGAGGCTGAGGCTAGGAAATCTTTTGAGTTCAAGAGTTCTGAGCTGTAGTGAGCTATGTCATTTAGGTATCTGGACTAAGTTCAGCATTAATATTATGAGCCTCTAGGAGCAAGGGGCCATGAGGTCACCTGAGGAGGAGCCAACCAGCCCAGGTAGAGGGGGAAGGAAGCAGGTTAAAATCTCCCATTCTAATTAAGAGTGGGATAGGCCTTTAAGTAGAATCTACATTTTCAGCTCAAATGAGATAGAGAGAACCAGTCTTTACTTTTTTAAGAGAAGAGAGAAAAAACGGAAAGAAAAAGAAGACAGGAAAGAGGAGAAGAAAAAAATTAACCCTGCCTTGAGTACACACATCCTTAGATATATAATCTTTCCCCTTGTGCCCTGATGTCCTCTTTTGTCTGGTCCTGTTGATTGGATAGCTGGCTGAGGTCACAGGGCACCATGGATAATCCACAATTGCAGAGAACTTCAAAATGGTTTTATAATCATGACAGGAATGATTGTATTTGTTTGTGATTCAGAGGTCCAGAGGGTGTGTGGTGTTGAAGTAAAATATATCACCTGAGATGGGCATGACCATCCCCATCACAGCTTATGTTCCTATTGCCCTCAGTGAAGTGTCGGACAGCATGTTTGAAGACCTCATCGCTGCACACCTTGTGCTGCCAAACAGAGTGACGGTCCCTGTGAAGAAAGGGCTGGACATAACCAACCTGCGGTTCCCGCTACCCTGCGTGAGTGCCCAAATTCAGGCCTTTACAGAGAAAGGGGAAGGAGAAATAAGACCAGGTTTGGCACAGGGTTGTGAGCACAGTGGGTATTCAGACCATGGTGTAGTCTAGGTTGGTGTTAGGGGAAGTTGGACATGGTCTCTCCACATGTAAATTGGGAAGATTCCCTTTTTTGTTCCTGCCTTCATCCAAGAAATGTTACAATCTATAGAAGACAATGGAGGAGAAAAGCTCCTTTGCAAGGAAGTACTCTTTTCTTTTTACAATTTTATTGATATCTTTTGTTCTCATATCACCTTTATTCCCACATATATCCCTCCATTCTCTACTACCTAGAGAGCCATCTACTATAACGAAACATGGATGAAAAGAAAACAAAAAGCAGCAGTGCAAAACTAACCAAACTCATCAGCTGCATCTAATAGTGTGTGTGGTGTTCCATATCCATAGGCCCCCACTTCTGCCAACAGTGGAAGGAGATGGGTTTTCTCCTCGCTTCTTTTTGAGGCTAAGCTTGATCACTACAATGACAGAATTCAGTTTTACTTCTTTTACATTGTTGTGGTTATCTATGTGGTTTTGTTTTGTTTTTAGTGAGGCAGTTGGGGTTAAGTGACTTGCCCAGGGTCACACAGCTAGTAAGTGTTAAGTGTCTGAGGCCAGATTTGAACTCAGGTACTCCTGACTCCAGGACTGGTGCTCTATCCACTGTGCCATCTAGCTGCCCCTATCTATGTGGTTTTCCTGGTTCTGCTTCTTTCATTTTGTATCAGTCAGTTCATCCCATGCTTCTATGGATTAGAAGTTATCCTTTAACCTAGAGGACTTTTTAATTACATGGCCAGAGAGAGGCCTTACTTTGTGTAGTCATATGGTGGTGTCCAGTCATTTTAAGTCGTGTCCTGCTCTTCATGACCCAATTTGGGGTTTTCTTGGCAAGGATACTGGAATAGTTTGCCATTTCCTTCTCCAGCTCATTTTACAGATAAGGAAACTGAGACAAACCAGGTGAAATGACTTGCTTAGGGTCATATAGCTAGTAAGTATCTGAGGCTAGATGTGAACTCCCATCTTCCTGACTTTAGGTCAGGTGTTCTATCTACTGTGCCACCTCACTGCTCCCTTGTATAGTCCTATTAGTATGTAAACATCCTTTTCTGGCCCCTCTGATCTACTAGCACACAGACCTGGGAAGAGAATCTAGTGGCTTCTCAGTGAGGGGACTATCTGGTTCACTACCTGGTCAGATTTTACTAAGTGAGAAGCATAGCATACCTGGGCAAGAAAAGGAATGAGGAAATATCTCACTGAGCCTTAAATTCAATCTCATCTTTCTTCTCTTTGTCCACTGTACCTCCTTGTTAGGAAGTTATGAGCTCTGATACTTGGAGCTAATTAACCATCTTAACACAGCATCAGATTTACTTTCGTTAGTTCAGCTCAGGTCTTCTCATTCAATACCTATTCCTTGGCAAATATATCTCTTAATCTCCCTTGCTACTCTAAAGCTGATGTTTATTTATTTCAATACTTATTTACCTTCTCTCAGTCTTGATAGCTGCTTATTTGTCCTTCTCAGGGAATTTCCTTCTTCTGGTGTCTGGATTCTTATTGGATGGCCTTCTTGTTTATACCATCTGCCTCCTTGCCAAAAATGTGTGCATTGAATGTTCATGTCTGGCCAACATTTTGCCTACTTTAAACATTTTATTGAGTTGTTTTTCCCTCCCCTAAGTTCTCCCAGGTCTAAAGCTCAAGGATGTGGTGACATAATGGAAAAAGCTCTAGACTTGTCAGAAGATCTGGCTTTAAATCCTGCCATTTGCTGGCTATCTTGCTCTGTAAAAGTAATATCACCTTTCTGGATCTCAGTTTCCTTATTAGTGAATGAAGGAATTGAACTTCCAACTTGAATATTTCTTGAATATTTGTGAACATGGTTGAAGTTGGAATTCAGGGCCACCTAGGTGAGATGCAGTCCCTAAATTGAAAGGGAGGCTTGGTCCAGCTGCTTTAGAAAAGGATTTGTTTGTGACCTCCTAAACTAAGAAGATCATCCAATCAGATTCACTTAAGCCGGAGAAATTCAACAGTTATCAGCATACAACTGATTATTTAAACATCATAATACTATTGTTTGTTATCTAGTGTAACAGACATCAAAAGAAAATTGACAACTTAAAAAAACTTGAGGAATTTTTTAATCAACAGATTTAAACTAAAACTTCCAGTTTACAATTCTAACAATTGAGCTGATAGTTCAATTCCTTAGTATTCTTGAGATGATCGTTATGGGTTTAATGTCTATATATATACTGTAGAAAAAATTAATTATTAATAACTATATCTAACCTGGAAAATTATATATAACTGTACTTATGAAAAATTATAATTATATGAAAAATGATAAGTTTAGAGAAATTATAATTGGGCCATAAGTACTGCCACGGTCGCCATTCAAATGTTAGATATTTTTGACTTGATTAACTTAATTTGGGGGGGCCTAATCTGACTGGAGGACTAATCTTTCTGAGTGGAGGACTAAACTGGGGACTTTTAACTATTTGGCTATCTGACTTCGTTAATTTAATGTGGGCCGTTTATAAAGTTCCACCACACTGCTCCCAAACTGATAGACTAAAGATTAAGAAGGCTCTTAACTATTTATGAGATACTATTTCAAATTAGGAATACAGGGAAATAAAGTGTACAACCTGACTGCTTTCCTGCGGTCTCTTTCCACTGCATCTCTTTCCCACCTGCTGCGCCTTGAACTTCTTGAATACAATAAGGGCCTTAGACGCCTCAGGCCACATTACACTTTCCCTGGTTTGTAGTAAGGCTTGTAACCTTGTCAGACCCGTCTCTCCTTTTCCTAACCAAACTCTGCTCCGTCCTTGTCCGCGCTCCCCTCTAGTCTTTCTAGTCCATCCTCTAGTCATCCCCTCTCCTTAATCTTGTCTCTCTATCTAGTCCGTCCTCTCCTCTAGTCAGCCTCTATCTCCTCCTAGTCTATCTAGTCCCTCCTCCCCCCCCCCAGTCCCCCCTCCTGGTCTATATATACCTTTTCTTCTCTCCACTCAAATCTGGGGGCTTCCTTCGCCTCCATGGACCAAGCTAATCCGCCAGCCAGAGCTGCAGCTGGTGGGGGGGGGGGGGGTGCACTCCCCCTTCACGTGCCTCAGCACAGGATATCTTTCAGATAGCTCCGCTCAGGTCGGAGGGAGCTGGGGGCTTTTTTTTTCCCCCCAGCTGTTTGACATGGGGTCTTGTATGGCCCACGGGGCTTTTTCGCTCAGCTAAAGCTGAAAAGGAGGGGGAGAGACCCTGAGAGCCTAAGGCTTTCTAATCTCAGCCTAAAGGTAGGGTCCCCAAATCAAAATAAATTTCCACAATACTCATTTATGTAAATCTTTTAAAATATACATATTTAGGGGGCAGCTAGGTGGTACAGTGGATAAAGCTCCGGCCTTGGATTCAGGAGTTCCTGAGTTCAAATCCGGCCTCAGACACTTGACACTTACTAGCTGTGTGACCCTGGGCAAGTCACTTAACCCTCATTGCCCCGCCAAAAATATATATATATATATATATATATATATATATTTAGTATTTTATGTTTTCCCAATTGCATGTAAAAAACAATTTTTAACATGCAGTTTTTAAATTTGAGTTCCAAATTCTTTCCCTTCCTGCCTTCCCTCCCCCCAGATTGAGAAGGCAAGAATTAATAATTAAGAAACAAGTTAAAATGTATAAAGTCCAATATAGTGTTGCAAATTATTATCCCACTAACAATGGGAAATCATTTCAGGCAGCTAAGTGACACAGAGGATAGAGTATCAAGTCTGGAGACAGGAAGACTCATCTTCCTGAGTTCAAATCTGACCTCAGACACTTACTAGCCGCATGACCCTGGACAAAGTCACTTAGCTCTGTTTGCCTTAGTTCCTCATCTGTAAAATGAGCTGAAGAAGGAAATAACAAACCACTCCGGTATCTCTGCTAAGAAAACCCCAGATGGGGTCATGAAGAGTTGGACTCAACTGGAATGATTGAACAACAATAACAAATTTCCCACTGCATTGTCCATCCTACCTATCTCAGCAATGATTCTCATTCATCTGTGACATGCCATACTCAATCATGCATTATATGAGCAGTGACCTCACTGCATTCGGTTCAAAATCACAAGTATGGAAGAGGACAATATAACCCTAATTGGACAATAACGTCCCTCCCTTCCTGAACTGAAATCCACCTCTATGTTTTTATGTACACCTTCACAGCCTCAAATAAGTTTTACCATGCCTGTCATTTTTTAGTTAAATTTCATTTTTTTCAATCAGCAAAAATTGTTGTTCTTTCCTCCCACCCACTCACCCCAGTTGGGAAAGAAAGAAAAATAAAATTTCCATTACAAACATGTTTTTGTTGAGCAAAACAAATGATCACTTGTCATGTTTCCTTGTGGATAGAGGGCCAGCCATGGATACATGATTTATTCTGCCTTTTTCCTGACAAAGACATTGTTGTTGTTGTCCTTCGTTCTCGAAGAGGACCATGACATCAGGGCGATGTCATGACTCACAGTGAACTGGATAAGTGAGGCAGGATTGTGCAAAGTCACCAACCTCATTCTCTCCTCCAGAGCCATCTGAGTCCAATGGTAAGATGTACATCAGGATGACTGGAGATGGCCACAGAATGTTTAAGGCAATTAGGGTTAAGTTATTTGCCCAGGGTCACACAACTAGTAAGCGTCTGGGGTAAGATTTAGACTTGGGTCCTCTCGACTACAAGGCCAGTGCTCTATCCACTGAGCCACCTAGCTGCCCCCAGCCTTCCCTACAAGGAAAAAAACCCAGGTTCTATCCTGTTTTTGACATTTGCTATGTTACCATAGGCAAGATATTCCAAACCAATTAGGAATATTTTTAAAAGATTATATCCTTGGACCCAGTGAAAAGTGCTCTTTAATGTTGCTGTGTTTAGCCACTTTGATAAAAATTTCCCTTTATTTAAAATGAAAAATAGTAAAGGCCATAGTTCTGATTTATATCTTAAAAGACTGTTCTCTTTGGAACCATGTGACTGAAGCATCACTGCCACCTCATAATAGTTTACCCTAACTGTAGGCAAAAATATCCAGGAAGAAATAAACCACCACTAGGATTTTGTTAAAGTCATGAAGGCAATACTGCAGTGGAATGTGGTTTATAATAAAGGTTTTCTCCTAACTAAATCAGCCTTTTGATACTGCTTCTTTAACATACTTCCATTCGGCAGGACAAGTAAGGAAACATAAATAGTATTGGCTGATTTTAAAAGAAATCGAGTCTGGGGCATCTAGGTGGTGCACTGGATAAAGCACCAACCCTGGATTCAGGAGGACCTGAGTTCAAATCTGACCTCAGACACTTGACACTTACTAGCTGTGTGACCCTGGGCAAGTGACAACCCCAATTGCCTCACCAAAAAAAAAGAAAGAAAGAAATCGAGTCAGTTGGTTAGAAAAATGTTGGGGGTGGATGGGAATGGGTAGTCAGGGCTATTACTAGCCAAACAATCCACTCAGTGGGGTTTCCTTCACTCAAGGAGTAGACATTCTGCCTGAAAGTAGGCCTCCACATTCCTTGCAGTCATTGTTATTACTAGAGTGGTCAGGGAATGTTTCATGAAAGAGATGGAAATTGATTTAAATAAAAAAATATTCATTTGGCATCTTCTATTCATAATGCATTGAATCTGAGCTGCATCTTGGACAGGAAGTGTTTAGATAACTGTAGAGAATGGGGAAAAGATATATAATTGCACATAAATAATCTATATCAAATTGCTTATTGTTTTAGGAAGAAAGGAGGGGAGGAAGGGAGGGCTAAAAGTAATTTTTTAAAAAATGGAACAAGGTAAAAACCTTGGCCATACCATGTAATGGCATCAGTAATGATAGCTAACATGTATATAGAATTTTGAGACTAACAAAAAACTTAATATGTGTTATTTGATTTGATGGGTACCCAGGTGGTACAATGGATAAAGTGCTGAGCCTGGAGTCAGGAAAACTCATCTCCTTGAGTTCAAAACCAGCCTCAGACACGTACTAGCTGTGTGACCCTGGGCAAGTCACTTAACCAGGTTTGCTCTAGTTCCTCATCTGTAAAATGAGCTGGAGAAGAAAATGGTAAACCACTCCAAGATCTTTGCCAAGAAAACCCCAAATGGGGTCAGGAAGAGTTGGACATAACTGAAAAATGACTGAACAAGATTTGATTTGATGCTTACAACAACCCTGTGAACTAGGTACTATAAGTATTAACCCTCTTTTGCAGATGGAGAAAACGAAGTCTTTCTCAGATTAAGTAATTGATTTATGGACACCTAGCTACTAAATATCCCAGGCAGAATTTGACCCTGTGCAGCCAGTGCTACATAGTTCTTTTCACTGTAACAAATTGCATCTTACTATCCCTTTCTATCTTTTACTACTTACATTTGGATTAGAATCTCACTGACGTGGTCAGGAAACATCCTAGGCATTTGAGATTTAGGGAGGTGTTTTATCTTATTAACAATCAGTTTGGAGGCAGCTAGGTGGCACAGTGGATAAAGCACTGGCCTTGGATTCAGGAGGACCTGAGTTCAAATCCAGCCTCAGACACTTGACACTTAACTAGCTGTGTGACCCTGGGTAAGTCACTTAACCCTCATTGCCCAGCAAAAAGCAAAACAAACAAAAAAATCAGTTTGGGGCAGCTAGGTAGAGCAGTGGATAAAGCACTAGCCCCAGATTCAGGAGGACCTGAGTTCAAATTTGATCTCAGACACTTGACACTTACTAGCTGTGTGACCCTGGGCAAGTCACTTAACCTCATTGCCCTGCAAAAAAAAGAAAAAAAAAGAAAAGACATAGATATAGATATATATGTATATATTTAAAAAAAAACAGTTTGGATCTGCTAACTTCCTAGTAATTATAGTGCTATCTATACTAAAAAGAAAGTTGGTGGAGGAAATGGGTTTCTTTAGGGAGACTAGTTGAGATTTAGATATGTTGAATTTGAAGTTATTCAAATGGAAATGGCCAGTGGGTTCTGAAATCATAGGAGTATATAATTAGAGGCCATCTGGTCTACCTACTCCCTATACAAAAGAGGAAACTGAGACATAGGTTAAATAACTGGCCTGTAATCCTCTTGTGTGAATCAGCTTTCCAAGAAAGCAAATATTAAGAGAAAAGAACAGAGAACTAAAGATTGAACTTTGGAGTATATACAGTTAGGGGTCTGGAAGAGAAAGACTGGCAGCAAAGGAGTCAGAGTGGAAGGAAAGCTAGAAGAACATTATGTCATAGAGAAGAGTAGAGGAAGAGCTTTAAAGAAGAGAGAGTGGTCAGCAGTGTAAAATGAGAAAACAAAAGAGTAGTTTTCATAGTGTGGTTGGTATGGACAATATAGTTGGTAGACATTTGTTGTTGTTCAGTCATTTCAGTTATTTCAGACTCTTTATGAACCCATTTGAGGTTTTCTTGGCAAAGATAAAGGAGTGGTTTGCCATTTCCTTCTCCAGCTCATTTTAGGAAACTGAGGCAAATAGGGTTAAGTGACTTGCCCAAGGTCACACAGTCAGTATCAGAGCTTAGGAAGATGAGTCTTTCTAACTTCAAGCTGGACACTGTACCACCTGACTGCCCCAGTATACAATATTCATTTCAAAAGTTTGGTAGTAAAGAGATGGAGAGGAACTACTTAGTAACTGAAGTGTATAACTAACATATAGATTTTTTTTTTCAAATGGGGAGACCTATGAATGCTTGAAGGCAGACGGGAGGGGCCAAAGGACTAATAATACCTGTGTTTTAGGGATACAAATTTGCATGTGTGTTCTACCATAAGAGGAAAAATTCAGACCACCTCCATGGATCAGACTGTATGCTACAGGGAGACCATTGTAGATTCTCTCCTAAAGCTCCCTTGGAGGGTGCCAGAAGTCATACAGCAGATATAATTCATCCCCATGGTTCTCAAAAGGATCTGTAAACCAATATGTGCTGTTCAAAACAGGAAGGGGCTAGGATATTGTTTGGTGTTAGACTGACTTCCTTCTTTACATTATGGTCTTTGGCTTAAGGTAGCCCAGAGATACATGGAGAAATGGGAGTCTGGTAGCCAAGTAATCTTTAGAGAAACTGAGCTCTGAGAGAGCTTTGCAGAATTTATTGTCTACTAAACACAAGGAATGATATTTGACCTTTAGAAGATCAAAATATAATCTTTTTGTTTCATTTTTCAGTCATGTCTGATTATTGACCACATTTGGGGTTTTCTTGGCAAAGATACTTGAGTGGTTTTCCATTTCCTTCTCCAGATCACTTTACAGAAGAGAAAATTGAGGCAAACAGGATTAGGTGACTTACCCAGGGATACACAGTGTCTGAGACCAGATTTTAACTCATCAAGATATCTTCCTCACCCTATCCATTCTACTATATCCATTGCACTACCTAACTGCCCCAAAATACAAATATGGAATATATAATCATGGTGTCATGTACTATTAGAGCTGGAAAGTTTTATAGTGATGATCTAGTTTAATCTCTTCATTTTATAAGTGAGGAAATTGAGGCCTAGCAACCTAAATTATTTGACTGCTATGTGATGTCTTAAGTGTTGAATAAGTTAAATAAGAGTTGGAATAAATTTAAAATCCTGAAAAATGCCCCCACATAACAGGAGAGGTTTGCAAGAGGTGCTGGGAGGGAAGTATTTTATCCACCTGCAGATATTTGAGAATTATTATTGAAATTATTATTATATTATATTATTATTGAATTATTGACTAAAGAAATAGTGATAATATTTAAGGGTTTTCATAAGAATCAAATGCTGGGAGATACTTCCTAACTGCTTTGTTTTTAGAAACTTTCTGTCAACTTCATGTGGGGGCGGTGTTTTTCAGGGAGTTATCAGAGTTCGCTTGTTGGAGGCCAAGAAACTAGAACGAAAGGACGGGTTCCTGGGATTGAAAGGCAAGTCAGATCCGTATGCCCTGGTGACCATTGGCCTCCAACATTTCCGGAGCAAGACTGTGTACAGGAACTTGAACCCTACCTGGAATGAAGTTTTTGAGGTAAGGTTATCCTCAGAATCTCACCCTCTAATCTAACTCTTTAATCTTCTAGGTTTGACTGTCTTTCTGGCTCTCTGTGTCTTTTTGCCTCTCATAGGACAATCTTACTGTATATTCCATGGGAATACCTAGCCATTAGAAAAATTGTGGGTACAGTTTGCTTAAGATCCTTCCTTTCTCTCTCCCCATTCCATGTTCTTGATGCCCTTGTGTGATCCCCTATCCAATGGTGATGATGATAATAGTAGCTAACATTTAATATATGACACCTACTATGTGCCCTCAGGCACTGTGTTAAATGCTTTACAAATATTATTTCATTTGATCCTCTTAACAACCCTGGGAGGTAAGGGCTATTATTATTTCCATTTTACAAAGGAAGAAACTGAGGCTAAAAGAAGTTGTGTGACCTTGGACAAGTCACTTAACCCTCATTGCCCCACAAAAAAAGAAGTTAAGTGACTTGCACAGTGTCACAGAGCTAGTAAGTGTCTAAGGATATATTTGAACCCAGGTCTTCTTGACTTGGGACTTGGTGCTACATCCACTTTGCCACCTAGCCGCCCAGTGTTTCCCAGATGACTCCCCTTTCTGAGTTGCATTCTATATTCTGGATCATTCCTAGATTTCTTTTTGGAAGTCCCTGACCCTGTCCTTACCCCTTCCTGTTATCCTTATAACTTTCCTAAGCTACATTTAATAGCCTTGGAGTTCTCACCTCTGCTTTTCAATGTCATGGCTAATTAATTCATTAAACTAATGCTGGTTTATTCATGGGAGAGGGCTATCCTTTCTCCTGCAATATTTGTACTTTACATTGATTTCGTGTAGATAATCTCTGCTTCTGTTCCCTAACCCAGAAAAACTGAGCACACTAGCCTCCAAAGTCTTAGTCAGCTCAAAATCTATTGAACTTGCATTAAGAATTTCTGAGCAGAGAGAAGGGCGGCAGCAAATAAGTCAAGGGCAATGCTTGACAGAAATAGAAGTAGGGAAAATTTCCTTTCATTGTCTCTGTCTCCCCATTTTCATTTTGGACCCTCCTGCTTCCACCTGCTTCTAACACTTTGTGTGCTCTTCACCATCAAAGGGTCTGATGGCTGTGATTTATAGCATGATTTTTCCTAGAGCCTCACAAAGTGAGACACAGCCTTGAGAGTCTGTCTGGTCCTGTCCTAGCCTTTCATGAGGCTGATTGGCCAGACCATCCTAGAAAAAGCTAGCTGTTCTCTTCTCGGAGAGTTTCACCACTTCCCTCAGCCACTCAAACCACCTTCAAGCCCTAAGAGCTATGGAGTTCTTTCATGACCAAGCCAAAGCTATCTTGCCTAAAGGGAGTTTCAGTAAGTCAGAGACCCAGAAGGACTTCCTGATATCAGAACTTTACTACACTGGATCAATGGGGCTGCTGGCTGGCCTTAGATAACCAGGCAGCCGGGTTATCTTTTCCAGGGGCAGGAGTAGGACAATGTTATCATTAAGTGTTGGCATAGGGTCAAAGTCTTAGGATACTTTAGAACCAACATTTGGAGGTAACCCAAGGGGGCAGGTTTGCCAATCACTCAACACCAAAAGTTGGCACAAGGGAGAGTGTGGGGTTGGGGGCCATTGCACAACACTGGGCTGGGTGTTGACTGAGGTATTGTATGGTCATAGGTTTGGTTTTATTTCTTCCTCATCCTCCGTGGGAATATCAGACTTCTAAAGGACACCAGTGCTTTATGCCTTAAGTTCCTTCTCCTAGGAATTTTTGCATTTTATGCCTCTTCTCTAATTGCGTGATGAGAGCTATTATTCCTTATCTTAAGAATGTCAAACATGAATCAGTTGTTTATGTGTGTGTGTGTGTGTGTGTGTGTGTGTGACTGGTGAGAAAGCCATACAATGTTTTTGTGAAGCAGAGATCCCTTTCTGCCTGAAACCCAAGGGCATAGGACTTTATTCAACTCAACAAACATTTCAATGTCTACTGCATTCCAGGTACTAAACTGGTTCACTCCCACAGGAGCATATAATCCAATGGAGATAGGACACATATAGACATGATACAAACTAGAATGTGTTTCGGGCTAAGCAGAGATCCAGACAAGACAAGTCAACAATCAATACAAGCAGAAACAAAGATAGTCCCTGCCCTCAAGGAACTTATATTCTAAATGGGGAAAAATAATACAAAAAAGGAAACTGAAAAGTGTGTAGAAGGTAGAGATGGTAAAGAAGGAATAGAAAGAAGGAGTGGAGCCTAGAAAGAAATACATGGCTCATCTGATTGTTTTCCTTAAAATGGGAGTGTATGAGGAACTAGAGAATCAGAGGACCTGACCACAGGGTAGTATGTATGTAGTGAGAAGTCCATGGATAGAGAAAATTTTCCAGGGTGAGTGTGGCATGTTAAGGAAAGTTAAGACTGTCAGGAATGGAGCCTTTCTTATCAGAGAATGAGTTAATTTGAGCTGAATAGAGGGATTTGGATACCCAAGGATACCTGGGACTTCTATTAGATCATACTATGTAGGGGTTCTACCTACCTTGCCTGCCTGTGGGTCTGTGAGGTTTCTCCCTCCCCCCATTCAGTAGATCTTCATCACTGGGGGAAATTGGCAACACAGAGACTGCCTTCAAATGAATCTTCTGGAAGGTACTATTCCCTTGTCCTCTGTGAATCAGCTTATGTCACCATTATCAGAATTTCTGATCTAGAATCATAAAATGTTAAGCCTGGAAGGGACCTTAGACATCATAAGAAAACAGAGCAAGAGCTGAGAGGTCATCTAAGGTCTCCTAACCCCCATTTTACAGAAGAAACTGAGGCCCAGAGAGGAGGTAAAGGTTCTAAGTTCAGGTAGCTAGTTGGTGACTATTCTTCCTCCTTATTAAGATGACTGTGACTCTTTCAGATACTCTCCCTTAGAAAAAGAAACCCAAAAGGTGAGTTAGCCTGCCCAATCAATACCTCTCTCCCTCTCTGCCCACATCTTACATTCTCCAGAAATAGGGACCCATATTTTCTCTCCCCCTGTCTTCGTCATTCTTCCCCTATTCCCATCCTCAACCATGATGTGAATTTCCCAGAGAGCAATGGGACATGGACATGGGAACCTGAGAGAAAATTTGTTCTGGCTGAGACCTGAAGAAAGTTGTTTCACTTCTTGGCCACAGTTTCTTCATCTGTACAATGAAGAGGTTGAACTAACTGGTCCCTAAGACCTCTAAATCATATGATTTCACTTTTCTGGGAAGAAGTTGCCTGACAGCAGTCACCTGAGGCCTAGTCTTTCTGACCAGTGCCCAGCATTAGATGTAGGGTACCATGGCTTTGGGAAAAGCATCTTGGTTGCCTTCAATGATCTCTCCAAGAAGAGATTATCTTCATATATCTTATAAAGCATGTAAACTTTTGTAAAATAATCATCCTAGATAAATCAAAATGTTTTTAGTATGAATGACAAGAATTGCTATGTAGGCATGTGGGTAGTGGGTAGGGGAAGGTGAAATATATTTTTCTCCCACTTACGAGGGAAGTTGCTGCAAATCCTAAGGATATACCACCTACCCATTGCACTGCCAAAGAAACTTTTTCTTTTTCTGAAGTTTATAGTTTATGAAGTCCCGGGCCAGGACCTGGAAGTGGATTTGTATGATGAAGATACGGATAAAGATGACTTTCTGGGCAGGTAAGGATAACTCTAGGGTGGGCCCACAATGACAGACTTCCTTTACTCAGGCTAACCACTACTTCAAGGGTACCAGGGTATTGGACTGAGGAGCTCAAAGACTTAGATTTCTGTTGCTTCCTTCCCCCAACTGAAAACTGTATCCTTTGTGAGGCCTGGTGATTTTACTTGTAATCTCAGCTACTGGGAAAGCTGAGGCCTGTGGGTTGACTGAGTCTGGGAATTCTGGGATGTAGAAGGGCTAAAGCCAATCAGGTGTCTGTGCTAAATCTAGCACCAATATGATGAATCAGTGGGAAGAAGGAGGCTACCAGCATGCCTAAAGAGGGGCAGATTAGCCCAGGTTGGAAATAAGGAGATCAAAATTTCCATGACAATCAGCAGTGGGGTCAGGCTCTTGAGTGGCCCCTGCACTTCCAGCCTGGGAAAGATAGGAAGACCTAATCTCTAAAAGGGGGAAAAATCCACAGCCCTATGGCCTTCAACTCTTGGGACATTTCTTGTGTCTCCAGTATCCTATTCTCTGACTCCAAAAACCAAACAAACAAACAAACAAAAACAAAGCAAAACAAAACAAAAACAAAAACAAAAAAACCCCACAACCTAAGGTAATTATCTTCTAGTTTCTTGGACCTCAGTTTCCTCATTTGTAAAATGAGGGAAGACCAGATGGCTTTTAAGCTTCCTTCTAGCTCTTAGTCTATGATCCCACCCCATACCTGTATGCATCCCTGCTACATGAGGGATTGTAAATTAGTTCAAAGGCCTCTGTCCTCCTAGAAGTCCTGCTTCCCTGATGCCTCAGGAGTGCAGCCCAACAAGAAATGCTTTGCCAAGCTCACTTGTACATGAGGACTAGGGTGTGAATTTAAATGAATATTTACATGAAACTTGCCTAGGCTTTCATTTCACAAGCATATTTGGAGATACAGTGTGACCACTTTGCAAAATTACTTTAGCATAGTGCTTTGTACCTTCTCACCATTCCCTCACTGTTGTTTTTTTTTTTATTCAGTCATTTTTCAATAGTGTCCAATTCTCCATGACTCAATTTGGGGGTTTCTTAAGAAAGATACTATAGTAGTTTGTCATTCCTTCTCCAGCTAATTTTACTGATGAGGAGACTGAAGTAAACAGGGTTAAGTGACTTAACCCTGGTCACTTAGTAGTCACAGCTACTAAGTGTCTGAGGCTGGATTTGAACTCATGAAGATGCATCTTCCTGATTCCAGTCCTTGAGCTCCTGTGCCACCTAACTGCACCTCTCCCTCACTGTAATTAGCCAAAGGCAGAAAGTGAGGAGTGGGTCTACCTATAGTGAAGAGAAGCTAGCAGTTTAAGGGGAAGATGGCCAGGAACCTGAAATAGATCACCAAAGTTCCTTTTTGTCTTATAGCCTCCAGATCAATCTTGGAGATGTCATGAAGAACAGCATGGTGGATGAGGTAAAGTCTTTGTGCTGGGACTCCATGGAATGACTCAGTCAGGACAGGCCAGCAGCCAGGGATAACCTTTCCCCCTTCTTCTAACCCTTTAACCTAACAGTAGGTATAACCTTGGAACTGGATTATGGGAATGTGTCCCAGTTACTTCAGTTTAACTGGCATAACCCTTTTCTGAGGAGACAGACATTCACAGTGTCCCTATGTTTCATCAGGACATCTCTATTGCAGATAGATGCAAAGTGTTCTTAACCTAGGGTCCATGAACTTGTTTTGGGTTGGGTTTTTTTGTTTTGTTTTTAAATATTTTGATAACTGTGGGAAGCTAAGTGGCACAGTGGATAAAGCACCAGCCCTGGATTCAGGAGGAGCTGAGTTCAAATCTGACCTCAGACACTTGACACTAGCTGTGTGACCCTGGGCAAATCACTTAACCCTCATTGCCCCACCCCCCAAAAAATTGATAACTGTGTTTCAATATAATTGGGTTCCTTGGTAATCCTATGTATTTTATTTTATGTATTTTAAAACATTCTAAGGAAGTGCAAGATTGTCAGAGGGGTACATCCCCCCCACATACACACACAATTAAGAAACTCTGCTTTAGAGGAAATCTCATTGGAAAAGTTAACAGGAACAAGAGCCATTATCTCTCTCTGTGTGTCTCCCTCTTTCTGTCTCTGTCTCTCCCTCTCTTCCTCCCTTTCCCCCCGACCTATCTCTTATGCTCTTTCTTTCTGTCTCTCTTAACACTTAAAAAAAAATTGAGTTCCACATTCTTTCCCTCCTACTCACCCCCACCATTGAGAAAGCAAGCCATATGATATAAATTATGCATGTGAATTCATGCAAATTATTTTTTCATATTAGTTATGTTACAAAAAATTTTCAAGACAAATAAAGTGAAAAAAGTATACTTCGATCTGCACTCACAGTCTATTGGTTCTCTCTCTGGAGGTAGATAGCATTTTTCATTGTGAGTCCCTTGGAATTGTCTTAGATCATTGTATGGATCAGTGTGGCCAAGTAACAAGGACCATTCTTGAGTCCTGGGAAGCTCTGTGTTGAATACTAAACATATGACAAGCAGAGGAACAGTCAAGTAGTTGTCATATTATATGGGGAAACTGAGACTTAAAGAAGTAACTTTACCTAAGGTCACATTGGTAGTAAGTGGTTGAGTCAGGATTCAAACACAGGTCCTCTGACTTTCAATCCAGTTCTCATTCTACTGCACCATACTGTCTGCATACAGAAATACCAGAAGAGGGCATGTTGGGAGTGGAAAGGAGAGACTAGAGCTTTTTAAATTACATAGTTGCTTTACTGAGCAAGAAAAGAACCAATTTAGAGTCCCAACCCTTAGCAGATTCTTTTTCTTCCTAGGATCCCAATTCCAAATCACTGAGTCAAAAGTCCTTCCTTGAAGTTCCCATAACAGACATCTTGTTCTCTTTCCCAAGATCCTCTAGTATAAATAAAGGCCCTCTAGCCTAGATGCAGTGGCAGAATACATGGGGAGGACTCTATCTGGTATTAGGAGGCTCCCTGGGGTTAATGGATGTATTTCCTACCTTCTTTTATATTTTCCTCTTCTTTTCGCAGTGGTTTGTTTTGAACAACACCACAAGTGGACAGCTGCATTTGAAGCTTGAGTGGCTTTCTCTGACCACCTACCAAGAAGTTATGGCGGAGGTGAGTGTGGTTCAGCTGTCTGAGTTCCTTATCACTTTCCTACTGTACCTATCCCAGGCTCCCAAGCCAGAAAACCCATGCAGAATTCAAATTTGTAAAACTTGAAAGACCATTGTCCTGGGTCACCTGCCTTCTAGTTAGGTTTCTGAATTTGAATCAGCCCAACTGGACAAATTGAAACTGCCATGAGTGAGGTAACAGAATTATTAAGTGCTCTAGAGATATCATAAGTTTGTAGAATTTAGAAATGGAAGGAATTTTAGAGATCAACTGTTCAGTCCCCTTATTTTACATGTAAATAAGCCAAGGTCCCCAGAGGCTAATTCACTTGCTCTAGATCACACAGCTGAAATTCAAGCCTAAATCCTCTAACTCCACAAATCAGTGTTCTTTGTACTATAGTGTGTCACACTGTTTGGAAAGGACATACCATTTGACGTCCAATTCTATTTTTTCTACCATCCCTAAACAATCTTTCCTTTTATGAGATGAATCTAATCTCTTTACATAATCCTAGTTCCTCGTCATCTACTAACATTCAAATCACACTAACAAATGTTCTTAAAAATGACAGTATTTGCTACTTTTTTTTTTTTTGGTACTCATATTGTTCCATCTTCTTTGGAGACTTCAATTGTTCATGGCGATGATCCCGCTAGCAATCTGACCACCCAGTTCTTCAACCTACTCAAGTCTCCATCCTCACCCCATTGTGGCCCCATACTAGCCTGAGCATATCTTGAGCTTTGTCATCTTTTGGAATTTCTCTGTTTTCCAGAACTGAAATTTTGAAATTCTATTCTCTGACCAGACCTTCCTTTCCCTTCACTTCTCTAACTCTCTTACTCACAATGACCTACTTTTTGTCCTTACCGGGTACCTTCAGTCATTTGACCCACCCCTCTTCTCCCTGACCATCTCTCCCCCCTGGCTTCACTTAATCTCCCTAATTCTAGCAGGCTAGCTCCTAATCAGGTTTAGAAGGATTAGACTCTTCCCTAGTTTTTAAAAAAATCAACTGCTACTTCTCCCTGCCATTTGTTACAAGCCATTCCTTGTAACAAAATAATAGTAATAATTTTAAGAAGAGGTCTAAACTAACCAACACATCAACTGGATCTGATAGAAGATATTACATTTCATACCCATAGCTTCCGACCTCTGCAAGCAAGGGAGGGAGGTGCATTTTAGCATCTGTTCTCCCTGATTGAGTTTGATCACTGTAACTACACAGTTTAATTTCATTTTTTCTTACACTGTTATAGTCATTTACGTATTATATATATATATACACACACACACACACACACACACATGTGTGTGTGTATGTATACATATATATGGAGGGAGGAAGAAAGGGAAGGAGAGAGAGAAGAAGAGGGAGGGAGGGAAGGAGAGAAAGAGAGAGAGAGAGAGAAAATATGAATGAATGAGTTTTCCTGATCCTGCTTACTTAACTCTATATTACTTCACATGAGTCTTCCTCTTCTTCTCCAAATTCTTATTCTTATAGGTCAATAATATTCCATTACAATCATGCAACATAAATGGTTTAGCCATTTTCCAATCAGATTTGCCCTTAATCTTTAAAAAATAACCAAACAAAATAAAAACTTCTTATATATTGTTTTGGGGTTTTTTTTGTTTTGTTTTTTGTTTTGTTTTGTTTTGTGGGGCAACAAGAGTTAAGTGACTTGCCCAGGGTCACACAGCTCGTGTCAAGTGTCTGAGGCAAGATTTTAACTCAGGTCTTCCTGAATCCGTGGCTGGTGCTTTATCCACTTCACCACCTAGCCGCCCCCCTTATATATTGTTTTGACAGAAACTACATTTTCCTCTCCCCGCCCCCCCCAGAGAATCATTCCTGATAACAAAGAATAAAAAGTAGGGGGAGAAAACAATTAAAGAGAACTTTGTTGTTGTTGTTCAGTTGTATCCAACTCTTAGTGACCCCATTTGGGGTTTTCCTGGCAAAAATACTGGACTGGTTTGTCATTTACTTCTCCAGCTCATTTTACCAATGAGGAAACTGAGGTGAACAGGGTTAAGTGACTTGCCCAGGGTCACAAAGCTAGTAAGTATCTGAGGACAGATTTGAACTCTGGTTTTCCTGACTCCAGGCCCAGTGCTCTAAGCACTGAACCACTTAGCTGCCACCAACACATTGAAAAAAAAATATGACAATATTTATAGTGCTCATACCCATAGCAGTAACCTCTGCAAATAAATAGAAGAGTGTCTTCTCATATCTCTTCTTTGGGTCTAAGCTCTGTAATTATGATTTCACAACATTCAGTTTTGATTGGTTTTTTGTTGTTGTTGTTGTTTCCATTTATACTCTTGTAAACATTTCATATATTGTCATCCTGGTTCTATTTTATTGTTAGTCTATTCATTTAAGTCCTCTCCATATTTCTCTATCCATCAGACATTGTTGCTTTTAGTGCAGTAGAATTCTATTACATTCATGCGTCATCATTTGATTAGCTGTTCCCAAATCCATGGAAAGTCTCCCATTCTTTGAGGAAAATGCTAAAATCTCCCCTCAATAGCCTGTGTCCTCTCTACTGGAAAGTTCTTCCTGCATCTAATTTAACTTCCTCCGTGTTCTAGTCCCCCTCTACACACACATAGAGAACAGTTGGTTACAGAGTAGCAGATATCTACAACTTCCTGATCCAGGTTCCTTGGTGCTAGATTTATGCCCCTTTGCAGAGGTAGCATTCTCCAGGATCACTATCTGTCCCCTGTTTCTTGGGTAGTTTTTCAAGAGTTGCTGTTTGTGTGTGTCTACAGGATCCCACTGGCCTCTCAACCGCCATCCTTGTCGTTTTCCTAGAAGGTGCCTGCAATTTACCAGTGAGTAATTAATAAGGGCTAAAATTCTGGCTAGTCTGTCTAAAATATCTAATGAGCGGTCGCCAATAAATTATAAGCTTTAGCAAGAGTTTAGACTTTTAAGCATTTATTAAGGAGAATAAGAATTTGGTGAAGAGAGAGAAAGAGGCCTATATTCAGCTGTCTGTCTCAGAGAGCCAATGTCTCCAGCTCCTCTCCCCACTGAGGTCTTCCAGAAAGAGACCAAGAGAGCAAGCCTTACCTCTTTTATAGACAGTACCCAGGAGCAAACATCACTTCCTGACGCCAAGGAAAACTGCATGGCTGGCCCTCAGATGCCTTCTCCTCATGGTGGAGCTTTCCTACGGTAGCTCTCCAGCAGGTGGCATCATTCTAATCGTTACATAATAAATGTAGCCAAGTGCTTTCTTCTAATATATTTTTCACACATCCATTATGATAATTTGTATTTTTTCTACCTTTGCTGTAGAGAAATCCTTTTGAATATATGAATGGTGAATACAGAGCCAAGAAACTGCCCAGGTGTGCCAGAGTAAGTACTAGGATCCAATTCTTCATTTGAATATGTAAAAGTTGTGGATACTTTTTTTTTTCCCTTTTGGCCAGAGTAAGAACGATCCCAGCATGTGGTAAAGTCTTTGTTGGCTTGACCACCAAGCAGATATTTATTAATTTGGTACAGCATTGTGAGCAGAACAATTCAGTTCAACAAACAAACATTTGTGTTTGTTGTGCAGAGGACTGTTTCAGGTTCTGGGAAGATACCAAATTCTGAAAAGGCCCAGTTCCTGCCCTCCTGGAGAGTGTTGTCTATAAAATACATGAACAAATAAATAAAAATATAGTAATATGTGATAAATACAATAGAAGATTTCAAGCCAGATTGTGATATGAGATCAGAAGGGGAAAGGCATTATCAACAGGGGAGACAGAGGGGGAAATCAAGGATGGCTTCAGAAAGGAGGCAGTGTTTGAGTTGGGCTTTAAGGATAGGTAGGGGTTGGACAGATAAGGAGGGAGGATTCTTCAAGCCAGGAAACAGCCTGAACAAGGCCAGACAATACAGGACGTGTTTAAACATGAGAGTACACAAGCTCAGTTGTATGGAGCATGTAAAAGGGAGGAGTGGCTTTGCCCTCCAATTCTTCAAATACTTGTCTGTCTTCTGCTCTTCTTCCTTAAGGGTCTCAGAATCTTAACTTGTCTTCAGGGTGAATAACAATATTTGCCAGGTGACTTGTAAACGTGAACATGTTCTTTACTTAACTGATCATAGGCACTCTTTGAGGAAGGAATGATTGAGAAGTGGAGTAATTCTGGGCAAAAGCCACAAGGGCCACCTCACAGTATTAAGTGATGATTATCAAAAGAATAATTCTATGAGCTCCAGGGATGTTCCCCATAGAAAACCTCAAAGATTGTCATTGACAAATCACCTCTCCTTTCCCTTTTGATTTTTCTTTTTAAAAATGTTTTATTGAGACATTGTGTCTTTCTATTTGGGGAGGAGGCAGTTGGGAAGAAACGGCCATCCCCCTTCAAGACTGACTTCTTCCTTTTGACAAAGAATAACAGTTAAAGGGGGCGGCTAGGTGGCGCGCAGTGGATAGAACACCGGCCCTGGATTCAGGAGTACCTGGGTTCAAATCCAGCCTCAGACACTTGACACTTACTAGCTGTGTGACCCTGGGCAAGTCACTTAACCCCCATTGCCCGCAAAAAAAAAAAAAAAAAAAAAAAAGAATAACAGTTAAAACCATTGCATTCACAGACTGTATCTGAAAGTGTATACAACATTCTATCCCAGGTATTCTCAGCTTTACTGCTGCAAAGAGGGGCGTGTATTTAATTACCAATTTATTCTCTGAGACCTTCTGTGGTTTTAAAATTACTTAGTGTTCAACTTCCTTTTAGTGATCTTTTACACTATTGTAGTCATTGTGCACTGAATATTTTCATTAGGTTGGAGACAATGACCATATTTTCCATAGTTATAACTTCTGATAATGTGAATTTGAACATTTGCAACCATTTTGTGGAATTCCTTATTTACACTAATCAAAACCTTTGTCGTTTTGTTCTCCTGGTTCTCTATTTCATTCTGCATCAATTCATTAAAGGCTTCCCATGTTTCTCTGAATTCCTTATATTTACCATTTCCTACAACACAATCCTATTCCATTAAATTCATATGCCCTGGGGCAGCTAGGTGGCGCAGTGGATAGAGCACTGGCCCTGGAGTCAAGAGTACCTGAGTTCAAGTCCGGCCTCAGACACTTGATACTTACTAGCTGTGTGACCCTGGGCAAGTCACTTAACCCCAAGTGCCTCACTAAAAAAAAAAAAAAAATTCATATGCCCTAATTTCTTAAGCCATTCCCTGGTCTGAGGGTGCTTTGTTTCTAGTTCTTTGCTACCACAAAGAGTGTTGCTATGAATATTTTGGTATATCTTAGACCTTTTTCTGTTTGATTTCTATGGGGTTTATGCCCAAGAATGGATTTCCCAGAATGGACAATTTAGTCACTTCTGAACAGTTCCAAATTGATATCCAAAAGGGTTGAAGCCATTCATAGCTCCACTAATGGGTTTTAGAGTTCCTTTTGATTCTTTTATTCACAGAACAAGATGGACAGAGACCCCTCTGCCTATGTCAAGATGTGTGTGGGTCAGACAACTCAGACAAGTAAGGTAGGAGTGTGTCATAGCATACGCAAGAAGAAAAGAGGGGAGAAGCCCATCATTTTATGCCATTCTACCATCTAGGAATCATGATTATATCTATGTGAACTCCCCTGAAAACAGATTTTTGCCACAGAAAGGTGAATTCCATCTTTACTACAAGGTGGCTTGCAGCACTTCTGAAATAAGCCCCATTATTAATCAGTCTGCACTAGTGGTTTGCCTGCCGGATGTAGGCAGTGATAGAGAGAAGCTGGGAAGGAACGCCTCAGTAGATTTCAAGAAATGTATTTCCCAGATCAGTGGTTGAAGACCACATTTAGGAATAGCCTGTTGTGGAGAACAGGAGCAGGTCAGAGGGATGCTGCTGACAGTGGATCTCGCTTCCCACTTTCTCACCTCCCCCATGAAATTTTGTACCTAGAATCTATGATAGTTTCAAGAGTAGCTAGTTGTGCATCTGAGCCAGGATAATCTGGAAATGGATAATTAAGCCCCTGAATAATGGAGAATTGGCTTGACTATGTTTTCTTTTTTGTTCACAGACGTGTGCCAACAGCAAGGATCCCATTTGGAGCCAGGCTTTCACATTCTTTGTTTACAGCGTGGCTGCAGAACAATTACACCTCAAGGTTTGCTTGGGCTTGGGCTTGGGCTTGGGCTTAGCCTCTTACAGAGTAAAACCAAGATTCTGTTAACGTCATATCTTCTGAGAGCATTCTTGGAAGGGCCAAGATGTTAATCCCCTCTGTTGTTGTTGTCATCATTGTTGTTGTTGTTGTTGTTGTAGTCTGCTGGGTCAGTGGGAGATGACAGACTTATTTTGGGGATCCATTGAGGGAGCCAACTCCTACTGCTCCACATCTGGCCCAGGCTGCTTTATTCTTTTTTTTCTTTTTTCTTTTCTTTTTTTTTTTAGTGAGGCAATTGGGGTTAAGTGGCTTGCCCAGGGTCACACAACTAGTTAGTGTTAAGTGTCTGAGGCCGGATTTGAACTCGGGTACTCCCGACTCCAGGGCCGGTGCTCTATCCACTGCGCCACCTAGCTGCCCCCAGCCTGCTTTATTCTGACCACTGTTTCCTCCAGGTGATTGATGATGACCACGAGTGTGCCCTGGGTATTCTAGAGATTCCCTTGGTCCAGATCCTCACCTACCCAGACATGACCATTGAGCAGCAATTTCAGTTGGACTGCTCTGGCCTGGATAGCCTCATCTCCATGAAGGTGGTACTTCGGGTAAGTTTCCCTCTTTCCTGCTTCTGCTGAGCTAACATCCAATCTGTGCGAGGAAGCTTTCACTCAGTGCCTGCCACATCAGCCACTGCATAGAACTGGGGCTGATATAAGAAAAGGAAAGTAGAAATTGCCTATCCTCAGAGAGCCTCTGGTCCAGGGAAGCAGAATGATCCTAGCATAGCAGTTCTCCAAGTGGAAGCCAGGGTTCAAAGGATCCACAAGGTCAAAACTATTTTTATAAAAGCTCTGAGATATTTTCATTTCTAATCTGGTAACTATCAATAGATATAGCTCATGTAAACAAAAATTTTTCGGTTGGGGGGGTGGAGGGTTCCTCAATAATTTGGGGAAGCCTGAAAGGATCCTGAGATCAAAAAGGTTGAGAATGGCTGGTCTGGTGGAGAGGAGCTGGGAATGAGAAATCAGGATATCCTGGGTTCTAGTTCTGGTTCTACCACTATTTGCCAATGAGCCATCTATGTAAACTTTTCTGTGCCTCAGTTTGCTTATCTAGAAAGTGGAGCTAATAATACTGTTTTCATGAAGCTATCTGAAATATGCTTTTAAAAAGTTGAGTGGGTGGGGCAGCAGTGGATAGAGCACCAGCCCTGGAGTCAGGAGGACCTGAGTTCAAATCCGGCCTCAGACACTTAACACTTACTAGCTGTGTAACCCTGGGCAAGTCACTTAACCCCAATTGCCTCACTAAAAAAAAAAAGAAAAAAAAAGTTGAGTGGGGAGAAATGAGAGATCGTGGGTGGCTACTAGCAAATCCTAAACATAACTCAAATATAGCTTTTAGTAATCTCTAGAGGTGACATATGATTGGTAAAAACTCTGACACTGGCCTCAGCTTTTTTTTAAACATGTATTTAAAAAAAGTAGGGCAGCTGGTGGTGCCATTGATAGCGCACTGGCTCTGAAGTCAGGAGGACCTGAGTTCAAATCCAGCCTCAGACAATTGATACTTACTAGCTGTATGACCCTGGGCAAGTCGCTTAACCCCAATTGCCTCACCAAAAAAAATTTTTTTAATAAGTTGTTCATCTTTAGCACAGATAATTTTAAGCTTGTCTCAAATAAATCTTTCATGGATTAAAAAAAAAAAGTTGAGTTTTATACAAACAGCATTTCTTCCACCATTGCTGCCTTTAACACAGGAATTCACCAGCAGTGGACAGTTGGACTCTTATCAAGCTGAGCTCTGCTGAATAAACAGAAAAATTGCTAGAGAGAGAAGCATTTAATGAACCTAGCAGGCGTACAGCCTTAGGAGAAATTCTTTAGTTCCATAACAAACATATAAATTCATCAAAATGACTTCTGTAAATGACAAATATAATTCTTAATAACGTTAAAGATACAAGACACACAACCATTCCTGGGAGGAAATATGTTACAGTAGAAAGAACATAGGCCCAGGATCCTGGAGTCAAGGTAACTAGGTTCAAATCCCATCTCTAATGCTTATTATCTGTGTGACCTCCCTGAACCTCAGTTTCCTCATCTATAAAAAGATAAGATTGAACTAGATATCTTCTGACAACCCTTCCAGGTCTAGAACTATGATCCCTTGTAGAAATGTATTACCATTCCAGGCATAGAGATGCCTACCATGTAGCCACTACAGAGGAGCTGAAGAATCTGGTGTGTGCCAGGAATGGGGCCCAGAAAGGAAGCCAAGGAGAGCAGTGCTGCTCCCTGGTGTTGTGCTCCCCAGTGAGAGAGAGGAGGAAGAACTGTTGTTCTGCCTTCCAGGAGAAAAAAAGACAGAGAGGAACCGAGATTAGAGATGCAGAGCACTGATTTCTGCTCCTTTGCCCATGAGGAAGGAGAGAGAGCAAGAGCCAACAAAGCTTCTGCAGAAACTTTAGGCCCTGTCTTCTCCTATTGATCACGGCAGGTCACATACTCCAAATCCTGTTCTTTCTTGCTATTCCTGTTCTTCAGCTGCACTGACAAATGGAGGCAACACCTTTATCTCTGCATTCCAAGTTTTACAGCCGATACAAAGCTTGGTTCTTTTGTCCCTTGTCTTTAAGGGACAATTCAGTTTTGAATCAAGGGGCTCCTGCCCAGTTAGCAATAGAAAGCCACCTCTTGCATCCAGTCACATAACTTATTGGAGTCTACCTATTATGAGGAGTGGGCTACTATGCCTTCAGTTTTAAAAAGCTAGAAAATAATTACTTGCAGTGCCTTTGTAATTATGTGTAGTAATGCCAAGGATAGCTAAGTTGGCAGACACCTGACAGGCATTCCCAATTGTGAATGAGGTTTAGAAGAGAGAGGGTCTTGTATCAAAGTAGAGAGATGACAACAGTCCAGGTGAAGATAATAGTCTGTATAAGTACATAGAAGCCCTCCCATGTGTTCTAGACAGAGTAGCTTTTATGCCTAATCATAGAGTACTGCCAATTATAGAGACTCAGATATGGCAAGGAATGTTAGAAATCCAGTTCAAAAAAAAAAAAAAAAAAGGAAATCTAGTTCAACCCTTAAATCTTACAGAGGAGGAAACTAAATCTCAGAGAGATATGAAGTGACATGCCCTAAAAACAGGATTTTACTTAACTACTCCATGTAGATAGTAGTCAAATACTTTTGTGTAACCACTTGGAGAACATGTCATAATATGCTAGTTGGTGCAGTGGATAGAGTATTGGACTCAGAGTCAGGAAGACCTGAGTTTCAGTCCTCCTTGAGACACTTAGTAGTTGTGTGATGTTGGGCAAATCACTTCACCTCTCTCAGCCTCAGTTTCCTTCTCTATAAAACGGGAATAATAATAGCATCCACCTCACAAGTTTATGAGGATCCAATGAAATAACATATGTAAAGCACTCTTCAAACCTTAAAATGTGATATAAATATATCATTATTATAATGTGTCTTCCTTTATGAATTAGACTAGATGGTTATTGTCCCTTCCAGACTCTAAAATTTTGTAAGGGTCTTCCATATTTTGGTATAACCTAAATCCCTCCTGCTGCAGTTTGTCCAACATAAGCAAGTCTATCATCCTCAATAGAGTTTGTGAGTTGATTGTCACCTTTCTGTGTCTCTCTGTCTCTGTCTCTCTTTGTATCTCTGTCTCTCTGTGTGTGTCTCTTTCTGACTCTCTGTTCCTCTGTTTCTTTGTCTCTCTGTCTCTCTCTCTTATAATCTATCCCCTCCTCAGTTTCTTCTTCTGTGTACCTCGTCAGTGCCAGAGCTGGGAATGGGAGAAGAACCACAAGGAAGTCTGTTCCAAATGAGTAGTGCATACAGCAAGTTTTATAGGAATTAAGAAGAGGACATTCTCATGAGCTACAGTAACCAAGGAAGGTTTCGTGGAGGAGGCTAACATGGGAACCAGGCCTTTTAGGTTGGGTTAGGTTAGATAGGCTGAGAAATCGGAGTGTACTAGATCCTTCCAGGTAGAATGGAAGCTACTTGAAAGCGGGAGCTGTTTGGTCGTGCTGTTGGATCTCCAAAACCTACACACTGGGCAGCATGATGTAGCACAGTGATGTCAAACTCAAATAGAAACAGGTCCTAGCAGGCCACATGTTAACTTAGAAAACCACACATTAACATTATCTATATTGTATTTTATCTTTATTTATTTTGTTAAGCATTTTCCAATTACATTTTCATCTGGTTCTGGCTACACTGGGGTGCTTTGCTGACTATTCACAGCCTGCTAAGTGGGAATCTGACACTTCTGGTGTAGCTAAGATGGCTTAGGAATCAGGCAGATCTGGGTTCAAGTCACAACTATGACCTATACTGGCCAGAGGATCCTGGGCAAGTACCTTCATTTCTCAACACCCCAGCCAACTCTCTAAAATTATAGTTACAGGACAGCAGCAGATCTGCATTGGTGAAGGGAGTCTCCTCACTGAGAATTCCCTTCTCTAATGAAATCACAGATCTGGTCAAAACAAAACAAAATCAGTACCCAGGACAGTGCCTGGAACACAATTTTAAAATACTTGATTGAGTTGAAATGAATTGAATTGGTAATACTGTGGTATGGTAGAAGGGATACTTGGTTTCAAACTAGGAAAGTATAAATCCTGCCTCTGACATCAAGTAACTGTGTGATCATGGGCATGTAATTTAGTTTTTCTGAGCCTCAGTTTCCCCATCCTCAAAATGAACATTATAATATCTGTAGTATCCACATTGAGTTGCTTTGAGAATTGAATGAGATCAAGTATGGAAAGTGCTTTGTAAATCTTAAAATGCTAAGTAAACATCAGTGATGACAATTGTAGAGGAAGGAATTCTAGGCAAGGGGAATTCCTAGGTAGTATTGAAGAGTCAGGAATATACTTGCTTTGTTTGCGGTTCAGTGAAAAGACCAGTCTGATTGAAACGGAGCATTCATTCTCCTAGAGAAACAATGAGAAAGATAAGGGTGGAGGAGTAGGTTTGTTGGGGGCAGATTGTTCTGACTTTATCTTGTAGGTCAATGGTCCTTAACCCTTTGTAAATGTAGAATCTTTCACTTTAAATAATATTTTTTTTTTGGTGGAGAACAGTAATTTTTTTTTTTTTTTTTTGCTGAGGCAATGAGGGTTAAGTGACTTGCCAGGGTCACTCAGCTAGTAAGCCACCTAGCTGCCAGGGCGCACTGGATTCAGGAGTACCTGAGTTCAGATCCTGCCTCAGACACTTGACACTTACTAGCTGAGTGACCCTGGCAAGTCACTTAACCCTCATTGCCTCCACAAAAAAAAAAAATTTAAGATGCTTACTAGTAATGGTTCCAGGTAGCCAAAGGCTGATTAAAAAAAAAAAATAATAAAAGCAAACCATAGATGTTTTCAGAACCTTTTTATTCCGAATGTTATCAGTAGGATGTGACTGTTTACTATCTATGTTTTAATAATAGGGAATGATATCATGATGAGACATTCCATGACGTTCATTTTCCCCTTGACTTAAAGAGAAATAGGATTGTAGGTTTAGGGTCAGAAGGGATCCTAGAGGTCATTTAGTCCATCCCCCTCCTTTTACAGATGAGAAAACTAAGTTCCATAGAGGTTAAGGGACTTGCCCAAGGCCACAGCTAATTAATAGCAACTCCATTTCTGGATTTGAACTCGGGTCTTCCTGACTTCAGGCCTGACAATCTATCCAGTGTGCTATCTGGTTATATAGGTAACTATACAGTGATCCTGAAGGCTAGAATTGGATTCAAATTCAGTATTTCTTCTATGAGATAACTGCCCCTTTCTTCATAAACCTGTATTTGGCAGGAGGAGGTTGTTTCTGTAAGGGACATTTCACTTAACAGAGCCACAAAATCTCAGAGTTGGGAGATACTGCAGAAACCATTTACTCTAACCCATACCTGAATAAGAATTCCCTCTACAACATAACCAAGTAATGGTCATCTATCCCTTGCTTAAAAACCTCTAGTGGGGCAGGGAGGTGGCTCAGTGGATAGAGCACTGGCCCTGAAGTCAAGAGGACCTGAGTTCAAGTCTGGCCTCAGACACTTACTAGCTGTGTGACCCTGGGCAAGTCACTTAATCCCAATTGCCTTAAACATCCGGGGGCATTTCCAGTTATCATGATTTATTTCTTGCCACTGAACCCAGATAGCTCCAGAAGAGTGATGTTGGTGACCTTGCACAGCCCTCCCTCACTTAAATCTAATTCATTGCAAGTTGTGATGTCACCCTGATGTCATGGTTCTCTTTGAGAACGAAGGACAAACAACAACAACAAAAAAAAAAGACTTCTAGTAAAAAAGTAGTTACTCCCTCCTGAGGCCTCCCATTCCATTTTCAGGATACTCCTAATTATTAGGACTCCCCCCCCCTTATTATCAACCAAAATTACATTTTTACTGACTGCTCCTAGTCCTTAGTCCTGTGGAGCTAAACCTTCTTCTACATACAGTGCTCCAAATACTTTAAGACAGCTTCTTGTTGCCTTTGAGTTTTATATTTTCCAAGCTAGACATCCTCAGTTCTTTCAAGAGATCCTCAGCATCTGGTTACTCTTGCCTCCTTAGGAGTCCTTTCTAAAACAAAGACCCAGAACTGAAAACAATGACTGATAAATAGATATCACTTTCCCTTCTGACCTGCAACTGTCTGCAACTCACAAATCTGGATCTCCTGGCAAGCCACGGTATCTTTTGGGTTTTCTTAATCCCTTCAACTGCAGTGTCCACCTGACAGTTTCTCCTGATGGTGATACATCTTCTCTGAGAATCAGTGTAGTTGCAAGAAGCAACTCCCTCTGGGTCACTAAGTCAAGAACCCAGGAACTCTTAAACTCACAACATAGTTGTGAAAGCTAAAAATGACTAGCCTTCAGCACCATTTTTTTGGTTACCTATAACTAGGTGGCACAGTGGATAGATTGCAAGATCTGGAGTCAAGAAGACCTGAGTTCAAATCCAGCCTCAAACACTTACTTGCTGTGTGACCCTGGGCAAGTCACTTAACCCTGTTTGCCTCAGTTTCCTCATCTGTAAAATGAGCTGGTGAAGGAAATGGCAAACCACTCCAGTATCTTTGCCATGAAAATCCCAAATGGGGTCACAGAGTCAGACACAACTGAAACAACAACTTAAAGAAAGAAACACAAAGCAGAAGACACAGTTAGGCACTTGGATGAAGACTGACTCAGGCAAGCTTTTTTCAAACTGATTTTACCCCTCACTATTTCAATTAATAAACATTTATTGGGGCAGCTGGGTGGCGCAGTGGATGGAGCACTGGCCCTGGAGTCAGGATTACCTGGGTTCAGATCCAGCCTCAGACACTTAACACTTACTGGCTGTGTGACCCTGGGCGGGTCACTTGACCCCAATTGCCTCACTAAAAAAAATAAATAAATAAATAAAAAATAAACATTTATTAAGCACTATGTGCCAGGCACTGTGCTAAGCACAGGAATACAAAAAGAGACATAAGGTAGTCCCTGCCTTCAATGCACTTACAATCTAACAGGGGAGACAACAAGCAAACAAATATATACAAAGAAGCTATATACAGCATATAAATAGCAATTGCTTAACAGAAGGAAGGCCCTAGAATTGAAAGGGGTTGAGAAAAGCTTCTTATAGAAGAAGGAACTTTAGTTGGGACTTAAGGGGGGCCAGTAAGTAGAGAGGGGGAGGGAAAGCATTTTACGCATGGGAGATAGCTAGGGAAAACATGCATTTTATCAGGTGATACTTGTGCTTTATGACATATTCATTCATAGTCTTCTACCATCATTCTCCATGTGTTGATGGAGAATGAAGGATGAGAAAAGTACTTTGGATTTCATAGAAACAAAGTAATTCTTTGAGACAGCAGGTGTGGTGGGGATCAAGACTAGATTTTAAGGGCTCAAGGAGGCAATGGATGATGGGATAGGTAATGGATGCCCAAAGTTGGGGCAGCCCAATTCCATGGATGATACAGTGGTTTGTTTTGTTTGCAGTTTCTACATGTAGAGGATCGGGAACCAGGTACACCATACACAGGCCCAGAGGTCCTGAAGAAAGGGCCTGTGTTCATCAAGAGATCTGAAGTCAACAAGGAGTCCCAATCCCCATCCCAGGAACATGAGTCCACACTTCCACTTCAGTCCCAGACCTCTGAAAACTCCAACACCAAGCAAGCCAACACAAATCCCTCTGCTAAGCTTATTCCTCAGGAGAAGGTCTCAGAATCCAAAGGCAAGGACAGTGACAGTGGGCCCCAAGAACAAATGGGGAACAAAAGCAGAACAACCATGTTCTTGACTGTCCCTGGCCCCCATTCTCCAGGACCCATCAAGTCACCTAGACCTATGAAGCACCATGCCACCCCCTTCTCTTGGCCACATAAAAAGATGTCTCCCAGCCTGTCTTCACTCAACTCCATGGCCTCCTCATGCTTTGACATGACAGGAAGCAGCTTAACCGTTGAGTATGCTTCTCTCTTCTTGAATATTATTTTTTCTCATAGCAGAAGAAAAGTGAAAATACCTTCACACAAGTGAAGAAAATATGAGAACACACATTTCCTTGTAATTAATTAATTAATAGAGAATATGTCCGTTGCATCTTTTGGTGGAGAGAGGACTGATCTCAGAAGTCCCATAGCCTATGTCCTAGTACCAGTTATGTCAATTAAGTCATCTCGTCATCCTGGACCATTCACTTAGTTTCAGATTCTTCATATATAAAATGAGATGGCTGAACTAGACAATCTCTAGCCAATTTATTATGCTCTGAAATTATGTGAAATAGAAACAGTTGCCCTGGGAGTGTGTTTGAAACCTAGAAAGATAGAACTGCAAGGTTATATCAAGGATGGGGCAGGTAGGTAGCAAATGGATAAAGCACTGACCTTGGATTCAGGAGGACCTGAATTCAAATCCAGCTTCAGACAATTGACACTTATTAGCTGTATGACCCTGGGCAAGTCACTTAACCATCATTGCCCCCCCCCACACACACACACCCACAAGAGGTTATATCAAGGATACTTTCAGATCAGACTTGCTACATACTAGAATTTAACCAAAGTACCAAAAAAGAGTTTTGCTCCAAACAGTTGATTCCTACTCTCAGAGAAAGACCATTTAGTGCATCTTTTAATTCATATAATACATTTTACCCTAGAAAGTACTTTCACGTTTATTATCCCACATTGGGCTCAAGACATAGCTAGTTGGTTGGTTGGTTGGTTGATAGCTCAGGTAGCTGACAATATTCTTCCCATTTTATTGGATGGAAAAACAGGAAGCCAAGGATGACAGCCAACAAGCATCAATCAAGCATTTACTATGCACCAGGCACTGTGTCACCAAAGAACAAAACACAAAAATGCAGTCTCTGCCCTCAAGGAGGTCACATTTTAATGAAATAGACAACATGCAAAGAACAGTAGTAAACAAGATATATAGTGTAGGGAGCATCTAGGTGGCACAGTGGATAAAGCACCAGCCCTGGATTCAGGAGGACCTGAGTTCAAATCCAACCTCGGACACTTGACACCGTGTGACCCTGGGCAAGTCATTGCCCCGCAAAAAAAAAATAAAACAAATAAACAAAGATATGTAGTGTAGATGGAAGGTAATATCCCAGGGAAAGTACAAATAGAGGAGGTGAAGAGATGGGGAAAGCCTCTCAAAGAAGGTAGCATTTGAGCACAGCCTTTAGGGAAGCCTGAGGAGAGGAGGAGAAGAGGAAGAGCATTCTAGGCCTGGGGGACTAACAGTGAATAGGCAAAGTTGAGGGATGGAGTGGGGTTATGAATGAGGAACAGCAAGGATGCCTGGAGGGGGAGTCAACAGTCAGAAGACTGGAAAGCTGGGATGGGGCCAGGTGGTAAAGGGCTTTACAAGCCAAAAAGATTTTATGTTTGATCCTGGAGGTAATGGGGAGCCACTGAAGCTTACTGAGTAGGAAAATGATCTAGTCAGACCTGTGCATTAGGAGAATCTTTTTTGGCAGCTGAACAGAGGATGGACCGGAATAGGGAGTGACTTGAGAAAGAGAGACTCATTAAAAACTATTGCAATAGTCCAGGAACAAGGAGAGGCAAGAATCCAGAATTCTCCTTACTGAGAGCTCCATCTGCTGGTAAAATGTGGATTAAAGGGTTGTCCAGGCATGTTTCTACACTTAAAAAAAAAATACAGAAACAAAAACCAAGAAGTTTATTTAAATCATAAGATGTTTGACTTAAAGGGAAAACTTCTTAGGAGAAATTTCATTATAGAAATTGACCTCTGCTGAAAGCCAGAAATTGCTCTAAATGTAATACTTATGTTTTAAAAAAGTTATAAAATCAACTTGAGTTTTACAATGCTAAAAGAAAAACTTTGAAATTATGCAAAAATTATCTGCAAGAATTTTTTGCAGGCTTTAAAAAAAGTTGTACAGGAGCTAAATGTTTGTAAATCAAACACGTTCCTATTTATTTATATCATATTTGCTGAGCATTTTGAATTTTCCTTTCTGGATACTGTTCAAACGGCAGTGCTCCATAAGCCTTTTAAATTTCTTTCACCTTTCTCCCCTTATCTCTGGCCATTTAAATTCACTATGAACTTGTATTTAAAGAATTGCTCTCTGAATCTTCTGGTAAAACCAAGAGGCATTTTGTAATACATATAAAACAAATTAGGGGGTATTTGCTAGTTCATCCTTTTTACCCACTAGGCTTTCTTAGGGTGAAGCACAACTTCACATCTCTCAGAAAGGTCTATGTTGTTTAAAGGACAGAGAAGTGAAAAGTCTTTGTTTTTGCAGTACTGATGGGAACTGCCAGCCACTGGGAGAGATTCAGCTCACTGTCCGCTACACGTCCCTGCGACATAGCCTCGTGGTTCTCATTAATGGCTGCAGGTAAAATATTTCTGGTTTTGACTTCTTTTCTCTTTCTTGAGAACCAGGTAGTTGAAAAGCAGTTAAGGGAAGCTGGCCGGGGGGAAAGCCACATAGACTAAGAAATGTGCATACATATGGTCTGCAAAGTGAATGCTCCATGGCAGGGAGGGATAGCAAGAGCTATCTAGTCTAACCTCCTCAATTTACAGATGAAGAAACTGAGACCCAGAGAGGTTAGGTCACATACACAATATAAGCACCAGAAGTGGGATTTGAAATATTTCTTCTGACACCGTAGCCAGTTCTTTTTTAACTGGCCTATGCTGCTCTTCTATCATGGAGAGTGGACAGTTTTTAAATGCCTGCACACTGCAATTGACCTAAATAGCCTGCTTAGTAGACCCTTTCCATCAGTGCCTATGGGTAACCCTTCGTCAGAATTTCTGATTACCAGGCTCTAATCAAATATAACTCCAGTGAGAACTGTTGTGTCAGCTGGTAAGACACAGCCTGTTTTCCCAAATGGAAAAATCTCACTTCTCAAGGATAAAAAATGTTTTGGCTCCACCAAACACAAATAAATATAGCTTTTGGGAAAACTAAGTTGTGTTTCCTACCTAATTACTCTAATTGTATTAAGGCCTATAGAAATGGGAGCCATAGTCATAGTCATCCAGCAAGATGTAGTGTTAGGTTTAGAGTCAGAGGACTGGAGTTCAAATCTCACTTCAGTCATTTACTCTCTGTGTGACCTTGAGCAAGTCACTTATTTACCGTGAACCTCAATTTCTTCATCTCTAAAATGGTGAAAGGAGAATCTCTTCCAGATCTCAATGTCTGTTCCTTTGATATCTACCCATAAATCTAAAGCTGAACAATTATTGACTTAATATATTCCTGCTTTGTACTTATTATTAATGGGCTCCTTTTCTTTAAAAAAAAATCTTTTAAATTGAACTAGGAATCTGAGACCCTCTTGTAGCAGTGGAATTGATCCATATGTCCGAGTATACCTATTGCCTGAAAGGAAGTGGACAAGCCGGAAAAAGACATCAGTAAAACGGAAAACCCTAAATCCCCAGTATGATGAAAAGTGAGTAGACTGAGCTGCATAGGATTCTTTGGGACATTTAGACAGCTGAGGAGAACAGCTAATATTGTTTAAAGAGCATATCATTTACATGTTCTCTTCCTGATGGCATTCTGTGGGTTGTTGTGGTTCAGTTGTTTTCAGTCATGTCTGACTCTTCATGATTCATTTGGGGCTTTCTTGACAAAGATACTGGAGTGGCTTGCCGTTTCCTTCTGCAGCTCATTTTACAGATGAGGAAATTGAGGCAAAGAGGGTTAAGTGATTTGCCCAGGGTCACACAGCTAGGAAGTGTCTGAGGCTAGATGTGAACTCGGGAAGGTGAGTCTTCCAGACTCTAGGTCCAGTGCTCTATGTACTGTGCTACCTAGCTGCCTGTTCTGTGGATATTTCCCTATAATTTCACCTAGCTGGGAGCTAAAATCTTCTTGAAATGTTTTCCTTTAAAATGAGGTTATTGGCGGGGCAGCTAGGTGGCAAAGTGGATAAAGCACCAGCCCTGGATTCAGGAGGACCCGAGTTCAAATCCTGCCTCAGACACTAGACACTTATTAGCTGTGTGACCCAAGGCAAGTCACTTGTCATTGCCCCACAAAAATAAAATAATAAAATAAAATGAGGTTATTATACCATATGTGTAATAGCTAACTACATGTCAGTAAGAGAACTCACTCTAATTAGACAGTGCAATTTCTAAACCCTCATCTCTGTAGGGTAAGACATAACCAGACAGTGTAAATTTGTCCACTAATCCCAAAACAATTCTGGAGTTCCAGATTCTCTAGTTATTAACTCAAAGTTCTCCAGTTCATCAAATGAAGTAGGCAACTGGGAAACAAGTCACTGAGCCAGACTCTGATGAGAGTAAATGTTTTATCTCTTTGGACTGTTAGTATTTTTCATACACATTTACATGTTTGTTTATATATTTATCTTTGTCCCTTTCAATCAGCAAAATTGCCAGAACTATTGAAGGGGCACACTCTTCCATGCACACAGCTGTTACAACAGTAAATCACATAATTGTTGTGGTTTACCAAGCCTTCTTCTACACAGCTTCAGTTGACACTTAAAATAGTTGTGGGAGAAAATATGAGCTTGGCCCTCTGATTTCTGAGCAGTTGTTGTTCAGTTGTGCCTGACTCTTTGTGACCCCCTGGACCATAGCACAGTTTTCATGGCAAAGATACCAAAGGGGTTTGCCATTCCCTTCTTCAGTGGCTTAAGGCAAACAGAGGTTAAGTGACTTGCCCAGGGTCACAGGGCTGGTAAGCACGTAAGGCTGGATTTGAACTCTGGTCTTCCTGATTCCAGGCCCAGTGCCTTATCCACTGAGCCACCTAACTGCCTCCTGGGCCTACATCAAATAAGAAAAAAATCAATTGAATAAATGTTTATCATTAAACCCCTACTCCTTTTCCCACCTGCTGTCTTATATACACAGTGTCTGGCACATAGCATCTTTCTTAGAAAGAGCTGGTGTACTATAAGAGAAGGACCAGAAACCATAACAGGTGAATCCAAGAACTCCAAAGCACAACAGCAGGGAGCCATCAAGTGTATAGGCATTCAACCCTATGCTGGCAGCTATCTGGCAAAATGTATAGAGTGCTGGGCCTGGAGTCAAAAAGACCTGAGTTCAAATCCAGCTTCTGATGCTTACTATCTGTGTGACATTAGGCAAGTCACTTAACCTCTGTTGCCTCAATTTCCTCAGCTGTCAAAGGGATAATAAACAGCACCTACCTCAAAGGGTTGTTGTGAGGATCAAATGAGGTAATAGTTGTAAAGTACATAGCACAGTGCCTGGCACATATTAGGTGCTTAATAAATGCTTATTCCCTTCCCTTCGCAATACCCTCCAGGTATCTCTACGTCATAGCATAGTATGATGATTCATTTCTTTTTTTTTTTTTTTTTTGGTTTTTTAGTGAGGCAATTGGGGTTAAGTGACTTGCCCAGGGTCACACAGCTAGTGAGTGTTAAGTGTCTGAGGCCGGATTTGAACTCAGGTACTCCTGACTCCAGGGCCGGTGCTCTATCCACTGCGCCACCTAGCTGCCCCATGATTCATTTCTAATGATGACTCTGAGTCATCCAGAAAAAAGTGGGATTCAAGCTTTGTAATTGTGAGAGGCAAGCTTGTGTATTTGCTTACACAGAATAGGAACATGAATTTAGAGCTGGAAGTGAACTTTAGAGGCTATCTTGGCAATCCCCCTCATTTTGTAGGTGAGGAAACTGAGTCCCAGAAAGGTTGACTTGACCAGGGTCATACAGTAAATACATAGCAGAGGTATGATTCATACCCATGTCATGACTCTGAAAAAAGAAATTTTATTGGCAGCCTATGCCTATAGCAATGACGATTAATAGGTCTTTCCTTTTTTGCGGGGCAATGATGGTTAAGTGACTTGCCCAGTCACACAGTTAGCAAGTGTCAAGTGTCTGAGGCTGGATTTGAACTCAGGTCCTCCTGAATCCAAGGCCAGTGCTTTACCCACTGAGCCACCTAGCTGCCCTGGTCTTTCCTAATGAAGAATATTTCTGGTACACTGGCAAAGCAGAAACCTTTGGGTGTCAGTTGTCAGTAAAAATAAATAATATTTGGTTGTTCTATGTGCTGTAGTATAGAACAACAAATAGAGTACTGGGCCCTGGAGTCAGGAAGACCTAGGTTTGGTCAGTCACATTTATTAATCACGTACTGTATGCCAGAGTTCAAATTCCAGGCCTTCTACTTACTATGGTATGACCTTGGCCAAGACACAGACTTTACCTATGTGAGTGTGGGCAAATTATTTATCTTCTCTGGGCATGAGTTTACTCAACTGTAAAATCAAGGAGTTAGTGAACTAGATGAAGGATTAGGTGACTTCCAAGTTCTGTTCCAGCTCAAAATGTATGATACTATGTTTTTTAAGGGTAGCTAGGTAGCACGTTGAATAGACCACTGGGCGTGGGATTCAAATCCAGCCTCACACACTTCCTAGCTGTGTGACCCTGTTTGCCTCAGTTCCTCATCTCTAAAATGATCTGGAGAAGAAAATGGCAAACCACTCCAGTATCTTTGCCAAGAAAATCTCAAATGGGGTCACAGAGTCAGAACACAGCTGAACAACATGTTATTCTGGCTCTAAATCTATGGTACTATGGTAGGGTTAGGGTTTGGAGTCAGAAATATTTGAGTTCAACTCCTGTCTCTTGACACTTATTGGTTGTGTGACCTCAGACAAGTCATTTAATCTCTATGTGCATCAGGACAGTTTTCTAGGATTTATCTGCTTAGTGAGAGTTTGAGACATGGTTTGCAGATCTGCAACACATGAAAAAAAAATATATTTCCTTTGAGGGTTTACTTGCTGACTTGATTGTGTTTTATATCCTTAAAGATTTGAATTTTATGTCCCCATGGAAGAAGTGAAGAAAAGAACTCTGGATATTGCAGTCAAACATCGTAGGCCATTCGGTTCACATAAAGGAAAAGAACTGGGCAAAGTAAGTATATTAAAGCTCATAGGATTTAGATCTGAAAGGGTGCTTAGAGATCTCATTTTACAGATGAGGAAATGTCTTCACAGTCACCCAGACAGGTGAAGCTCCACAGGTAGTATCAAAGCCTGGACTCAAGGGCTCTGAGTCCAAATCCACTACCACATTTGTCCCAACTTCTGGCATCACTTCATTTATACACACCAAAATTAGTGTCCTGTACAGAGCCCTGTGTGCTTCCAGCTGGAAGAATGGCAAAGGAACAGAAGACTGAGGCTCTGATTTCAAGATTAGGGGCTGGTTTGGGTAGAAAGAGAAAAGGAAAGAGAAGAGAAGAGAAGAGAAGAGAAGAGAAGAGAAGAGAAGAGAAGAGAAGAGAAGAGAAGAGAAGAGAAGAGAAGAGAAGAGAAGAGAAGAGAAGAGAAGAGAAGAGAAGAGAAGAGAAGAGAAGAGAAGAGAAGAGAAGAGAAGAGAAGAGAAGAGAAGAGAAGAGGGGAGGGGAGGGGAGGGGACGGGAGGGGAGGGGAGGGGACGGGACGAATGAACCCCCATTAAAACAGCACAGTTACAAGTGTTGAACCAGTTTCAAGGGGCCCTCTTCCCTACTTTAGTTGTCCAGGTATTTAATTATTTTCAGTATTGTATTAACTAGCAACATATAGAGCTAGAAAATCTCAGTGCTTGCAAATTTTTGTTATGTAGCAAATGAGCTAAAGGCTCTAGCCTTAACTTCACCATTGCAGTTTACCTGGAGTCTATTCTTTGGAAACCTGACTCTGTAGTAAGGGAAGTAGGTTCGCCAAGTTCTCACATTCACTGACCCATCATCCTGGGAACAGTTGATAATCATTTGTTTGTAATAGTTAGGGCTTGCCATCCAGAAAGGTGTGCTAAGCAAAAGGGAATGTTAAGGAAAAAGAGGGAATGCTAAGCAAAAAAAAAGAAAAGAACATGTATTGAAAAATGTTTAGAAGATAATTTGTTCACCTGTAACTTATCTACTAGATAAGCCTCATCGAGGCACAAGACAGTTTGGCAATTCTGTTAATTAGCCATTTCAGATTTTACCTTTGGCACTGGACCCTGTCCAATCATGCAGCCATCCATGATCATTCTGGTGGCCTCTTCTTAATGCCAATTCTTTCTTTAGAACTAGTCCACTCCCCTTACTGCATACTCTTTCCCTTCTGTTTCTTGGGAAGACTACAGCTGTCATCTCAAAAGGTTGATGCAAAAGAAGGAAACACAAGAAAAAGAAGCACAAGGCAGCCATAGAGGCTAGTACAAACCCAGCTAGTTGAATTCCCACTCCAGGTGTCAATTGGAAGGCTTCATCCAAAATGGCTGCTGTCCAGAAGCCATTTGTTTTTCAACCAAGTGTGGCACTTACCATTATCAATGATTTTGCTTTAGCAGCCAATCAGGAAGCTCAGCAGATAAAGCACACCTGGTATTCTGGAGGGCAAAGGAACTGGGATTATAACCAAGAATCACCTACCCAGCAAAACTGATTATAATCTTTCAGGGGAAAAATGGGAATTCAATGAAAGAGAGGACTTTCAGGCATTCGTGATGAAAAGAGATAAATCACATGTTGCCTGGAGCTAGCCCCCAAAGTTCTTTGGAACAGGAAGAGAAGGGGAGCTAACACACTTTTAATGAGACTTTATCCACAGTATAGGTTAGAGACACTACTAGTGAGGGAACACCAGGTAGAAGAATGAACAGTAATTGTAGAAATTGCTCATTTGGGGGGTGATATTTTCTGTAATTTTCATAAATGAAGCTGTCAAGGGAATACTTTTAAATAAAGGTAGACTTATGAGCTGTGACTGCTTCCACTCCCATCAGCATTTTTCTTACGGTTAGGCTGAGGTTGACGCTGGTCTCCCAGCTATGACATTTTAAACATCCAAGTACAAAAGGACTAATAGTCACACCTACATTTACTATGATAATTTGAGTTTTATTAACCAGACGATCCATAAATAAATGCTTACTGAATATCTGCTAATATTTACTGAGCCAACATTCACCTCTATGGATAGAGGTGTGAGGATACAAGCTTCCCATTGGGTGTGGTTTTGTTGGATCAGTAATTGATATTCATCATGTGATTGCTGTTCTGGCAGGTATTGGTTGACTTATCAAAGGAAGATCTAGTCAAGGGTTTTACACAATGGTGAGTACACTTTTTCATTTGATCATGAATGTTATTCTCTATAACTTTGTAAGTAATTGAATTTTTTAAATGTCTGGCTGCCGGTGGTTTTCCAATCAGACTAAAATCACATTTTCATCCAAGATAATATATTTCATACTGATGTGGCTTAAGTCTTAATATTTATCATAGCACATAGTAATATTTAATTAATCTTTCCAATCTCATGAGATTAAATAAGTTTTATGGCTCAATTTTACTGAAAGGAGAGCTAAGTTGCAAGGGAGGTTGTTAATTGTCTTTCATACCCCCAACTGGTACCCTTCCCACTCTTAGATGTTAGACTCTAGAAGACCCCTTGATTATAGAAATCCTATGTCACTGCTGGCCATTCAGCACTCATGCTGGGCAAGCCTCTTTGCTGCTCTTAGAAAGGGCAGAGACTGTTAGCCTGGGATTTCCAGAAGTTTCTCCAGTTTTTGTTTTTAAGCTGTTTGGGTATAAGAAAGGACTTTTCTTTTTCTTTTGGGGGTGGGGAAGAAAGGTAGCTGAATTGTGAGTGGGATGAGAGGTAGTGATAATGATATCAAAAAGAAAGAAAAAAGCATCAGTAAAACATTTAAATTTTCTAAGAAGAACAAAAGGGGTTCAGAGGCAGGTCAGGATAGTGTGGGAATTACCATGTTAAATTTAATACTTTTCAAAAATGAAGCTGTACAGTTATATACAATCCTTTTTCTGTCTTCTTTAGGAAATATTCATCAGTAATATTCATCAATAATTCATAATTGTTGATGTTTGTGAAGTTCTTAATAGTAAAAAGAGCTAAAGAGAGAAATGACCTTGTCCCTAAAAAAATAGGGAGCAGCAGGCTCCATTTCTTTCTACTGTTCTTTTTGTGTTCTTTCAGTTCTCATTTTTAGCAGGGTTCATTTTGGGGTTTTTTTGGTCAATTTGTCATGTCCAACTCTTCATGACCCCCATTTCTTTGCCATTTCCTTCTACAGCTCATTTTACCAACGAGGAAACTGAGGGAAATAGAGTCAAGTGGCTTACCTAGGATCACACAGCTAGCAAGTATCTGAGGCTAGATTTCAACCCAGGTCCTCCTGACTCCTGGTCTGGCACTCTATCCACTGAGATTAGTTGTTGGCATCAATATCTGATAGTCTCCCTTTTATAAGGAACCTTTAAATTCCTGAGTTTGAATCCTAGCTTTCTCACTTATTACCTATGTAGCCTTAGGTAATCACTTTACCTCTCTAGGACTGTCTAGTCATCTGTAAAATAAGGTTGGACTAGATGGTCGCCAAGGCCCTGTCCCACTCGATGATCCTATGAGCTGCACCCTTTATCCTAGTCTAGCCAGCAACTTGTAAATGGATAGGATTGATCACAAGGTCCCAAACTATTGCAGCATTAAAAAATCAAATAACATGCTCATTGTCAAATAAGCTTGTAACTCCTCAACTTGTCCTCTGTTCTTTGTAGGTATGAACTGACGGCAAATGGACAGCCAAGAAGTTGATAAAAGAATATTAGGATTACTACTTACCAAAGAAGAAGCATGTTTTCCTTTATATTAAAATGTATATATGTATATTCTGTATTTAGTAACTATTATTATTTGAGAAGTGCAAACATTCTGGTGTGAAATTTATAAACTAATCTTTTCAGTGTCTAATATTTAGAAAAGGTGAGAGTTCCTGAAGCTAGATTTAATTTGTTTAAATCCTATACTAAGGAAATTGGGTGTACTGTGAACGCTAACAGTTTTATATTCACAAAGTGGATTTTTTTCCATTTCTAGGCAATTACAGGTAGGCCCTGATTTACAAATGATATATACAAAGGATTTAGTATGATTGGCTTGGGGTGGGGGAGGAGCAAGGGCAGCTTCTGAATCACCCCTATCTTGAGGGGCAAATATTTTCCTGGATTTGGAACACTTGGAGAACTTACCTTATCCTGTGCAAATGTAGAGAATCAGCAAAGCCATCAAAGTGCTAAGTTCTAAACCCCTCTCACCCCTACAACAGTATAAGCATTCTTCCTCTCCTCCACTAGACTTTAAAAAAAAATAAATGGTGACGTGTAATGCTCACAGTACTTGACTTCCAGTACATTACCCTATCTCTGCTGGACTTACAGTCTCTCATCCTTACCACAAGTGGCCTATTAGGATTCTACGCTAAGGAACATGAGAACAGACTGCCCTTTTTCTTAGCCATCCCCAGTGCACTGAACATAGGAGTGTAATAACTGTGTGAGGGTTGTTTTTTTTTTAATTGAACTGAATCAAAATGAACTGGATTGAATTAGAGATGAAATAGGCTTTTGTGGACCAGCCAGGGAACCATTTAAAACATTATTTCTAGGGGGGAAATGCATTTATTATTCATTCAAAACTAACTGTAAATTCAGGACTGTTTATATTAATATTAGGAATGACAGTTATGGTGTGGGAATTGGAGAATTAGTCCTTATCTTTAATAGAGACATAGTCTGTTCTCCTATTTCAAAAGATGATTTTGGTCACCAAAGAAACCTTATGCTGCTTTAAAAGCAAAATATGTATTTATGTATATATAAGTGGTTTTTGCATTTTCAATTTTAATACTCTTTATAATTCATTATCTTAACATGCCCTACAAAACAACCTAAAACCTGGTCTTGCCCCATTGCTTCCCCTATTTGTTCATAGGCTTATCACAGTCAGTCAGCACCATTCCCACAGTAAACTTTACTCCTCTCTCATCCCATATCCCATTAGTAATCAAGTCTCACTAGTCTTCTCTTCATTACCACTGCCATCATTTCATTCAAGGTTCAATTATGGCAATAGCTTCCTAATGGGTCTTTCTGCTTCCATTTTCTCCCCTTTCCATCCATCCTGCAGATTAACCTTTCATCACGGCACCTCCCACTCTCAATGGTCACAGTAGTGGGGCCATCCACAGGCGAGACCAACTCTATCTCTCATTATACTCCTTTCCCACCATCATGTACCTGGAATGCTTTCTTTTCTCCAACCATTCAGATCCTAGATACCTTTGAAGGTCCAGGTTAACTATCATGCCATCAGCAAAGCTTTCCTTGACAACTCCAATCTATCTGACCTCTTCTTCTTTTCAACTCCTATAAGTCTTTCGATCTTCCCACTCCTCTGCCATTTATATACTGACTTGTGACAGTTCTTGTACTGCCTGCTTCCATTCAACTTAATGTGTTTTATCTTGTCTTATCTTTATCTTAAGTTCACTGAAGGCAAGATTTATCTATACCTTATATTCTTCAATGTATGTAACAATGCTATATACCTCAAAAGTACAAAATAATGATTTTATTTATACCCAAATTTTGTGTTGTTTTGGATGGTAACAGTTCAGTAACATCATTACCCAAGTTATAAAATTTAGAAACCTTAATAAGGCTAGAGGACACATATCTAGGAGACACCTGATGTGAATTCTCTCATGTATGAACTGGTGTGATTTATGGATAATATTGGCCCTAAAGACAGTCTAGCCTAATGGTTAGTATTGGTCAAGTTCCTTCACTAGCACTTATTCAGCAGGGCTGCTGGAGGCCTTCCTCACTTTCTCCTAACACCAGGAGGGAACCATTGGACATCCTACCCACGCACTTGCCATCCCTCACTCTTGACACATAACCAGGCCATCTCTTTCTGTCACACCATTTATTGATAACATCTTTCATTCCCATTCTTCAGAGTTCCTCACTGGGGATATACTGCAGCCTGTTCACACCCACCCTCATGACCAGGCTGCAGCCAACACTGATCTATCTATATACACTTGGTTTGATCCAGCTACTTTCCCCATCTTTGTTCTCATTAGTGCTGTTTCTCACTGTTCCACAACCACTCTGGGGCCCTGATGTTAGGATCCAAATCTAAATGTGGTGTCTCTCCTATTCCTGATGAAGAAAAATTTATTCAAATAGTTTCTGCAGGTCATTTCCATTTTTCTTCTGTTTATAGTCCTTCCATTTTCATCCTTGAATGCCCTTGACTTTGCCTGTTTGGGTATCTTGCCAGGCATTCTTTAAACTGATTTTACTGTTTAAGCTATGTTAAAGGGCTTTTTACAAAAGATAAAACAGAGAATTTCAGTTACACAAAACTGAAAAGCTTTTGTACAAACAAAATTAATGCAACTAGGATAAGGAAGCTGTCAAATGGGGGGGAAAATCTTTGCATCAAATATCTCAGAGTCTGATATACAGGACATGTCAATAACTAAGACTAATATAAGCCAAGAATCACTTCACAATGAATAAATGGCCAAAGAATATGAAGAAACTGGTCTCAAAAAATTGGAAATTCCAAATCATTAGTAACAGACATGCAAATCAAAACAAGACTGAGGTTCTACTTCATAGTCAGCAAATTGGCAAAAATGACAAAAGATTGAAAAAGCAAATATTGAAGGGACTATCGAAAAATGAGGATGCTAAGTCACTGTTGGTGGAGCCGTGAAGTTTTCCAAACCATTTTGGAAAGTAATTTGAAACTATGCTTTTTTTTTTTAAGGCAACTAAAATTTCCTTATCTTTTGGTCCAAAGATCCTACTACATACATCTCAATGAAGTCAAGCAGAAAGGCCTCATGTACACCAAAATATTCACAGCAGCACTTTTTGTGGCAGCAAAGAAAGAGAAGCAAAGTAGATGCCCACGAAATGGGTGGGGAATGGCTAGACAAATTGTGGTACATGAATGTAATAGAATAGCATCATGATATAAAAAATGATAAGTATAAAAAATTCAGAGAAGCATGAGAAGGCTTCTATGAATTGATACAAGGACTTTTAAAAAATTAGCCACATTTAATAACAATTTTCCTCAAAACTGTCTTGTTTTCTAAAACTGAAGAGACAATATAATCACTTTATCTAATATTTTTAATAACTGAAAACTACTTTGGTCAAAGAACTTAAGTGTTTGTTACTGAATTCATTTAAACCTAAATACCTTAAACATAATGGTGGGTAATACATGAATTTTTAAACACTATCAGTTACAGACTAACAAACTTATAATATTGCATTTTCTTTTCTCTCAGCTTTTAAATGTGGTTTTGATACATTAATTGTATTAGCTACAAGCCGATTTGGAACTGACATAACTAGTTTTAACTTTCAATGAACAAAGAATAAAGACATATGTATAGCTCCCTCTCTCTCTCTCTCTCTCTCTCTCTCTCTCTCTCTCTCTCTCTCTCTCTCTCTCTATATATATATATATATATATATATATATATATATATATATCTGCCTAAAGTCAGTCAAGAATATATATGTATGTATATGTGTATATATATATTATTTTTTAGTCAAGAATATATTTAACGAGCCAGATCAGTCATTATTTCTACCATGAACGAACACAACAAAATCCAACCAAGCTGCCCTGCTTTACTCCCTTCAAGATTATTTCTGTCGCCAAAAGGCAACAGAGGTTAATGTCACTGTCAAATACCCTTAAGCCAAGATGATGCATCTATTGTTGTTCAGTCATTTCAGCTAACATGCCCAACTATTCGTGACCTCATTTGGGGTTTTCTTGGCTAAGATATTCGAATGATTTGCCATTTTCTTCTCCAGCTCATTTTACAGATGAAGAACTGGGGCAATTCCTAATTCCTAATTCAAGGAGTTTGCTATCTCGATAAAATCACAAGTCCAATTCCTATAGCTATCCCTATCCTTAATTCACTATTGTAATTAGTGTACTGTTTTGAATTGAACTGATGTTATTTTAAGTTGCATAATTTCAAGGACAGAGAACAGTGACACAAACTTTTAAGTTTTATCTAAATGGGCTAAATCAGACTAGACTATTTAAAAAATTCTCCTGAATACAAAGCTGTTGTGAAGGTGTTTACCTGCCATTTCAGTGAAAAATACTGGCTTGATGTGAGTTAAAAAATATTTTAGTTCATAACTACAATACCACAGATAACAGTAAATATCTGAGTAATAGCTGAAAGGTAATTATATTGAAGCAAGCGCTCTTCTAGATTTTTTTTTCTTTTGGTCAATCTCTTCAGGGTGACAATTAACCAAAGTATCTTTATTTAAGTTACCGAAATTTGAAGTTTCTTGATTTTTTAAAAAGTCTTTTCCAAGATCTAGAAGATTTTCAAAGCACTATATTTGGGACTTCTTACAAGGTCATTTGATCTGATGGGCACACACACACACACACACACACACACACACACACACATTTTATGGCTTGCCATGGAAAGTAGCTTAACCTGCAAGTTGGGGGCTAATTATCTAGAATAAGTACATTTGCAATCAAAAGAAAACAAAAATCATCAGGATATAACAATGGTCTGTCATACTTTTATAAAATATTTATTTCAGTCATGTTCTAAAAATATATCTATATAAGCATATATATGTATATATTACAATTAAGCTCTCAAACACACCCTTTCTTGAGGTAGTTTATCATCCCATTTACTCACCTCTTTTATCCCATCATGAGAAGAACATTTTAAAAATGCTTCTCACCTATGATTCCTGACCTTTACCCTCCAATTTAAAACTGCAACTGCTTCTGCCACCAATAGCAGTGTCTAGACAGAATGCTTTGTCCTTGGCATGGCATACAAAGGCTCAAATTCAAAGAGCAGCTTGCCACTGACTGGGTTAGAGAAGAAAAAAAAGAATTAGGCAGCATTACACCTCTACCTTCTCCTAGCTTCTTTTTGAAACCCCTTCCTTTTTTTCTTTCCTTCCCTGAGTTTGGGGGGGGGGGATAACCAACTGTTAGCTCCCCAAACTTACTAGAGAAATAATGTCATCGGCAAATCCAATCCTACTTCCCTTTGGCCAAAGATGCTAGAGTTCTAAATCCCAAATCTCAAAGCAAATCTTAAAGGCAAATACCACCATGTCAACATTTAACATATCATTATCCTCTGTTTCCAAAACATAAACAGCTTTCCTTAAATCAGTCTTGCAGCCAAGAACTCCTAAAGAAAAATGAGAAAACTCAGGAGTCCAATTATTCAATCCCCCAAATGCTGCTGCATAATTCTGAGAGTGACGATCATGTGTTAAATAGGGATAAAAATGTCAAAGACTAGCTTTGTGAAGAATAAAGATTAACCATGCCACCAGTGTTCACTCAGGCTGGGAAAAAGAGGTGAATTATGCAAGGTAATATAGCCCTTGTCACTCCAATCATAAAGAAAACAAATGTACATAGTAAAAGGGAAGGTTTCATTTTCTTCAGTTTGTTGTTAGCTTTAATTTCTTTACTTCAGGAATAATGGCATCCAAGTTGTTGACTTCTGAAATTTAAAAAAAAAAAAGAAAAGAAAAAGATTGTGAACAATAAAAATACAGAAAGTGCCATAAGTATTTAGTCTCTTGACATAAACTGAGGAAACTGGAGCATTTTCTTCAAGACAGTTAATCTGTGGCCTTGGGACACAGGGAACCTATATAGGACCCAAATAGTGAGTTGGTCTATAACCTTGACTGACCTCTTTAGCAGGATGCTTTTTATCAACTGAGCTACTTGGCCTCATTAATGAAAATGTGATAGGCTCTCTCTGAAGCACTATCACTGAACAGGAAGCCTTTTGTGGTATTTAATCTGGAAAAGTGGGGGAAGTGTATGCTGGGAAGGGTACAGGAGGTATATATGTATTTATATACACACATAAATATATATGTTGTGCATTTATGAGTTATTTAGGTCTTATTTATATAGTAATTATATTTAAACAAATTTGCCATATAAATTATTCATATAATTTGATATGTATGTTATTTATAAAACAGTTATTTAAGGATTTAAAATACCAAGTTATCTGTATTAGAATTATATCTATGTATATCTAAATATAATATTGTAGGAAATTTACATTATATATGTGTATGTGTATATCTAAATATTTTATATATGTATAACATATAATTATATATCACAAATAAAATTAAAAATTAAAATATTAATGTTTGGTCAAAACTTATTCATAGCAATCAATAAATATTTGTGCTCAGAAAGCAACTAAATAGGTGTTAAGTAATTAGCCAAATAAGGATATCAATTATTTTTAATGCAATAGCTTTCTAAAGTTAAATAAATTGGGTTTTTTTATATAGAATACAGCAAAACAGTGAACATTCACGTCTAAGCTCTCTGATTCCAAATTATATTTTTAGTTTAGTCTCTTTTTCCTTATGATCACTGCCACAAATATGTGCACCCATTTTTTAATTTTTAGTATAACATCTTCTACTCCAGCCTATTCAAAAAGCTGCTATGAAACTTACTTTTCTCTTCAAATGTACTTAATATCTCAACTCATTATTTTCTAATATTGTTGTTCTTTTAAAGATACCATGAGAGAAGGCGTCATAAGGACTTGGTGAAAAAAAGATATTTAATTCACCATTCCTTGTGGAAGTGCCTCACCTCCTTTTTCATAGAGATTTATTCTGTTCCACAGAATAACCTAAAGGAAGCTGGATTTCAATCTGTCCACAAATGTTGCTAATGGACTAGAAGAGGTGAAGTTTTGAAAAATGACTGCGTGAGGGCAATAAACCAATGACCATCGAACTCTCATTTCAAGTGCATGGACATTTAATAGTCTATAAATGTTCCCCCACCAAGTTTAAAGTGTGATCTTACCTAAAATCTGAAGTAGATCCTGTATAAAAGTCTGAAAGGCTGGGAAAAATTCATCATAGTCTTCTAATTTATTGATAATGCTAGAAGAAAAGTTTACAGTTAATTGTAACTCAGGATGATTATATCTGACAAAGTACATGAGGGATTTTTAAAACAGACAAAAAAAGGAAATCTAAATGATTGCTTATTGATTTAAATATAAATTCAGCTTTTATTTACCATAGCCATTCTTATGTTTGGATCCTACTCTCTCTTTTTGTGGTACTTTTCAAAGTCAAAATGCTTGTGTTATCAGTTTGAGGACAGATTATAAAGCTAAATGTATTTAGAATATATTCCCTAATAGGAAACTTCTATTTACCATGTCCTATAATTTCCTTTTTTCTCTAATGAGCTTTAAAATAATTTTTTGGTATGCTCCAACAATTTTATAAAAATAAGTTCCTCCTATATTTTAGGATTCTAGCCTAAGTATGCAAATGTTACTAATCAGCAAAAGAACACAAAGGAGAAAATAAGAGTAGGATTTTTTTTTCCTTTAGTCTAATGATTAAAAAATTTAGATCATGCAAGAGATGTTTTTAATAATGCATATGCACGGGGCGGCTAGGTGGCGCAGTGGATAAAGCACCGGCCCTGGATTCAGGAGTACCTGAGTTCAAATCCGGCCTCAGACACTTGACACTTACTAGCTGTGTGACCCTGGGCAAGTCACTTAACCCCCACTGCCCCGCAAAAAAAAAAAAAAAATAATGCATATGCATACTATTCCCCTCCCAGCTGCAACATTTTAAAAAGGAGGAATATAGGAAAAATGTGGCTATCAAATTGCAGTGTAAAAAATCCTTTAAAAATTCTGCTCTAGTTATTAGTAGCCAATAACCTAGTTAATAATCAATCATTTGGTATAGGTTCCTAAATAACTAGAACTAGACAGTTCATTTCAAACTGACTGAAAGGTTTGTACTTCTCACTATAGTTTTTACTGGAAATAGGTTGAAAGTGACAACAGTGAAGTGTCCCTCACCCAGCCTACACAAAAACAGGATCCTGAATTCTGTCTCTAGCTTGTGAAGGCTTTTATTCTCTTGCTTCTTAAGGGTATGAGGCTTCTATGAACTTTTTTAAAATAAGGGATTCCAAGAACTGATGAAATCTTGAGTACAAACTGATACAGTTTTTTCACTTTATTTTTCTTGGGTTTTTTCTCTGTGTGTTCTTTTGCAATATGGCTAATATGGAAGTATGTTTTGCATGACTTCACATGTATAACTGCTATCATATTACCACTCAAGGGATAGTGGAGGGTTGGGAAGGTGAAAATTTGGAACTCAAAATTTTAAAAAATGAATGCTAAAAATTTCTTAAAGTGTAATCAAGAAATATATAAATAAATAAAAATATATAATTTTTAAAAAATAAGGTATTCCAAATAAGGAAGACATGTCATTTATGTGTATTTAGAATATTTCAATTTCCCCCTCAAAGTATTTTTACTGCAATTTTTGTAAACATTTAAAATAAATACCTTTGGATGTCCTGGGTCCCCAACACCTGTTGAACATGTTTACCCACATCTTCATTAATTATTTTACACAATTTTCCAATTGTATTTACCAGGACACTTAGTGATGATGAATTATCTAGAAAGAAGAACAAATGGAGCTGTTTTTTTTTTAAAAGGATTTTCCAAAATATAGTACGGAAGAATTTGCCTTTCATGTGGTACAGTGGCTAGTGTGCTGGGCCAGGAGTCAGGATGACCTGAGTTCATATCTGACTCCAGCAACTTACTAGCTGTGTGACCCTGGGAAAGTCTCTTAACCTCTGTTTATGTCAGTCTCGTAGTCTGTGAAATGGAGATAAAAATAGCACCTTACATCCCAGAGCTGTTAAATGAGATAATAATTGTGAAATGCTTAGCACAGAGCTGGCACGTGGTAAATGCTATACAAATGTAGCTATTATTTTATGTTGTTGCTGTTGTTATCACTGCCATTTTCTTTTCCAAACTACCGGTTTACCTTCTTGTCACTTTTCCATTACTAAGTCCTAAATGGGTCATAGAATTCAGAGCTGAAAGGGGACCTAAAGGTTAGCCAGTTCAATCCCTTCCTTTTATAGTTCCCTGAGGTCCAAAGGGATTAAGTAACTTGACCAAGGATAAAAAGGTATTAAATGGAGTGTAGGCTTAAACTCCATCACTCTGACTCCAAATGCAGGGCTCTCTTCTACAACAACATACTACTCATTATTATAAATTAATATCCTTGGGGGGCAGCTAGGTGGTGCAGTGGATAAAGCACTGGCCCTGGATTCAAGAGGACCTGAGCTCAAATCCGGCCTCAGACACTTGACACTTACTAGCTGTGTGACCCTGAGCAAGTTACTTAAGCCTCATTGCCCCGCAAAAAATAAAAAAAATAATAAAAATTAGTGAATATCTTCACCTAGTTCTAGGATCTCATAGATATTTCTCACAGCATTACTCATCTCCCCAAGCCTGGTGTAAACTTCATTCATTCGAGGATAGATTCCAGACATAGATGTCACATCAAATAGCTTTTGGAAGTGATTAACAATCGCTTGTAAAGTTTCAGGGCATGGCATATCATCCTGCCAAAAAACAAACAAACAAACAAAAAATCCAAGTGTAAATATTTCACCTACAATACAAATATAACCATAATACAGAAAATGTACTCTGAAATGATCATGACACTTTTTGATTTGGTTATCTTAAAATATGTGTTCTAAACATGGATTAATGGTTACCTTTTTCTTATGTTCAACTTCTTCCAAAATGCTATCCACAATAAATAGAAGATCTTCCACTTTAATGCCACCTTCACTCTTATCATATCGTTTCATATTATGCCAAGGCAACAATTCCTCAGACAGTTTTTCCAGGGATCTGTACAAGTCCTTTATAATAGAAGAAACTACATAGTATTACCTGTTACAAAAACAATTATTATGTTTCCAAAAAGCTTAATCCTAGACAATTAACAATTCAACCAAGTTTCCACATGAATATCCTGCTAAGTAACTGTCAATATAAACAGACTATATGAAGAAAAGAATAGCAGTGGGGTTTTCTGAAACTCTGGTTCACTCAGGGGTTAAGGTTTTTTAAACATTTAATATATGAGTTATCTCTTCCACTAAAATCCTACTCCTAAAGTGCCTGGAGCTAACCCTGGGTTCTTGAAGGTCATGCCCACAGAATCCAATTTTTGGCTTGTCTTTATCCACCTAGAAAGGATTCAATTACAAGCCTAGTAATGAATTTTGTATCTGCTGTCTGAAGACCAGGTTAACTGAATTTGGAGAAGCTCACCAATTAAAAGATTAGAAAATGATGATTAATTTTTTTTAATTTAAGATTCATTACAACAATCTATTGTTATAAAGGTTGTATTGATCTGCATCAATGAAAAGTGTAGCAATATAATTTGTCTATACATTTCTAATAAGTGTAAGTAATTTACAAAGAAATATATAAGGAGGTATATATACATATATGAAGAAATATGGCTTTGGTTACAAAACTATAGTTCACTCATTCTTTTTTCTTGATATCCTATGGTTTACAAAATTCATAAAAAGCACCTATTTAATATTCAATAGTTTGCAATCGATTTTAGCTTATAAAAGAACTAGTTAGCAAAGATTATCTATAGTTATCTGAGCCCTGAAATACAATCTTCATCTATTGTATCACTGGGCATAAAAATACTGGTTAATTAACCAAAAATGACTAATGACCTAAAGACACTGTAATACTACTGATCAATGACCAAATATTTATTGAGCATCTACTATACAACAGATGCTATGAGTGATGCAAAAAAGACAACTGCCACCTTCTCCTGTTTTCATTTATTCTTCCTGAGGTCTTCAAGGTAAGACTGGATGGATACTAGTTGGGCATGATGTAAAGGAAATCTTGATTAGGTATGATTTAAACTAAATGGTCTCTGAGGTCCTACTCAACTCAGATTCAATGATTCTGCAAACCTCGCCTTTCACAGACTTTATCCCTTTTATTTTCTTCACTTTTTAATAAATGGAATAGCTGAAAGATAAGAGATTTAATGATGACTAAAATGGTCATAGTAGCAAAGCGGTTATATATACTACTACATATAACCTACCACCTTGTGGACTGTGGATTTTCAGAAATTATACTGATAATTCATTCAACAAATATAAACTGTATGATAATGCATAAAACACTGTATCAGGCAGCAAGGAAAACTACTGACAGAAAAAAAACAAACTCTTGCCCTAGAGAACCTTTTACAATCTATTCTTTCTACTTTATAATATTGAGAAAAAAGAAAGAGAAAAGAGACTACATCCAGCAATTTTACCCTTTAAATTTAAAGAATCATATGTATACACACACACACACACACATACACACACACACAATTTTGTAGGCATAAAAGGCATCTAACTACTTATCTGCCAGTCTGAATGCTCCATTACTTCATGTGGGAAGGTGCATCAGAAATGGTGGGTTTTGATTTGAAGAAAAGGATATAATTTGGAAAAAACAAAGGGGAATTTCCAAATGTAATCAATGGCTGAGGCTAAAACATGAGATAAATGAGGCAAAAGGTCTACATGGAAGACAGGAAAAAGGTTTCTGCCCTACGTAACAGAGGCGAATACAACATTAGGCAGGGCAATCCAGGCCCTGAAAGCCTTCATTCTTTGCAGGGTTCCAACAAATAGGATGGCACATGGAGACAGTGAACAGTAAGGGGACAATAAGGCTAGGACTAAGGAAGGCATATGCTAGGTAAGAATAGTAGAAGACAGAAATGTTAAAGATGAAAGACTAGGATCTAAGGTTTTCAACTTTATAGAAAATGCAATAAATTTAGCCTTTCTCTTATTGGTGCTTTCACTATCAAAGTTCAGAAGCTCTGATTTTCAATAACTGCAAAGAACACATGCCTCCTTACCTTTAGAGATGTTAGCTGGTCTGCCCACATTTCTATTGTGGGAGTAAGATGCTCAAATCCACATTCTTTACTGTTAGCTTTATTATAACTCTGGAAGGACCCCTTGCTCTGTTTGTATATCACTATTGGAGCTCTTGGATTACTTATAATGGAGTCAATCCTGGTTAAGATCTTCAAAGCAATATTAAGAGAATTTAGTCAAAGCATTTAGGAAATTTTTACTTATGCTGTTAAAGGTGTAATAAAAGCAGATCAATAATTCAATGTGATATTCTCATAGTTTCTATAAAATAAGGAAATCCTTTAATGAGATCACCACTTATAAGCCCTTTCTTTTTATTTTAATCAACAACAAATATGGAGGTGATAACAAACAGGATAACTTCACAAACTAAACAGAACCTAAAAGTAAATAGGATTTGAATTATCTAGGAATGATTTACTATAACATGTTTAAAAATGTTTTATAAATTTAGTAACACTCAATGAATACAAATTAAAAAAATAATAAAAGATTAAACTCACTACTGTTACATTCTGATTTAAAATAATTTTTTTTTGTCTTTGTTTGATATGGTGGTAGTCCATGTGCATGTTCTTACCCTGTTCACCTCATTTTGCATCCCTCATTCCATGCGGTAAACAACTAGCTCAATTGGTAGAGATCTCACTTGGCATAGGAGTATAGAGACTGATGCATGAAACTTCCAACTTTGAGAGGCAGCATGGAGTAGCAGACTAGAGTCCTGCTGACACATATTTGCTGTGTAACTCAGGGCAAGGCACTTAATCTCTCAAAATCCAAGGCAACTATCTAAGACCAGAAATTATAGAGAAGGTGTCACCCTGCAGTGGTAGAAAGAAGTTTCCTTACTGTAGGAGTTCCTTATTACCAAAGAAAATCACAGGTCCACATCCCTTCCCTACATAAATTTTCCAAATTTTTTAGTGTTTTTGTAGCACAATAGTATCATATTCCTTTCATTTGGACTGAACCTGTGATTTCATTGTTATTGAGAATCTCACAGTAAAGAAACTCCTTCTCCCAATCTGAATGGCCTTGACAATTATAGGTTAAGTGACTTGCCCAGCATCATATGGGCAATAGGTGTCAGAGCCATGACTTGAACTAGCTCTCTTTTTACTTTATCACTAACTCTATAAATCCGACGGGCAACAGAGAATGCAGTTTCCCAATGTCCTTGTTACGGCAGGAGCTGTGGCTCCTGGATCGGACTGCACAGCCACACTATGGCCTGTGGCTCTTCAAGGCGATGATCCATGGTCATCCGCGACTGATGGAAGCCTACTGCTAACTCTATAAATATATTCTATAACTACGTATGTATGTTGCATATCTTTATTACATTTACATACTATAATCTATTTGGCCAATAACCAGGGAAGTCAGGAGGCAGAGGTGAGAGGGGCAAACATGGTAGACAGCCAGTGAAAACTCTCAGAGGTCCACAGGGGATGAAATCCTGGTCTTAGAAGCAAAACAGATTGCACTCAAACACCTCTAACATCCTAAGCAAGTAGCTAACCTCTCCGTGTTTCCATGTATCTCTATAAGGCTCCAAGCTGCCCAGCAGGCACCAACCTCCATGTGGCAAATGGAATTTGCTGACCAACAGTTCCTTACACCAATGAAATCGCAAGGCTGGTCCAGTCTATTAAATATATTAGGTTCTATTTCTGTGTTTTCCCTCTTTTTTATGCAGTATCCATTTTTCTAATTCACAATTGTATCATTCATTTTAAAATCTGCATTTCAACCATTTTAGTTTTCATGGGTCATCCTGATATTCTTGGTGGCAGGAACCACATCTGTCTGGCTAAACATTTAATTAAACTATCTGATATCAAGATGTTCTACTTCCCAAAGGAGCTGTTCACAAGCTCTAACAATACATCAACCCACATTCATCCTCTTGCAAAAGTGAATATGCAGGGACTCTTGCTAAAAGTCAATTGATATAATGTAACAATGCAGTAGAAGGCTGAGAAATTCAGGCAAAATCTATTTTTGGCCCATTTTTATTAGCTATGGTCCATACCCTTGTGTTTATTTTAAGCATCATCTCTCAGATCATTCCTATATCCTTCCTAAGAGGCCAACTGTATGGTATGGTGGTAAAAAATGGCTTGCTTTAAACTGCCTATTCTTATTTAATTTGATTTAAAATACTTATTAAGCACCTCTTGAAAGACAAAATGGCTGTCAGGAACACAGACATATTAGACATTGTCCGTGACTCAAAGGAGTTAAAAATAAAATTTCTGTCATTCAGTAGTTTCAGTCATGTAGACTCTTTGGGACCCTGTAATTGTGATTTGATTTTAAACTCTCACAACACTGCTGTATACTTCTCTCTCCCATTATATTATACTTCTCTCCATATGGCCTTGCATAGTAAAGCAAAATGAGATGGATCATCTTTGTGTAACAATAACTTGCCTTTACACAGTACATCAGCTCCTACCACAGTACTCTGTATGTTCCACATGCATAATGCTTATCTGTTAAACTAAATAAGAGAAAACACTAAAGCTAAAGAAGGTGTGAAAGATAAATTGTCTTAATTTTACCATCTGAGATTAAACACTTAAAGGGGAATAGAGAGAGAGGGAAGATATAGGAGCCCCTGTAAAGAAAGAATTGGTGACATCATAGACAAGGGTAGGCAGGACAGACATATGAATTTCACAGGCTCTAAGTTCTTTCTGTTCATTATGCAATTGTCATCAATCTCCTGAAAACTCAAATGCTTTTACTCTCTATTTCGTACCTTGAAGTACTTCTGGTCAAACAGGGCCTGGCGCTGCCTTTCTGTTTTGCTGATCTCATAATCTCTGTTGTCTGAGCTCTCAGATTTGTCTTCTCTGATGAGTTCCTGTAATCTATATACAAAAAAATAAATAAAATAAGTCCATACAAAATTCCTCTAGAGGACAATTACCTATAAAATACGAAGGTCTCTAGGAAAAAAAAATAATCAGATTAGATCTGTATCACTTAGAATGATTTAAAGTAAAACTTTTCCCCAAAAATGTAAATTTCACCACCTATCATGTCACTTTTACATCCCAAAAATGTTGTTTGTCCTTCTTCTTGAAGAGGACCATGACATCACGGTAATGACATGACTTACAGTGAATTAGATTTAAGTGAGGCAGGACTGTGCAAAGTGACCAGCCTCACTCTCTCCTCCAGAGCCATCTGGGTCCAGTGGCTACCTCAGGATGACTGGAGATGGCCCTGAATATTTAAGGCAATTGGGGTTACATGACTTGCCCAGGGTCACACAGCTAGTAAGTGTCTGAGGTGAGATTTGATCTCAGGTCCTCCCAACTTCAGGGCCAGTGCTCTATCCACTTAGCCACCTAGCTGCCTCTGGGAAGGTCTTACCTTAGATGATCAACAGATAGGCTAGACAACTTGATTTGGAATCATACAATCTTAGAGTTGGAAGGATACTTGATAAGTCATCTAGTTCAATCTCCCTTCCATCTAACAGGAATAACCTCTACTATATCTCCAAAAGATGTTCATACAACCTCTGCTTAAACATTTCCAGTGACATAGCTCATTACTTTCAGAGGTACATCATTCTACTTACAACAGATCTCAAAAGTTATAATGTTCTTATTTTTATTGTCCTGAGCATAGTTTTTCCTTTTGAAAATTAGTTTTATTGATGCCTTTTGTTTTTATATCAATCATTTCCCAATATGCACCCTCACCCATAGACCCTATGAACCCGCCTTTATAACAAAGAAAAACAGCAACAAAAGATACAGTAATTACATCTACTGCTATTTGCGAAATTCTGCATCCACTCTAACAGATAAAGGAAGATATGTTTCCTCATCTGATTGTTTCTCTGGGGCCAAGATTGGTCAGTACACTTACTCAGCTTCCTTTTGACATTTTTCATTTCTGTTATTGGAGCTGAGTATAAATTCTCCTGATTTTGCTTACTTCACTCTATATCTAGTCATATAAGTCTACCTATATTTCTCTGAATTCCTCATATTCATAATTTTTTACATCACAATAACATTCTATGACATTTTAGACCATGATCTGTTCAACCTTTTCAACAACAGGCACACATTTGTTGCCAGTTTTTTGCTACTACAAAAAGTGCCAAGCAAAGATGCATTGTTTGGTATTTGAACACTTCTTTAATCTCCAACAGTTGTAGCCAGAATAACTAGAAATGTTTCCTGGAGGTGGGAATTTCTGTTGGGCATTAGAGGAATCTTAGAAAGAAGGCACATTTGAGGGTGGGAGGTAATACAGAAAGTCCTTCTGCAGAAGGTGGTATTTAAGCTGAGTATTAAAGGAAGCTAAAAAAGCTAACAGGTGGAGGTGTTGCAGGAGATATTCTAGGCATTGGTCACAACCAGGTCAGAGGGGAGAGTTCGGAGATGGACTGTCATATTCAAGCAGGCATACCTTAAAAGAGAATATAGTCTCTTTAACAACCATAACTGCCACTCCTAATATCACCAACTCTAAAAAAAAAAAATTCTGTGGCCAGTGTAACCTCTATTTAATGTCATTTCTAACCCATCTATCTATTTCATATCTAACCTGGTGACTCTAATATGAGATCATGTAACCACATTAGGTAAACAGATACATAATACTAAGTAATAAAATAAAGCAAAATAAAAACATAAATATATTTAAGTAAAATATAATTACTTTATGTTTTTCTTAAGTGCTTTCTCCAGTTTCTTCACCTGTTGTTTATAAAGCCTTAAATCATGCGATGAGGGCCTATTGAAAATAAATTGTTAAATATATTCACTTTTGCTTAACTAAGATGAAAAAGACAGAGCCTAATAAAACATTCCCTAAATGTAAAAGATTGGATTTTAATTAAAGTAATTTGTAAGAAAAAATAAATTTACATTTGTTCAAGATAGCATACCATGCTGATGTTCGAGGTGATTCTGAATGAATGTGGGAAGTCATACCATGTAAATATTAGTAGCATATCACAGCTGATAGGAAATACCTCAAATATCATTTATCCAACCATCCATACTTCAACTCATCTATTTCTCCACACTTCCCACAATCCATCAATATGTATTTATTAAGTGACCACATTGTGGCAGGCTCTGTGGTAGGCCCTGGAGATACAAGTACAAAGGTATGCCCGATTCCCCCTCACTTGTGTGTGAATTCTGTCTTCTTCAATTTGAATGCCTTTTTCATTATTTTGCCTTCCCCAAACCTGAACCCTCATTTCCCTGAGATATACTGGCAGGATCTAGGGTTTGGATGGCAGAAGAGTATACATTAAACAGATTCCAAATCTGATAACTTACGCTTTTCTCACCTGCTTTCTAAATCTTTGCGGAGATTCTGATTTTCACATGAAAGTTTATCGTTCTTGGCTTTAATGTCTCTAATTTGATTCTGGAATGACTATAACACATATCACAGAGAGACAATAAATCCATGAATTATTACCTAACATTTAAAGTAAATTTTCATTAGTCATGGAATTCCCATACCATGAGAAGGTTTTCATAATTTGGTGTGCCATCCAGATCTACCAAGTCCCCTTTTTCTCCTCCTTCAGAATCTGTATCTTCTTTATAGTGCCTATGAAATAAAAGGTATACCTCTTATGAAAATTCATTATGTACAAAGGGGTAATTTAGCTAACAAAAACCAAACCAATTAAATAATAGTTCAATATCTTAAATATAAATTAAAATTAATTTTCAAAAAAGTATCATTTTCTAATTGTTCCTGTTTGAGAGTGAGCAGATTCACTTTCTAATGGAGAGCTGTCACATTGTTATTTCCTTCCGTGCCTTTAATTCATTAAGATAAACAGCCAAACTGTGAGAACAGGTAAGGTGACCACACATATTTAGTTTTAACCGTCACAAAACTCTTCTGGTTGACCAACAGTACCCTTAAACTGAACAGGTAAAGCGTGACCCACAATAAAAGATCAACTTAAAATATCTGATACCGAATTAAGATAGTGATTTCTTCAAATGTGTGCTTTCTAAATGTAATCTTCTGTTTAGCTTTCCAAAATGGTTCTATGTTCTCACGGAGCAGGAGTTTGATTCTAACCAGGGTCTGTGCCCTTTTCTTGTAATATGATGGGCGTTCTTATTGTTCAATATTCCTCTACATTTTACCTTTTTCCTCCACTGGCATGTGGAAAGCTCAATAGGTCCAACAACAGTATCAGCACTTCTAACATTATGAGTAGCAATAAAGGTGCATATCAGAGAAATTCTGCCTCAACTTTAACAAGGTTGATTGCCCAATTTTCCCTTGGTTTAAATGTCATACCCACAGAGAAGTGAGTCAGAGGAGAATCACAGAGAAGCCCTGGCTCTTCTAGAGACCATTTTTTGGACTTCCTTTTATTCCTAAAACAATATTATTGAATATTATCTCTATCAAGTAGATAGCACAGAATAGAACAAATATTAATTCTATTGAATAATTTCCTGTTAAGATGTATCTATGCGGGGCAGCTAGGTGGCGCAGTGGATAGAGCACCGGCCCTGGAGTCAGGAGGACCTGAGTTCAAATCTGGCCTCAGACACTTAACACTTACTAGCTGTGTGACCCTAGGCAAGTCACTTAACCCCAATTGCCTCACCAAAAAAAAAAAAAACAAAAAAAAACTGTATCTATGCCATCTCAGAATAAATTCATCCTAAACTAAGAGGATTCTATTCCCATGTTATTTTTCCAGTTCCTTAGTTTGTTTAATCCTAACAGGTCAAGGAAAGACTAGTACAAACATTAGCAGCCTATCATATAAAATGATACCCTTTACCTTCAACAGGTAAAAAGTAAACATAGTGACAGTGACACGTAATCATTATACATTCTTTTTTCCCCTGTCTTCCTAAGCTACTAACCCATAGTTTCCCAGAACTTCAAAGAGCTGTTTGGTCCTGTGTTGACAATGCCTATTGCCTAGTCTATATTTCTGTTCTTTTCCTTAGGTGGTCCCTCAGACCTGTACCAAAAGTTCCTTCCCTCATGGTGGGCAAATTCTACCTACTCTTATACTTCTCTATCAGTAGCATTCAGAGGAAGCTACTCTAAAGTTCTGTAAACTGGATCTCTGTCAAAGAGGTCCTATACCTCCAAGGATCAGTGACCAAAAAATCCAAAAAAAAGCTTGATTTCCCTAGTTCTGTTAATGGTACTATCATTCTCTCAAATAACAAAGCTCTAAACTTGAGAGTTGTCTTTTATTCATCCCTATCCCTCACCATATTCAATCAATTTCCAATTACTGTGGAATAGTCCTTCAAAATGTCTTTTAATTACATCCTTTTATTTCCATTCCTCACTGCAGCCACCAACCTGTTCAAGCATTTATCACTCCGCCTACACTATTTCAATAGCCTGCTAATTGGTCTCCCTAATTACTATTTTTCCCAAAAACCTACATATCATTATCAGATTTTTCTGATATTTTCACAGATCCATGATTATCATTGATGTGGGTGCTCCATTCATTGATTCTGATCACAATTCTTCCATACCTTCTGATCCTGTGCAATTTTTGTCCATATCCGCCTATAAACCTAGAGAGGAAAAATCTCAAAGTGCTAGAAATCTTCCTTTGGTTCTTTAAATCTTTTTGTTATTGTTATTTGGTTGTTTCAGTCACATCTGACTCCTTGTGATCCCATTCAGGGTTTTCTTGGCAAAGTTACTGGAATGGTTTCCCATTTCCTTCTCTAGTTCATTTTTACAGGTGAGGAAACTGAGGCAAATTGGGTTAAATGACTTGCCCAGGGTCACACAGTTATTGGCAAGTGTCTGAGGCTGGATTTAAACTCAGGTTTTCCTGACTCCAGGCCTGATGCTCTATCCATTGGGCTACCTAGATCTAAGATCCTTCAACACTGAAATTTCCTTCATGATGACTCATGACACATTTCATAGGCAAGTTATATTTGTGACAGGCCATAGCATATTTATGTCAACCATGTGTCTTTCTTCTATTTCCCTTTAGTTCACTTAATACTGTGATTCTTCTGAGATTGCAGGATTTTGTAATTCAGTCATGTGTTATGACTGAGAGAATATTGGTGTTCAAAAGAAAAGCTTATGCTGGGGATCATTGAAATCACTGTATTTTCCCAACAGCAATCTAGGCCAATTTCCTATTCTTATTCAATTCTCAGTCCAGTTCATTATCTGTCTGAAATGCCCATTTAAAACACACACACACACAACACACACACACACAGTCATGCAAGATTAATTTTCCTGAAATATTTCCTCATGTTACTATTTAGTTGTTCTCGGTTATCCCATGGAGGTTTCTTGGCAAAAATACTGGAATGGTTTGCCATTTCCTTCTCCAGTTCATTTTACAGATGAAGCAACTGAGGCAAACCGGATTAAGTGACTTGCCCAGTGTCATACAGCTAGTAAGTGTCTAAGGCCAGATTTGATCTCAGGAAGATGAATCTTCCTGACTCCAACCTGACACTCTATCTACTGAACCACCTAGCTGCCCCATGTTACTATACTCCTCAAAAATCTTTATAGTGATTCCTGACAATTAAAGCCTTACCTGCAACCGACATTTCTTGTCTTATCTTCTAGTTCTTTCCTTTATTGCAGCTTTATCTCTCATGGTTTATCCCTGTTTTTTGCCTTCCCATCTCACGACTTGTCCTTTTGTGCTTATGGCTATACTGTTCAAAGCCAAACCCTTCTAATGCCCTTCCTCTCCCACTCCTCTAAATCCTTCAAGACCAAGTTCAAATCCTCATAAAACCTTCCCTGGCTACTCCAGCATAGAATGACCTCTCCCTCGGAATTTACTGGCTATGACATTAATTTGGCTATTGTGTGGCATCTTTTCCATTGTTTTTAATTTATTTTTAATCATGAACTGTTACTGTTTAATTAAACATTCTCCCAAGTTTCTGTCTTGTTTCCCCAAGTTGATTCAAAACTTCATGAGGATCTTATACTTCTTTGTATGCACTACTGTCACCTTGCACATCACTATATACATACTAAAGTGCTCAACTTGAGATGAAAATCTAAATTAAATGGAAATGAAGATAATTGATACAACACAACTTCAGAAATGATACGGTTTCCTTGGTTGGATGATACAAGTAGTTATGACCACCATTACCTAACAAGGTGTGAAGTGAGACTTCTGCCACTATGCAGTTCAGACAAGTCACAAAATCAATGCTCTAACTGGAACATTTATAAAAAACAGAAAATCATATCTATAAGCATATGATACTTATAAAGTACATGGACGTCCTCATATGAAAGGTACTTTATGGGATACTGGCCTCCAAATAGAATATACTCATCTCCTTGGATTACTTTTGCCTTGGATATGGTTCAGTTGTTTTAAGTTGGCAAAAGCATCTATTCTTTGAGCTCATTCCTTAATAATAGATAATAGTTCTGTTCATATCTACAAACCTAATTTTTCTTTTTTTACTTTTGAGCCTTATCCTTATATGAAACCTGTATCCATAATTAGGCATTTTGCTGAATGCCCAGTTCAGAGCTATATATCCATTAAGCACTGAATAAAGATTACTGAGAGTGTGGGTATATATATATATATATATATATACACACATATAAATGGATGCAACCTATAATTAAATCAAACAAACTAAAAAGAAAAGACTTTATACTCTTAGCAACACAGAACTTAACATTACTACACAAGGCCATTCTAAGAATGCCTTTATGAACTTTGTTTGTGGTGTCAAATGCTGGTCAATTTCCAAAACAAAATTTCAAAAGACAGCATGAACATTTAAGCAACCATTTAATACCTAATCATTTTTTTTCTTAAAATTGGATTTAATTCTACCTTAGCTCCTTTTGAATTTTTCTAATTTTGGATTCATAATAATCAATCAGGATAAGCAACCTGGAAAAAATAAAATACATTCAAAGTTTTCCTGAATGTTGCATTACATACAGTATGATTTTTGGTATATGATTTCAAAATTCAGTAATAATTTTATTAACAAAAGAGCATGACAATATGTTCTATTTAATGCCCCATTGCCAGGGCAATGTTATACAACAGTTCATAATTTATATATCAAGACCAACAAAGAATTTAAAAATAACCAGAAGCCCCTCCCCTTTTTTTTACTTAGAATTAATCATGTTAACCTAAATCTTAAAGAAGCAATGCCCGTCACTTTAAATTTCATGATCACTAATGGAATTTCTAGGGTTGAATTCTCTACTGTTGAAGACATGAAATAACATGATACTTTTCATACAGCATTTTCCTGAAATGAGGCTGCAGAAAAAGAAATTTATCTTGTTTTTATCCCTTATAAGACAAGTCCTTCTCAACTGTTCAAAAAATTTACAAAATTTATGTAAGCATAATATTCCCAATTAAGACTGTAAGAGATTCAAATAAATTGTCAAATAAAATATCATCTATTTATAAAAATACTTTAACAAACTTATGAATTTTAAGACATTTAAACTGAAATGACTCATCTTTTCTAGATACATTAAGGATGACAAAGAATGGTATCACTTCCCTAATTCATCAACAAAAAGCAGTCTTGTGTGTCAAAATTTCTAATCTAGGAATACAAAGCCATTGGAATGGGAACATCTCTTAGAAGCCTCAAATCTCAATGATAGAGCTATAGTAGTTATTAACAAGACCCTAGAAATTTAACAATTATCTTTATGAATCTTAGTGCCAGAGAACAGATAATGAAACATTCCTCCTATTGGTATAAACACTGGGGACTATGAGTACTATGATAAAATAATGGGATACTCAAAGGCCCACCCGGAGATTAATCTAAACTGACTGAATTAAGTGAGAGTGATTGATTGCTGATTAGCCTACTTCAAGTTAACTAGTTTGTAATCACACCTGGCTAGCCCATAAGAAGGTATTGCTCTCAGAAGCTAAAGACTTCGAACTTAACTCAAGACCACCTTCAAGTCCAGTGAGCCAAAGGATTTGGATGATGCTAACCAATCAGCTTGAAGCAGTGTGTAAGGCCCTCCTGTGCTCTGGATCTATAAAAAGCTTCCACACTCAGTTTTCGGGGAGTTCATGATTGAAGCAGGCTCATGTCGGAGGACTTGAGGAAAAAACAGACCAGGCTGGAACTCTAGGCTAGATAGGCCTTTTCTTAACTTTCTGAACTCCACGTGAATACCTGGTATGCTTTAATAAAGACTAGTGCTAAAGCTTCTAATTTAAGGGGACCACACAATTTCGATTTTAAACATCACAGTACAGAACATATATATCCTGTTGGTTTTAGGTTTTCTTTGTTATAAAGGAGAGTTCAATAAGGTGGGGGGGGGGAGGGGTAGAGAGCAAGGTTATGGAGATTGAATAGGGGAACATTTATTTGTAAACAACTATGATGAAAAATAAAAGGCACCAATAAAACTTATTTGAAATTAATTAAATTTAGAATTAAAAAAACATTCTGAACAAGTTCACTATACAATACATAGCTTAACTGTTTTAAACTATTCTCTTTATCACTAAATTTAAACTTATTTTCATCTAAATTCTGGGGATTATAAAACATTGGAGGTGAGAAACTTCTGAACATGGTAGGAAATTTAAACCAGTTCAGTTTCATTTAGCACAACTTAATACCTATAAAATTGTTGGCTACATGCCTCATACCCACATGCCCACTTTAAGGTTAATCATTAAAAATTCTCCTGTCAGAGAAGGAAAGGTTCTTACAGGATCACATTTTTCCAAATGCAATATAACCCAGAGCAGGTTGGGATAGGGTAGAAGGTGAAATGAAGAAGGGGGAAGTTGTGATTGGTGAAGATTCACTGCATTATCTAGCTGCCAGAATGAAGATATCCGACCCTCTCCAAGCAGGGAGGGAAGATGGCACCAAAAGATCAGACCCTAAAAAGTGGGGTCTATTTAGAACAGGAATTGAACAAGAAGGAAATGTTGGCCTTTCCCCAGAACCTGAGTACCCTCTCCCTCTCTTTCTTCCTGTCTGTTGTTCTCACTGCCCCCTCCTTTACTCTTCCAGTGCTCCTTTATTTTTACTCAACTTTTTTTATCCCTTCTTTCATTCTTTTCTCCAAATATTGATTACTTTGTCTTGCTATTACTATTTTTGTTGTATCTTTTGCTGAATAAAATGTGTTTCCTGTTCTTACTTTAAAAGCCAGATGAGTTGAATATTTTATATTTACCTCTCTCTCTTTCAAAAAACCCTAGTTTCAGTTTTCATTAATTTGCAACTGGTCTGGGCCTGATTTTTTGCCAGTGATCCTTGAAACAGAAAGAAAATTCTTCACTACTGCTCAATACAAAAAGGCAAAACAGTTCACCTAATAGCTATCTGAAATTGAATTATAAAAATCAAAAGAGATCAAAATTCAAAAAATTTGAATCAAAGTAGATTTTTAAAATCCTAGTTAAGTGTGATTATGTATTAATTTAACTAGAAAACTTTACTGTTTATCCACGACAGTCTGCGTTGCTTGTTTGCAAAGCCGGTTAAAAACTCTTTTCTGAGAGGCAACACGAAGTTCTTCCTCTTTCCGTAATTTTTTAATTTCTTTCTGCAAACAAGAAAGAGTCTTTTGTTGCTCCAACCATTTTTGTTCACACTGATGATATTTTGTCTGTAAAACAAAACCAAACCACCAATTATGGCATGAATGTGACATAGTATTTGCATATTGGAGTAATCCAAAAATACCATTGCTACAGTTAATGCCTGCCTTCTCTGCATATACTGCTTCTAACCCAAATATCATCCCTATTCTTCAGTAGTTTCAACTCCAAAAACATTTTATGTGATTAATTACACATTCTTGTCAGAAAGGCATTTTTTCCCCTAAATACGATTAAAATGACAAAATGATAACAAAAAAAGCACTACACGAAAAATTTTTTAAGAGTGCAGAGGGGGCAGCTCGGTGGCACAGTGGGGGCAGCTAAGTGGCACAGTAGATAGAGCACCGGCCCTGGATTCAGGAGGACCTGAGTTCAAATCCAGCCTTAGACACTTTACATACTTACTAGCTGTGTGACCCTAGGCAAGTCACTACTTAATCCCCACTGCCCCGCAAAAAAAAAAAAAAAAAAAGAGTGCAGAACCAGAGAAGAGGGCTGGGGAGTAAGGGTGGGGTGCTCATGCCCAAGGATGAAAAAGAGAAAGCTAGTCTATAGCATCTCAAAAATCTAGCTAACTTTACCTTAGTTTTTAGGAATGTATCACATCATTCATAACCATTTTATCTCAAAGAACAGAGATAAAGGTAATGGGAGTCCTTTCCCTTAAAAAACAGGATTCACTGGACACCCACGGGGGGGGGGGGGGGGGGGGGAGTAACAAGAATACCATTAAGTATGGCAGGTTGGCAGAGTCCAGGTCAAGGAAACCAGAGGATGAACAGTATCTAATAATAATAATAGGTAGCATTTATATAGCACTTTAAGGATTGCAAAAGTTTATAAATATTAGCTCATATGGTCTTCAGAACAATCTTGGAAGGTAGATGCTATTATTATTTCTATTTTATAGATGAAGAAGCTGAGGCAAAGAGAGGTTAAATGACTTGCCTGAGGTCACACAGCTTAGTGAGTCGTCCAAGGCTGGCTCTGAACTTGCCACATTGCTGCCTGCATATTACTAAAACTACTAATACTAGAAGTATAGCGATTTCCAACAAGAGAGTGCAGGACCACTTAGGATACAAGATCTGGAACTAGAGGGATCCTTTCAAACCTAGTATAAATTCAGAGGTCACCTAATATATAATGTTGAAGAAACTGAGGCCCAGGGAATTTAAGTGACTAGCCCAAGGTCATATGGGATTGCTGTAAAAGGAATTACTGGTTAGAAAACTATGTGGCAGCAGAGGGCTGGAGGAGGTTTTGAACTAAATAAGGAAAAAGTAATTATGAAAGTGACTAGAAGAGGACTAAAATTTTAAAGAAGTCCAAAAACTGAATTTCAGAAAATTTAAGTAAAAGTTGAAGAAGCACAAGTTGATTTGAAGGAAGGGGAGAAGGGCTTAATTTTTTAAATGGTTGCAGATAAAAAAGAAATACTGAAAAGAAGCTGAAGAAAAGAAAGATTTAAGAAGGGGATTGCTAAGACAGGGTAATTAACGAAAACTGGTAAGACAAAAGGCAAATAAGCATAGCTATCACACTACTGGGAGCTTCTAAAGAGAATGTCAAGATATTAATGAAAAGAGTTATAATCATCCACAAGCAGTTTAAATGGCAAGGAGTGATATCAGTTCCATGATATCCGGACAGAAGGGAAAATTTTACAGTCTCTTGCAATGAGTGTACATCTGTATTCCTGACATGGCCAATAAGGAAGGATGTATAGGGCAGTCACTCTATAACCAACTTAGATTTTTAAGACATGTACATAAGATGGAAAGAAAAAGTGATAATAGATTATAAATATGAATGTGTAGAATAGTGCTATAAGAATAATAATAACATCAGGAGTGCTAAAGCTCAGAATGAGCTGAGACTAGCTAAAGACCAAAAAAAAGATATTTTTAAAGCTATAATAGGGCAAAGAGGAGGGAGAGAACCACTGCTTGGAGTGGATGGGACAATGATAACTAATCAGAAAGGTTCACCAGAACTGCTCAATTCTTCTTTTGTTTTTGCTTTCTTTGCCAAAGACATCTTTGGACTAGAAAGAACAGAATAAAATGGCTAATTGGGAATTGATAAGTAAGAAAATAACAAGAAAGTACCCATCTGTCCCCTATGGATTTCAACTTTTTGAGTACTGAAAAAACTGGCAAGTATTACTGCTGAGCCACTAGTAACATCTGAAAGATCATGGAGAATGGCCAAAAAAAAAAAAAAGCCACAGATATAGAGAAGAACAAATATCCTAATCTACAAAAAAATGGAAGAGAAGTAAGCCAGAAATCTTAACTTTTTCTCCTGTAGAATATATACTTTATTAAAAAAAAAAAAGGGAAAAAAGGGACAGAGACAATTACAAAAAAATAAAATACATAATTTTGGATGCATGAAATTAAAAACCTTTTGCACAAATAAAACATTTTTAAAAATAAAAATGGAAGTGGCTTATGGGGGGTATAGTTTGTATAATATAATTCTAATAGGTGCCAAATATCAAAGGCATATATCGAAAACTAATGTCAACACATTACTAAAACACACTGGTTTTTCGGGGATCATCCTGTTTGTCATTTCCTGTAGCACAAGACCATTCCACTACAATCATATAGCACAGCTTTTTCCATCATTCCTCAATTGATGGACATTCCCTTGATTCTCAATTCTTAGCCTCCACCAAGAGTTGCTGTAAATATTTTTTGTACAATTTTCCCCCTTTTCTCTTTTTTCATGATTACTGTTGTTAACTGTTTCCCTTCCCCATGATATTTATTCTATTATCCATCTTCTTTCATCCTATCACTCTTCAAAAGGGATTTGTTTCTCTCTGTCCCCTCCCCCACTCTGCCCTTCCTTCTTTTGCCCCTCTCTCTTTATCCCCTTCCCCTCCTATTTTCCTGCAGGGTTAGAGAGAATATTCCACCCAATTGAGTGTGTACATTATTCCCACCTTGAGCCAATTCTAATGAGATTGAGGTCTTTGAGCCAATTCTGATGAATGTTAGGCTCATTTACTGCCCAGATTAAACAGATTACTCCACCCAGTTGGGTGTGTCTGTTAGTCCCTCCTAGAGGCAGCTCTGATGAGTTTAAGGTCTTTGAGCCTTTTCTGATGAGTGTAAAATTCATTTACTGCCCTGCTCCTCTCCCATCTCTTTGCCCACTCCATAAGCCTTTTTCTGTTTCTGTGGGATTTCACCTCTGCCCTTCCCCCTCCCCCAGTGAATTCCCTTCACCCCTCAATTTAACCCTAAAGATGTCATCACCTAGCTAAGTGACACAGTGGACAAAGCATCACCCCTGGACCCAGGGGGATCCCAGCCAAAACCCAGCCTCAGACACAAGACAGTCGCCCACTGTATGACCCCAGGTATGTCCCCCAGCTCCAATTTTTTATGGTTCTCTAGGGTCTTGTATTTGAAAGTCAAATTTGCCATTCAGTTCAGGTCTTTTCATCACAAATATCTGAGTCTTCTTTTTTATTCAAGTCCCATTTTTTTCCGCTGAAAGATTATGCTGAGTTTTGCTGGGTAGGTGATTCTTGGTTGTAATCCTATTTCCTTTGCCCTTTGGAATATCATATTCCATGCCCTCCAGTCCTTTAATGTAGAAGCTGCTAGATCTTGTGCTATCCTGACTGGGGCTCCACAGTACTTGAATTCTTTCTTTTTGGCAGCTTGCAATATTTTCTCCTTGACCTGAGAGCTCTGGAATTTGGCTATAATATTCCTAGGAGTTTTCCTTTTGGGATCTCTTTCTGGACGTGATTGGTGGATTCTTTCAATTTCTATTTTAGCTTCTTCTTCTAGAATTTCAGGGCAATTTTCCCTGAGAATATCTTGGAAGATGATGTCTAAACTCTTTCCTTGATCATGGTTTTCAGGTAGACCAATAATTTTCAAATTATCTCTCCTGGACCTATTTTCCAGGTCAGCAGTTTTTCCCAGAAGATATTTCACATTGCCCTCTATTTTTTTTTTATTCATTTGGATTTGCTTTATTGTGTCTTGGTTTCTCATAAAGTCACTGGCTTCCATTTGTTCAATCCTAATTCTTAGGCAATTATTTTCATCAGAGAGCTTTTGTACCTCCTTTTCCATTTGGCCAATTTGACTTTTCAAGCTGTTGACTTTTTGCTCATGTCTTTCCTGCATCACCCTCATTTCTCCTTCCATTTTTTCCTCTACCTCTCTAACTTTATCTTCAAAGTCCTTTTTGAGCACCTCTATGGCCTGAGACCAATTCATATTTTTCTTGGAAGCTTTAGATATAGGGGCCCTGATACTGACATCTTCCTCTGAGGGTGACCCTGGAAAGACTAATGAACATCGCTGTATAGTGAAGTGAGCAGAGCTGGGAGGACATTGTGCATAGTGACAGCAGTATTGTTCAATGAGCAATTGTGAATGACTTAACTACACTCAGCAGTGCAATGATCCAAGACAATCCCAAGGAACTAATGAAGGAAGCCTACGATGCACCCCTATAGAAAGAACTGATAAAAAGAACACTTGTGGATTGTACATATATAACCTGGTTGCGATCTTGTGGAGGGGGGAGCAAAGGGAGGGAGGGAGGGAGAAACATTTGGAACTCTAAATCTTATGAAAATGAATGTTGAAAACTACCCTTACATGTAAATGGAAAATAAAATAAATGTTTGTTGCAAAACAAAACAAAACAACACATTGGTTGATGCATAAGTAGTCGAAGCATATGAACAAACGGTACTCAAAAGAATTGAAAACAATTAACAACTACATGAAAGAATGCTCAAAATTACTAATAAGAAGAGAAATGCAAATCAAAACAACTAAAGCTTTCACCTCATATCCTGCAAACTGGCATGAATGACAAATGATAGTAACTTGTCAATTCAGGCAGGACTGTGGAAAGACACGTACTCAGATGCACTTTTTTTTTTAAAGTGAGGCAATTGGGGTTAAGTGACTTGCCCGGGGGTCACACAGCTGGCAAGTGTCAAGTGTCTGAGGCTGGATTTGAACTCAGGCATTCCTGAATCCAGGGCCAATGCTCTATCCACTGAGCCACCTAGCTGCCCTTCAGAAACACTTTTGTTTTTTGGTTTTTTTTGGTTTTTTTTTTTAGTGAGGCAATTGGGGTTAATTGACTTGCCCAGGGTCACACAGCTAGTAAGTGTTAAGTGTCTGAGGCTGGATTTGAACTCAGGTACTCCTGACTCCAGGGCCGGTGCTCTATCCACTGCGCCATCTAGCTGCCCCAGATACACTTTTGATGGCACTGTGAACTGAACCAACCAGTCTAGAAAGCAATTTGAATTATGCTGTGAATTAATTAAAACATCCATACCTTTTGACCCAGATATCCCATTGTTAGGTATATCAAAGAAGTCAATGGAAGAAAAAGAAGGGTCTCATATACACCAAAATATTTATAGCACCACTTTCTATAGTACCAACAAACTAGAAACAAAGTAGATGCCTGTTGACTGGGAAATGCCTAAAAGTTGCGGTGCATTGATATAAGGGAATATTACTGTGCTACAAGAAATAATGATTTGTGATAAATACCGAGAAGAATGGGAAGACATGAACTGATACCAAGGTAGCAGGAAAACAAATATACACAATGACTATAATAAAGTAAATGGAAAGAATGACAACAGAAGAAATGGAATGCCTTAAAATTCCAATGACTAAGCTTATCCCTAATCAATGAATTAGCAAACATTCATGAAGGGGCTACTTACTATGTGCTTACTTTCACAGAGCTTATGTTCTGACATCAGAGACCTTTAACTCTCATACCACAAAGAAGAGAAATGAGAATGTGTTTTCCTCCCTTCTTGGAAGAGGCAAAGGACAATGCATGTGGATGACTGTAAACCATACCAGACTTGGGTGAAACACTGGTTAGTTTTGCTAAGCTGTACTTTCCCCCCCCTTTTTTTATCCTTCTTTCACAGGGAATGGTTTACTGGATGCAGTGAAAAGGAGGGATATATTAGGAAATGTAGGTGTGTAAAAATAACAATAAATCACCTTCAGTACTACATAATTGTATTGCTATTTTTGAGGATTCTCTCTGATTTCCCAAGCTCTGGGCCTTGTCTGCCTAATCTTTCCAACCTGGTCTACTCTATTGGTTTTCTTGACTCAAAGTATAGTCTAGATCTCCCCTGGTCCTACAGCTGCCTAAGCCCCATCACTAGCTGAAGCAACAATGTATTCTGAGAGACAAGATGCAGGATGTGCTGCACAAGTCAAACTACCACCACCTCCTCCTCTCAGACTCTAATAGAGATAGCAATGCTCCCCATCCCCACTCCAATCCCAGGAAGTCACAGTGACACAAGACTCAGAAAAACTAATTCTTGACACCAAAGTCCTCGGTACTGTCAAATGCTCCAACATCAGAATCTGCTATCATTTTATCAATAGAAATCACCTTAGACATGAATTACCACCTGCTTTGCCAATATACCCTAAGGACCATAGGGCCTTTCCTTCTAACTTGCAGCTGAAACCTACTACACATATTACTAGAATGTGAGCTCCTTAAGACCAGGAAACATATTCCTTTTTGATCTGTATCTTTATATGCTCTGCCCCTAGTAAGCACTTAATAAATGCTTTTTCATTCATCATTACAAAGTCCTTAAAGACACAAATGCAGCATTTTAAGTAGCTGACATAAGGCAATTATTTTCAACTAAGTAGCATAACATTTCATTCCTTCAGGCTCATAAGAACTCAGAGCACAATGGCAAACTACCCCCTTGCCTAGAATGTTTTCCCACCAAACCTCTGCCTCTGCATGGAGTGGGAAGGCAAGGACAGATAGGGAAGGGGAGGGAGGGAGGGAGGGAGGGAGGGAGGGAGGGAGGGAGGGAGGGAGGGAGGGAGGGAGGGAGGAAGGAAGGAAGGAAGGAAGGAAGGAAGGAAGGAAGGAAGGAAGGAAGGAAGGAAGGAAGGAAGGAAGGAAGGAAGGAAGGAAGGAAGGAAGGAAGGAAGGAAGGAAGGAAGGAAGGAAGGAAGGAAGGGAAAAGAAAATGAAGAATCACTGAGGAGTCCTTTTTTTTTTTTCTAAATGGAGAGTAAAGTACAGAAAAAAAGTCAGACAAAGAGGCAAGCTTTGAAAGCTAGAGGTTGGGGGGGCAGCTAGGTGGTGCAGTGGATAGAGCACCAGCCCTGGATTCAGGAGGACCTGAGTTCAAATCTGGCCTCAGACACTTGATACTTGCTAGCTGTGTGACCCTGGGCAAGTCACTTAACCCTCACTGCCCTGCAAAATAAAAAGAAAAGAAAAAAGAAAGAAAGCTAGAGGTTGACTTTATTATCTTCCTGAACAGAAGAACAATCTGTACATTATAGAGACCTATAGTTTCATGTGCATCCCATTCCCTTCAGAATCAAATATAAACTCCTCGGTCTGGTATCTGAAGCCTTCCTCAACCTTGCCCTTCCTACCTTTCCAGTCTTCTTACACTTCCATGTACATGCCTTCCATGATACTGATCTCCTTGCTGTCCCTTCAAAATATGCCATCTCCCAACTGTGTATTTTCTCTGGCTGTCCCCCCTGACTTGAATGCTCTCCTTCCTAATATTCACCTCTAGGCTTGCCTCCCTCCCTTAAAGACTCAGTTCAAATCCCATGTGGTGTAAAGAGCCTTTCTCATCCCCTCTTCCCCACTCCCAGCTAATGCCTTCCCTTCTAAGATTACGCTCCATTTATAATGGACATATGTGGCATGTGCATAGCTGTTTGTACATTTCCTTTCCCATCTGAATGTGAGCTTCTAAAGAACAAGAACCATGTTTTTGCCTTTCTTTGTGTATCTAGAACCTAGCACAACACCTTGTACACAGTAAGCATTTAATAAATGCTTGTTTGATGAACTGACCAGCCTAACACAGGATAAGCATTCAATAAATAATCATTGAATTAAATGATATTCATTTTTTATTTTTATCACAATCACCAAAGCTAAATAAGGACTTCTTACCAATTAATCTTCTTTAAGAAATTTAAGTCCTTAATTCTATATTCATCATTATTGACATTACTATAAATTACAAAATAGGTTTAACATACTTATAAATCATTTGCCATTTGAAATCTTATAGAAACACGTGTAGCACTCATACCTGTGCAGCTTTTTGATCTTTTTGAAATTCTTTCACTTGATTCTGTTGCTGGGAAACCATAACTACAGATTCTTCTTCAAGTTCAATGATTTTGGATTTCACACTATCCACGATCTGTTCCAAGTCATCAGCTCGTTTTTGTTCCTGCAAAGTTCGGATTTGTTCTTGCTGCAGTTCATCTCTGATTTAATAAATACACAATTCCTTCTCTTGGTTACAACATCAATCCATGTCAAAGACGAATTTTCTCAATTTTATATTCAACAGTTTTTCCAAACTTCTAAGCCACTCTTAACATTTTGCCTTACATCAGAAGCTAAAAATGGTAGAAAAGGTTTCCTTTAACATGCAAATACTTTAAGCCCATAGAAGAGGCTTGATCTGTCAAAACCATAAAAGATAAATAGAATATTTTTTTAAAGTATGCTTATAAAAATATCTACTTGTAATTATAAAAATTCAGAGCAAATTCAAAGAAGAATTTTTTCCCCTTAACAATAAATCTTACCTAAGCTGTTGATTTGCTTCAATGAGCTGATGGATCATATTCTGATTCCTTACACTGTCATCCACCAACCTTTTCAAAGTCTGTCTAATGCTCTGTGATGACTGTTTGTCAAAAATGATTAGATCTAGAATCAGACAAATTAAAAAACAGTACCAAAAATTTACCCAAAATGTAAGGAACTTTAATTTGGAAAAAAAAAATCAAACACAGATATATAGCTATGGATAGAATATGTATAATATTATTACTTATAGTGTTATATATATATATATGTTATATAACATTATATCCCATATATAGTTACAACTTATATATTATTGTATTTTATATATAATAATTTTTATATATATAATATATCACTTGGGAAGGTAAAACTAACTTTTTAAAAACTTAACAAAGAGGGTAAGATTTGATTACCGCCTAGGTTTTTTCCATATGTTCTTTGGACAAAAAATACTGGTTTTAAGCCATTCTTCATTAATAGTGAATTTATGCTTTCCCATTCTGTTTCTTCTTGCTACAATCATAGAGAAAGAGGAAAAAAATCAATGATGTTCTAATGTAAAATTCACATGCTGTATTAGACTATAAATATGTTTTATGCCCTTACGGTATAGACATTTTTGCCATAATTTTTGAAGGGACAGAATTAATAAGCAAGCTAAATAATAACTTTTAAAAGGATCAAAAACTCAGTGCTACTGTCAAGATTTTTTAAATTCTTTACATTGAATCTAAATTATAGAGTGAATTAATTTTATCTTTAAGCAGTTAGTAAGTCATGGAAGTTCATGTTAATTTTAAAATAATGTTCAATGTCATAAAGATTACATTGTTTTTGTTGTATGTCAAGGTAAAATAATCAACATGAAAATGGAATTATGAAACACCTTTAAAAAATATATACCTTTCAATTCAATAGCATTGTAGCCATTGAAAGAACAAAACTTATCAACTGAATCTCCAAAGTTAGCACTAGATTAAAATGAAGTCCAAAAGCAAGAATAGTCTATTATAAATTATAAAATCTAGAAAAAGACATGCAACCTAAAGCACAGGTACCACTGTATGGCATTTATTTCAAAGCATCAAAGCATCAGTCTCCTCATCTGTAAAATGAAAAGATGGATTAAGTATGAAGCACCCTTCAAACTTTAAAATTTTATGGTTATTTAATGCTATTTATTAATGACATTTTGCTATTTCCGTATTCATTATATTCTTCCTTATAATATTTTTTCTATGACCTTCTTATATTTTGTTCTCTTCTATCCCTTCCTTCCACCTCATAAGCACTACAGAACCTCACTGAGACACTTCTAACTTCTAATTCAAGAACCAAATTTGGGGAAGCTATCGTTCATGACCATTACTGATTCACTAAATTTAAACATCTCTTTATTATTTACTAAACTTATTTTGGATGCCCAACAAATAATAATGTTATTATGATTCAATTTAATTCATTCAATAAACATTTATTAAGCACCTACTATGTGCCAAAGACTATGGTAAGCACTGGGGATATAAAAAGAGGCAAAAGACAGTCCCTGTCCTCAAGAAACTTACTGTATAATGGGGGTAATAACATGTAACAAGATAAATAGGAAATAACTAAAAGAGGGAAAGAACTAGAATTAAGAGGGGTTAGGGAAGGTTTCTGTAGAAGGTGCAATTCTGGTTGGAACATAAAGGAAACCATTGTATTTGTACATTTTAAATGAATGTGGCCTAGACTGGGGTCTCAGAGCCCCAGTCCAAACCAGAACAAAGTAAACATTCTAAGTGTGGGATATCATCTGAGATAAGGCTACAGGTGAGCCCACAGTCCAAACTCTGGGGAACTAATCCTCAGGAATTTACTGGACCAGACCACTGATCCAGTTTCCTATTTAGAGGTTGAACACTCATACTAATACCACTCTCCCATCACGAGAAGATGCAATAAAGTATGGATCCAAGTCAACTGGTATTTTTGTAGTGCTGTGGCTAACAAATTCAAGCCTCTTGGGAATCATGATCTGCTGAGAAAAAAATTACCTGCTCCTTCTCTCTCTCCCCTACCTTTAATCCCTAATCCAATGTTATCCCTCAGCATTCCTTTTCCTCCCCTTCATTCTCTTACCTGAAAAAGGTAACTGACTCAGGGTACAGAACAACGCATTCATTTTTGGACATATCTAGTGACAGAATTTGTTATGCACAACTATATGTTTATTAAAAAGGTTTTACTGGGGCAGCTAAGGAGTGAATTGAGCACCAGCCCTGGAGTCAGGAGGACCTGAGTTCAAATATGGCCTCAGACACTTGACACTTACTAGCTGTGTGACCACAGGCAAGTCCCTTAACTCCAATTACCTTGCCAAAAAAAAAAATTTCATTTAGTGGGAGAAAAAAATATTTTTATTAATTAAAAGATGAAATTTAATTTTGTTGAAAATGTTCATTCTTTAAAAACCCATGCCAACCTCTCAAACTACTCTTCTTTAGCCTTCCTTTCACTGATATAATCTTTTTTTTCTTTTCTTTTTTTTTTTCTTGGTGAGACAATTAGGGTTAAGTGACTTGCGCAGGGTCACACAGCTAGTAAGTGTCAAGTGTGTGAGGTTGGATTTGAACTCAGTTCCTCCTGACTCCAAGGCTGGTGCTCTATCCACTGCACCACCTAGCTGTCCCATTCACTGATATAATCTTAAAAAGTCTTCACATTTACTATCTTTGCTTGTCTCACCACTCATCACTTTTTTTGTTTGTTTGTTTGGGTTTTGTTTTTTTTTGGCGGGGCAATGGGGGTTAAGTGACTTGCCCAGGGTCACACAGCTAATAAGTGTCAAGTGTCTGAGGTCGGATTTGAACTCAGGTACTCCTGAATCCAGGGCCGGTGCTTTATCCACTGCGCCACCTAGCCGTCCCCACCACTCATCACTTTTTAATCCTATGCAATATGGCATCTGACACCCCCTACACACACACTTTTCCTGAAGCCATTCTCTCCAAGCTTACCAAAGATTCTGTCAATTTCTTTTAAATAAACTTCTTTTGCTTCTAATACAAGTCATTTCTCACTATACAAGGTATCCCCCTACATTCTTAGTGCAATTTTAAGCTTTGATGACTTCCTAAGTAAAAGTGTTACCAAATTATGCAAAAAATATCATTTAAAAGTTTATCTAGGGGCAGCTAGGTGGCGCAGTGGATAGAGCACCGGCCCTGGAGTCAGGAGTACCTGAGTTCAAATCCGGCCTCAGACACTTAACACTTACTAGCTGTGTGACCCTGGGCAAGTCACTTAACCCCAATTGCCTCACTAAAATAAAAAAAAAAAGTTTATCTAAATTTCTTTTATAATTATGTAGTCTTGTGAATATTTAAAAAGCAATTTCAATTTTAATTTCTTGGATGACATTCAGACCGGTGGCCTAATAGAAGAGTTCCCCTTGCTTGGTCACCTCAGTAGCCTGATCTATATCCCTTCAACTTTTTCTTGTAAGGTCCATCAAAACTGTCATAGATCTACTGTGATGGACTATATTCTTTTCACCAATGCAATGGTACAGGGGAGTTCAAGGGAACTCATGGTGGAAGAGGATCTCCAAATCCAGGAAAAAAAAAAGAAAGAACTGTGGAGTATAGATGCTGAACGAACCATACTATTTCTTTTGTTTTGGGTGCTGTTGTTTTTTTTTCTATTTTGAGGTTTTTCATCATTGCTCTGATTTTTTCTCTTATAACATGACTAATGCAGAAATAGGATTAATGTTATTATGTGTATATATGTATGATATATATATACATATACCATACATACATATATATATATATATATATATATATATATATATATATATATATATATATATATATATATATATATAAAACCTATATCAGATTACCTGCTGTCTAGGGGAGGAGGAAGGGAGGGGAGGGAGGGAGAAAAATCTGAAATTGTAAAGCTTGTATAAACAAAAGATGAGAACTATCTTTACATGTAACGGAAAAAAATAAAATACTTTATTAATTTAAAAAAACTGTCATAGAGGCATCCATTCTTGAGTAGTTTTAGGGCTAGGATTACAAATGCAATCCTTTCAGTCACTGAGCAGCAGCTAATTTTTTTCACAAAGTTCAAAATCAACTAGAGTGATATGTAATATGAGGCAGTAGTTATGTTGAATTCTAATAAGAAACATCAATATTCTAATTAATCTTATATTCATAGTAGCTCTTTTTGTAATGACAAAGAACGGGAAATTGAGGATATGCCCATTAGCTGGGGAATGGCTGAACAAGTTATAACATATGATTGTGAAAGAATACTATTATGTATAAGAAATAATGAAAGGGATGGTTTTAGAAAAACCTGGAAAAACTTACATGACTAATGCGGAGTGAACAAAACCAGGAGATCCTTGTTTACCATAACAGCAATATTGTAACAATGCTCAACTGTGAAAGACTTATCCAAGATACTTCGAAAGGACTCATAAATGAAAAATGCAACCTACCTCCAGAGAAAGAACTGGTGAACTCCAAGTGCTAAGTAAAGTATAATTTTTCATTTTCTCTTTTTTTCTTGTTTTTGGCAACATGGATAATACAGAACTATACTGTTCATGATTTCTTATGTATAATTGATCTCATATTGTTTGCTTTCTCAATGGGTGGGTTAAGGGGATGAGAGGGAGAGAATTTGGAACTCAAAAAAAATTTTAAATGTTAAAAATAAATTTTAAAGCAAAACCCAAAAATATTCTGATTAACTTTTTAAAGGCTGTTTTTTGTAAGTCTGTTCCATTTATACTTCTGAATTTATTCAAGCTTAAAACTGTACTAAGACTTTTGGGACACTCTGTGCTCTCCTCCTATTGATCCTTCTTTATATCTTCCTCCTAGTAATCCTCTCATAACGACAACAAAACATTTATGCAAACCAACTGACAAAATAATCATGTCCAACAATGTATACAACATTTAATACCATACTTCCTCCCCACTCTAAAAAGAAGAATGAGGGTGATTTCATCACTCATTCTCCAAAAACAGAACTGGTCAATGCAATTAATCTGATTTGGACTGACTTTTAACGTTGTTTTTGTTGACATCTCTGTAATCACTATATGTAATTAAGATACTCTACAATCTGGCTGCAACCACTCTTCCCAGTCTTACTTCCCACTACTTCTTCTGGTGAACTAACTTACGAACTGCTCCCTGAACTCAATATTCTACTTCCTGCTTCTGACTCTTTGCTCTACAACAGTTTGCACTAATTTTCCTACATTTGAACAGAATGTAAATTTGTGGAGGGTAGGGACTCCATGAAGTTTTGGCTTTGTATCCCCAGTGCCTAGTATAATAACTGGCCCATATTAGGTACATAATAAATATTTATTGATTATGAAGAAGTCAGAGGATTCACCAAGTTTCCATTTCTTACAGTATAATAATATTCCAAAAATTCCCATACTACAATTTTCTCAGTCATTTCCCAAATGATGGGTATTCACTGTTTTCTAGTTCAACAACAACAACAACAACAAAAAACCTGCTAAATCATATATGGGGCCTTTCTGCTTTGACCTGATTATAGTATACACTTAGTTATGTGACTGCTAGTTCGCCAATGACTTTTTAATTAGAAAATCCAAGGGTCTTCTCCCTGTCCTTATCCTCATTAATCTTTCTGTAGCCTATGACAGTTGACCAACCTAACTCTTTCTTTGGCTTTTATGATACTACTCTCTCCCAGTTCTCCTACCTGTCTAACAGATTCATTTCTGCTCCTTTGCTCATCTAGCTCCTGATTCCTTAGTGCAGGTATATCCTAGAGCTGGCCTAAGTTATCTTTTCTCTCCATATTTTCCCCTTGGTAACTCTTCTCCTCCTTTCGTTGGTTCTATACAAATGACACCTAAGTCAACACAATCAGTTTTAAACTCCCATCTAAATTCTAGTCTCGCATTTTCAGCTGCCAGCTGGATATATTACAGGAATCCCAAATTCAACATACCTGAACTAAAACTAAAAAATCTTCCTCTAAAATCCATTCCCTCCTCCAAACTTCTGTATTTATGTTAAATGCACCATTATCTTTTATTTATTTGGAATTTCCCCCAAGTTACATGTAAAAAAAACATTTTTCACATTGATTTTTTTTTAATTTTGTGTTCCAAATTTTATTCCTCCCTCCCTCCCTAGCCTAAGAAATCAAGCAATTCAATATAAGTTGTACATGTGCAGTAATGCAAAACATCTCCACGTTAGTCAGATTGTGAAAGAGAACAGACAAAACACCTTTAGAAAGAGGAACTAACAAAAAAAATTATGCTTCAATCTGTATTCGGATACTATCAGTTCTTTCTCTGTTGATGGACTGCATTTTTCATAAGTCCTTCTGAGAGCATCCTGCTCATCATTTCTTTCACAGTTACTATTGCTAACTGTTTTGCCCTCTATCCTATTCCCTCCCCTTGATATTTACTCTATTTTCTTTTTTCACACTATCCTTCCTCAAGTGTTTTCCTTTTTATTGTCCCCTCCTCCAATCTGCCCTCCCTTCCTTCACCTCTCCCCACCTTATCCCCTTCCCCTCCCACTTTACCTCAGGGCAAGATATATTACTCACTTGAGTGTGTATGTTATTCCCTCTTAGAGTCAATTCTGATGAGAGTAAGTCTCACTCACTCCCCTACTCCTTCCCCATCTTCCCCTCCACTCCATAAGCTTTTTCTTGTTTCTTTTATGTGAGCTACTTTACCCCATTCATCTCTACTTTTCCTTTTCTTCCAGGAAAGCACCATTATCTTGACAACCTCCCACCTCAGTCATTCTTGGGTCTTCACTCTTCCTCACTGCTTTGGTTGCCAAGTCTTCTTGACTCTACATCCCCAACATTTCTTGCATTTGTCTACTCCTATTTCAGGTCATCAGACTATTTGTGATAGCCTCCTAACTGGTATTCCTTCATCAAGTCAAAACTCCTCCCACTGAAATCCCTCCTTACACAGCTACCCAAATACTGTTCCTAAGGCATGTCTCTCACCATGTCACTTCACTGCTTAAAAATTTTCAATGACTCCCTACTGCTTCTAGAAGTAGTCAAATGCCTCAGTCTGTAATTTAAGACCACCCACAATCTGGTTCCAACCTACTTTTCCAGTCTTACTGCATATTACTCTCTTGCACTACGAGTTAGTCTCCAAATTTAATATTTCTATCTACTGAATAGGTCTCCCATGCCTAGAATTCACTCCCTCATTCCCACCTCAGAATCCTTATCTTCCTTCAAGTCTCAATTCAGATGCTAACTCCTCAGTGACACTTTCCTTAATCTCCTCAGTTGTGTTGCCTCCCCTTGTAATTAACTGACATAGCACTTATTTGCTTCAATGATCTCCAGAAGAATGTAATCTCCTTGAGAGCAGGAACTATTTTGTTTTTTTCTCATTGTATCTAGCATAGTACCTTGCAAGCAATAGGCACTTAATGAATATTGGCTGAATTGTTCCATTGAGAAAAAAAAGGTTTTAAATGAGTTTGTATAAGGAACCTATACAAAAACAACAACAACAACAAAAACCCTTCAAAATGATGTAGCCTGGATTCAAGAAAGAGCTAAACAATAAAGGAATATCCTTTACTCATGCAAAGATAGTAACAATGTCACTATTTCCCAAACCAACTTACAGATGTTTTTAAAAAGCAAACTGCTTACAGCTTTTTTAAATAGCTAAAGAAAAATACCTGACTTCCTGTCATAAGTATGTCTAATAATTCAATCGACATAGGGGATGCCAGTGGAATGACCGACTCTGCATGATCAGATGAAGTAGGCAAAAAAAAATCTTGATTGGCCTGCATAAGAAAATATACACATAGAAATTTAAAGTCAGTTATGATCTGAAGATCTTATTCTTCCTAACCAAGAGTAGAATATTCTCTCCTGATTCCATAATCTGAAAGATTAATTAGACAAGTCACTTAACATATCTGCTTTCTCATCTGTAAAATGGGATTTAATAACAGCATGAACAAATGAGATATTTGTGAAGTGCTTTGCAAATCTTAAACAGTGCTACATAAATGTGAGTTATTATTTTTAAATAAACCACAAAATCTGCCTTCAGAAATATCTTTAAATTTTGCAAAAAAAAAATCACACAATTATATATAAATTGCAAATAATTAAAACGTGTATAACTAGCCTAGCACACATTGAAAATAGCTTCGTAACCTATTAAAAAGAAATATATGAGTACAGCTAGGTGGCGCAGTAGATGAAGCACCAGCCCTGGATTCTGGAAGACCTGAGTTCAAATCCAGCCTCAGATATTTGGCACTTACTAGCTGTGTGACCCTGAGCAAGTCACTTAACCATCACTGCCCCGCAAAAAAAAAGAAAAAGAAAAGAAAGAAATATACCTGGCCAGAAGTCATATTGCAATCTAATAATTCATTAGCATCCTGGTTCAGATTTGATGCCATTTTCCATACAGCGAAATGGAGCAGACGTTATCAGTGAAGAACTCCAACAGACCTGTACAACAGAACGTAGGATTTTACATCTGTTATTCTAAGGAGACATTTGCTCTAGTTATCCAAGACTTATCAATGTGATTCTGTGAATCCAATAAAATTCTAGTGACATAAAAGGCATATAATCTTGGAGAATGAGAGTAATTCTTAGTGAGATTTACCTTCATAGATGAAGGGAAGGAAATTCTCAGATTAGGATGGGGACCATTCATCTTTTGTCTCTGTCTTTGTATCCCAGTATAAAAGTGAATAATACTTGCTTTCAAGCTTTTTAGAAAAATTAATTGAAAATAATCTTTTAAAGTCACCAATATCCTTCCTCTGGCTAAATCCAACGATCTTTTCAAGCCCTCAAACTTTCTACTACAATTTATACTGCTGATCACTTTCTTCTTGAAACATCCCCCACTGATCCACTGTTGGTGAAGTGGTGAATGGATCCAACCATTCTGGAGAGCAATTTGGAACTATGCCCAAAGGGCTATCAAACCATAAATACCCTTTGACCCAGCAATACCACTGGTAGGTTGATATCCCAAAGACATATCAAAAAACAACAACAGAAAAAGATCTATTTGTACAAAAATATTTATATCAGCTCTTTTTGTGGTAGCTGAGAATTGGAAATCAAAGGAATGCACATCAATTGGGGAATGGCTAAACAACCTGTGGTATATGATAGTGATGGAATATAATCATGCTACACAAAATGACAAGCAGGATGATTTCAGAAAGACCTGGAAAAAATTGTATGAACTGATGTATAGTGAAGTGAGCAGAAGCAGGAGGACATTGTGCACATTGACAGCAATATTGTTTGATAAAGAACTATAAATGACTTAACTATTCTCAGCAATACAATGATCCAAGACAGTCCCAAAGGACTAATGATGGAGCATACTATCCACCTCCAGAGAAAGAACTGATATTGACTGAACACAGACTAAAACATGTTATTTTTCACTTTTTCTTGTTTTTTTTAATTCAAGTTTTCTTATACAAAATGACTAATATAGTAATTTTTTACATAATTGCACATGAATAACCTATATTTGATTCCTTACTGCCTCAGGGATGGGGAAGGGAAGGGAAGGGAGGAAAGTGGGGATAAAATTTGGAATTCAAAACTTTAAATAAAAATGTTTATTATTGGAGTAGTTAGGGGGCGCAGTGAATAAAGAAAGCACTGGCCCTGGAGTCAGGAGTACCTGAGTTCAAATCCGGCCCCAGACACTTGATACTTACTAGCTGTGTGACCCTGGGCAAGTCACTTAACCCCAATTGCCTCACCCCAAAAAAATGTTTATTATTTTTTTTAACTGGGGGGGGGGAGAAGACAACCCAGCTGAACTCTCTCAACATCCCCCTCCAAATAGCTTTAAAATAACACCTTGAATCAAATTTTGGAGCAGCAGAAGCCAACAAAAGGTCAGGCTGAGACACTTTTCCAGCTTAAGAAAACTTAGGAGGTTGGCAGGAGAAGTTTGTCACAATATGGTGCAGACCTGTCCAGAACCCACACATGAGGCAGCAGCAATAGCAGCTGCACCAGCAGCTTCAAGAGCTCTCAGCCCAGAGATGGTAAAGGGGTCAAACAATTGTTCAAAAAGAAATTATAGAGGATTCTTGCTGGCACTGGGTGCAGCTGATGCTAATTGACAACTCTACTGCCATAAGCACTTCTGGGTCACACACAGTTCCAAGGTGGAGAGGAGCATTTCTGGTCAGTCACAAGGTAGTAAGGTCCCTCAGGTTAAAGAGAAAATACTTCAAAGAGCCAGAAACAATTCAAATATGGTGGAGCCACAGTGAAAATCACACTCTATCCAGCAGCTTGTACATTAAAGGAATGGAGGGCTTGGAATACAATATACCAGAAGACAAAGGAACTAGGATTAAAACCAAGAATAACCCAACCAGCAAAACTGAGTATAATGCTTCAAGTGAAAAAAATGGATATTGAATGGAGGATTTTTCAAGCATTCCTGATTTAAAAAAAAAAAAAAAAGGCCAGAGCTGAATAGAAAATCTGACATTTACACAGAAGACTCCAGAAGCATAAAAAGGTAAACATGAAAAAGTAGGGGCAGCTAGGTGGCACAGTGGATAGAGCACTGGCCCTGGATTCAGAAGGACCTGAGTTCAAATCCGGCCTCAGACACTTGACACTTACTAGCTGTATGACCCTGGGCAAGTCACTTAACCCCAATTGCCTCACCAAAAAAAAAAATTATTATATGCTGTCCGTAGATCTCTCTCTCTTTAGGGGCAGCTAGGTGGCACAGTGGATAAAATGCCAGCCCTGGAATCAGGAGGACCTGAGTTCAAATCTGATTTCAGACACTTAACACTTACTAGCTGTGTGACCCTAGGCAAGTCACTTAACCCCAAATTGCCTCACAAAGAAAGAAAGAAAGAAAGAAAGAAAGAAAGAAAGAAAGAAAGAAAGAGTAATCATAAGGATCAAAATAAAGTTAAACTTTTTACATTCCTATATAGGAAGATGATACATGTAACTCCTAAGAATTTTATCATTATTAGGACCATTAAAAGAAATTTACATAGAGGTCATGGCTGTGAGTCTATTATGTTGGAATGATCTCCAAAAACATGGGTGTGAAAAAGAGGGATGCCCTGTGAGAAGAGGGAAGATAGAGATAGAATGGGAAATTTTTTCTCACATAAGAGAGACACTGAAGAACTTTTACAGGAGAGGGAAATCATGGGGGGTACAGGGGAGCTTATGTTGTTAATAAGAGACAACCTTAAAATAGCTTTGATTTCTTCTGAAAACTTCCTATTTATAGCCTTTGACCATTTATCAATTGGGGAATGACTCTTTTACAAATTTGATTCATATCTATATCTATCTATATAGATTTAAAATTGAAAAAATGCTCTAAATTACTACTGATTACCTCCCCACTATTACAGATGACAAATGATGGAGTAGTGAATGGCTACAACCATTCTGGAGAATAATTTGGACCTAGGCCAAAGGGCTATAAAACTATACATACCCTTTAACCCAAAAATACCACTAGTAGGTTGGTATCCCAAAGAGATCAAAGAAAAAGGAAAAGGATCTCTATGTATAAAAATATTTGTAGCAGCTCTTTTTGTGATGGAAAAGAACTAGAAATCAAGGGGATATTCAGCAATTGGGGAATGGCTGAAGAAGTTGTGGTATATGATTGTGATGAGGGGGATGATGTCAGAAAAATATGGCAAGACCTATATGAACTGATGCAAAGTAAAATGAGAAGAACTAGAAGATTGTTGTGCACATTAACAACAATGTTGTATTGATGATCAACTGTGAAAGACTTGGCTACTCTGATCAATATAATAATCCAAGACAATTCCAAAAGTCTCATGATGAAAAAATGCTATCCACCTCCATAGAGAGAACTGATGCACTCAGTGCAAACTGAAGTATACTCAGTTTATTTTTTTTACTTTTTAAAAAAATATAGCTAATATGGAAATATGTTTTCCATGCTTTCACATGTAAAAATAATATCATATTACTTGGCTTTTCAGTGGGTGACAGAAGGATGGAAGGGAAGAAGAAAATTTGGAACTCAAAATTTAAAAAGAAAAGAATGAGGGTCAGCTAGGTGGCACAGTGGATAGAGCACCGGCCCTGGAGTCAGGAGTACCTGAGTTCAAATCCGACCTCAGACACTTAACACTTACTAGCTGTGTGACCCTGCGCAAGTCACTTAACCCCAATTGCCTCACTTAAAAAAAAAAGAGAGAGAGATTCTATTGGGCAAAAGTAAGAAGATAGTGCAATTAAGACACGGGAAGGGCCAGTGTTGGAATTCAGTTGTTTTAGTCACTTCTGACTCTTCCTGACCCCATTGAGGGTTTTCTTGGCAAAGACAGTGTAGTGGTTTGCCACTTCCTTCTCCAGCTCATTTTACAGATGAGGAAACTGAGGCAAACAAGGTCAAGGGACTTTCCCAGAATCATACAGCTAGTTAGCTGTCTGAGGCCCAATATAAATTCAGGTCTTCCTAACTCCAGGCCCAGCACTCAATCCAATGAGCCACCTATCTGCCCCAGTGTTGAAATATCAAACGGTAAATTGAAATTGAACTGTCTAATAACCAAAACTGGCCCTGGAGAGCAAGTGATAATATGCACTTCCCTCCCTTCACTGCAGAGGTGAAGGACTACGGGAGTAGAACAGAGCATATACTGTAAATTATAGATGATGCTTGTTGTTTTTACTGAACCATTCCCCCCCCCCCCTTTTAAATCTGTTATAAGGGAAATATTGCTGAGTTGGGGAAAAGAGAAGTTTTTAGAAATTAATGTGATGTCAGTATCAACAACATTGTGTGTTGATCAACTGTGACAGAGTTGATCCTTCTCAGCAATACAATGATACAAGACAGTTCCAAAGGACTCATGATGGAAAAGACTCTCCAAATCCAGGAAAAAAAAAAGAACTGTAGAATATGGATGCAGATTGAACCATACTATTCCTTTTGTTTTTGGTGCTATTTTTCTTTTTTGAGGTTTTTCCATTTTGCTCTGATTCTTCTCTTATTATATGACTAATGCAGAAATATGTTTAATGTTATTGTACATATGTAACCTATATCAGATTACTTGCTGTCTTGGTAGGGGGGAAGGAGGGAGGGGAGGGAGGGAGAAAAATTTGAAACTAGAAATCTTATAAAAACTAATGTTGAGGGGCAGCTAGGTGGCACAGTGGATAGAGCACCAGCCCTGGAGTCAGGAGTATCTGAGTTCAAATCTGGCCTCAGACACTTAACACTTACTAGCTGTGTGACCCTGGTCAAGTCACTTAACCCCAATTGCCTCACTTAAAAAAAAACAAACAAATGTTCAATTATGCGTTGATCAACTGTGATAGACTAGATTCTTCTCACCAATACAACCGTACAAGAAAGTTCCAAAGGACTCATGATGGAAAAGGCTCTCCAAATCCAGAAAAGGAAAAAAAAAAAAAGGAACTGTAGAATATGGATGATGATTGGACCATGCTATTTCTTTTGGTTTTGATGCTGTTGTTTTTCTTTTTTAAAGGTTTTTCCTTTTTGCTCTGATTCTTCTCTTATAACATGACTAATGCAGAAATATGTTTAATGTTATTATATATATATATATATAACCTATATCAGATTACCTGCTGTCTTGGGGAAGGGGAGAGGGAGGGAGAAAAATTTGAAATTGGAAATCTTATATAAACAAATGTTGAAAACTATCTCTACATGTAACTGGAAAATAATAAAATACTTTTATAATAAAAAAAAGAAATTAATGTGATGTAAACAAAAGGCATTAATTTTTCAAAAGCCAATTATGCAACATTCAAACATTTTACAATTTTAGAATCATCTTCTAATTCATTCATTCACTCGACTAACTCTGGTTGTTTCCTCTATGTATATACCTCATCTCCCTAAACAGTTTATAACTTTCATCTTCTTTTGTTTGTTATTTTTCCCCACACCACTGGAAAAAAAAGTAGGGACTTAATGTCTCTTGAATGAACAAATGGGTGAAATCTATTTTAAGACATTCAGTTACAAACAAATGGAAAAGTAAAGGAAAAATCCAGATCATAGAAATACAAATCCCAAGACACAAATAGCATTTCAGACAGCTTTAAATTTCACGAATTTTGTGATGCACCTTAGGGTTACTGAATGTCGATTAACACTAACAAATTTTCATTATCAATTACAAAAAGGACACAGAGGAATTACTATCAAGAGATAAATGGCAGAATTTGTAAATACAGAAAACTTACTAATACTACAACAATAGGTTGCTGCAGTCTATGACTTTAATTGTTGGCCTTCAATAATTACTACCAAAAAGAATCAGTCATCCATCCATCCATCCATCCATCATATTGTTCACACCTTAGTCTTCATAGATACTTCTTGCAACCTCTACTTGGTAGTTAATGAATGACTGTCCAAAAAGATCTAGGTGCCCAAAAGAAAAAGACAAACTATAAATATTTTACATTTTCCTTCCATCTCCATTTTAGAATGCTCCTGTGCTGCAGCTGGAACTAGGGGAAAACATGTACTTATACTCTTGCAGAGAAACTGAACCTGATATAATTGATATAATTACTAGCACACTACCACTCCCTACCATCTGGCTTTTTTGTAATTTTCTCCCATCTTTCCTTCCCTTTGATTTGTTTTCCTGTTCCCCTTCCTTTCTGGCACATTTTACCTATTACTAGAAGGTGCTGAATCTGTGTGTCCATTCTGACAAACAGAAAAATGTACTCATATACAACGTTCTTAAATGAAATACTCCTTCCTACCAGATAAATCATCACAAAATGGAGTATAATCATCTTTAGTGGGCTGCCAAATATAGAAAGTTACAACTCCCTCCTCAGCTTCTTTCCATAATAATTAATGACTGAACAACCTACCAAGCTTGTCTCAGGCATCTGTTTGCATTCTGAGCCACAGTCAAACATATATATTGATATTTCATCAATAACTTTTTTGCTTCTTTATCCCCAGTTAGACTATTCTCCATGGCTACAATGCTCTCTCTCCTCACCTGTACCTCTTGGAACTCCCTTCAAGGCTCAGCTCAAGTACAACCTTCTTGAAAAGGTCTTTCCTTTTCTCCCATTTATTACTGCCCCCCCTCCCTATATCAATGTGTACTTATTATGCATATATATCCTGTGTATTCTATATTTACTTATCTGTGAATGTGTTATAACTTCAGTCAACTGTAAGGTCCTTGGATAAAGAGACTTTGATTTTACTGTTTGTATATTCAGCACATAGCACAGTGGTTGGCACATAGGAAACAATAAATGCTTGCTCATTCTGCCCACAAGTACCTTTCCAAGCTTTAGGCCTGTCAGTGGCTCACCATGGTACACACCTCCCGCAAACAGTTGTTGTGAAAATCAAATGACATAACATGTAAAAGTATTTTGAAACTCTAAAGTGCTAAAACGACAAAAATTGTTTATTCCACCCTAAGTTGTTCATCATATGTTCTAGTTGTATAAGGAAGAATCAGGTTTTCACCTGGCTTTAAATTTTCAAGAAGAAACAGCTACTATGATGAGATTTGAACTAAATTTCACAATTTGGATTGATTTGTAATCCATAAGAATAAAAATTACACCATGGCATAACAGCAAACTGTCCACTAAAGTTGTACTCTGAGGCTTGCTTCATCTTGGTGAGGGGCGTGGTGGGCTCCCAAAGGCAAACTCTGGCAGGTCCTACCAATTTGATTCAACATATGAGTATACTGAGCCTACTTTGTGCAATCAAGGCCCTCTACTATTTGGCTCCAACCTGTCTCATGCTACTCCCCTTCCAATACATACCCCAGGTTCTCATTTTACCCCTTCCTATCTCCATGCTTTGCTAATGACTAGAAAAGACTCTTCCCTCCCCTCCTCAGCCTCACCTCCAGGTTGCAGATCTTCACTTCTTCAGAATTCAACTAGGGTTCTACTTCTGTACATAAAGCCCTCCCTAACTCTCTCTGTTCTCACCATACAAGTGACAAAAGTACTTTGCCTGCACCTATGTTTCTCACAATTCCAGAACATCATGATTTCTTGCATACTCCTTCTTCCTCACTACTAATTTCCATTAGATTTATAAGCTCTTGGAATACCAGACTGTGTCCTAGATGTTTTTGTATCCCTAACACCTAACAAACACTATGCCTTGCACTCAGCAGAGATTTAACGTGTTTATGTCTAGTTGCAGGATGAGGCATATGTTTAAGAACAATGACAGTGTGGCAATATATTTTACTTAACCACACATATTTGTCAGGAGAGTTTGTTTTTCTTTTTTTTTTTCATTAGGGGAGAGAGGATGGAAGTAATTGTTGGTTGTAAAAAAATAAAAAAAATGTTTGTCGAATTACAAGGTAATGAGGATACAAGTAGATGTCAAGCAAGAAAGTACCCTTTTGTGAATTTTAAAGCGCTCTACAGGCTGTTCCAAAAGTCTCGGTGCCGTTTTATTATTTAAAACTACACTGGGGGCGGGGGGGGGGGGGGGGGGAGCAGCTAGGAGTGGATAGAGCACCGGCCCTGGAGTCAAGAGATCCTGAGGACCTGAGTTCAAATCCGACCTCAGACACTTGATACTTACTAGCTGTGTGACCCTGGGCAAGTCACTTAATCCCAACTGCCTCACCAAAAGGAAAAAAGAAAAAGAAAAAAAGAAAACTGTACTGAGACTTTTGAGATCCCATTTCGTGTTATTTTGTCCAGCAAAAGAGCAATAGACTATACATATATTGTGTCATCTACAGGCTAGCCTAACTTGGTGAAACGAGCATAGCCCTTCGACAAGATAGTCAACAAGAAACAGACTTTTTCAGACACTGTAATGCAAGAAGGGAGTTACGAAGTGTGTGCGTTGGCGAGGTTAGCACCGAGGCCCTGACGAAATATTTCAAATATCAAGTCATAACTTTTAATGCCCGAAGGGCAGATGAGAAATGCCCCGCTTTCCTCTGGCTGGTCCTAGAGAAGCAACAGACAGGGGTCTATCAGACCACACTGGCCTGGCAGCCAAGTACAGCACAAGCATAGCAAAGGCAAAGGGCGGGGGGGGGGGGGGGGGGGGGGGGATGTCTTCTTTCCCTTACAAAAGCGCAAAAAACAACAACTAGCGCGGCGCTCCGAGGTCCGCAGAGCGCTTCCTTTGCTTATCTACCTCGTCGAGAGGGGCCTAAAAGTCCCTCCCCATCCTGGCCTTTCTCACCAGAACCGGAGGCGGCCTCTCACCCCCCGAGTCTAAGGTGAACCCCAGGCTGTCTGACTCCCAGGGACCCCCTTTTTACCTCTTTCATGGAAAAGAAAGCCCGCAGCCGCCAACAAGCACACCGACCCACAGAGGGTCCGCCCCAGACCCGGCTTCTCACTGCAGACGGTTCAGCGCGCAGCTGCCCGGCAGACGGCGGCAACGGAGCGAGGCCCAGGGAATCGATTACGAGCGAATAGATGAGCTCCTGCCGCCTAAAACCATCAGTGCGTTCTGGTGCGATTTCTCTACAAGTCTGTCTGGTCCCGGTACTTCTCTTTTCCTCAGTCTCTATGGGAGAGATGGTGTGTTGAGAGCCGAGTTCGACTCTATTTTCCTCCTTCCTTCTCCAAAGTGATTCATCTCGTCCCATTTTACACTCACTTTCCTCAACGATATCAGCACCTTCTCCCAATTTTTGGCATAACCTTGAGGATTATCAAAGATTCAAGGATATTTGCAAGGTCTCTACAAGTGAAAGATTCATCAGAAAAGGGAATATATGTTTCCCTAAGAAAACAAGCATGAGATGTGGAAAGTATGAGGAGGAACCTTTAAACTCCCCGGAATTTTGAAAGGGGTCAGAGAAAGTCATTTATACTAGTACAGATAGAAATCAAGGTAGGAGAACCTTTGTGGAGAAGATTGTCTCATGACCATGGCTTGAGAGACTTTTTTGGAGCACTACCTAAGAGAATATGTCAACAAGCTGCCTGACAAACTCTTTTGGCCACCAACTATTTGGATAATACCTAGTAGGAGCTCTGAAGCGATTAAAGATTGTACTAAAATAAAAGGTCCTTACAGACCAAAATATTTATGGCCACATTTTTTGTAGTATCAAAAAACTGGAAACAAAGTATATGCTCATTGTTTGGGGGATGGATAAACAAATTGTGGTATGTTCGTGTAATAAAATATTACTGTGCTGTAAGAAACAATGTGGTGAATACAAAGAAGCATAGAGAGACTTATATGAACTGATGGTATAAAGTGAGTTAAGCAGAACTAGGAAAACAATAAAAACTATGTCTACAACAATGTAAATGGTTAAGTATAAAAAGAACAAAATGGTAAAACTCAATACTATGAAATTAAAAAGCACCAAATGGTACCAGATGAGGGATATGAGAAGATACTTCCCCTATTTTTTTTTATAAATAAGAGGGTGTTGCAGAATACTAAAACATTATTAAAACATTAGATCTTGGGGGTGGGGCTATAAGGGTTAAATGACTTGCCCAAGGTCACATAGCTAGTAAGTATCAAGTGTCTGAGGCAGATTTGAACTCAGGTCCTTCTGAATCCAGGGCTGATGCTTTATCCACTAGGCCACCTACTGTCCCCATTAGATCTTTTTGATATGTTTATTTTGCTTTTTTTCTTCCCCCTTTAAAAAATCTTTATTATAAGGATGGCTTTCTAGGAGAAGATAGATAAAGGACCCAATGGGAAAGGTAGATGAGGTGAAAACAAAATAAATCAATAAAAAGATATTTCTAAGCTAAGCAAAAATTGTTTTTTTAATTAATTAATTTATTTATTTTTATTTTTATTGAATAGAATATTATTTTCCAAAATATATGTAAAAACAAATTTTAACATCAATTTAAAAAAAAATTGTGTTCCAACTTCTCTTCCTCCTCCATTCCACCCCCCACCCACTAGAACTCAAGCATTTCAAAATAAGTTATACATGAATAGTCATGGAAAACATTCCCACATTAGCTAGGTTGAGAGAAAACAGTCAAAAACTCCCAAAACTTCAGACTGAGGAATTGTCAAAGAGAAAAAACAACTTTTTAAAAAATGTGTTTCCAGGGGCAGCTAGGTGGCGCAGTGGACAGAGCCCTGGAACCAGGAGCACCCAAGCCCAAATCCGGCCCCCAGACACCCAAACCCCACCAGCCATTGTGACCCTGGGCAAGCCCACCCAACCCTAATTGCCTCACAAGAAAGAAAAGAAAGAAAGAAAGAAAGAAAGAAAGAAAGAAAGAAAAGAAAGAAAGAAAAGAAGAAAGAAAGAAGGAAGGAAGGAAGGAAGGAAGGAAGGAAGGAAGGAAGGAAGAAGGAAGGAAGGAAGGAAGGAAGGAAGGAAGGAAGGAAGGAAGGAAGGAAGGAAGGAAGGAAGGAAGGAAGGAAGGAAGGAAGGAAGGAAGGAAGGAAGGAAGGAAGGAAGGAAGGAAGGAAGAGTGTTTCATCTATTTTCAGATACTATCACTTCTTTCTCTGTAGATGTTTTAAATAGCCCTTTTTGAGTTCTGAATATGAGAGAAGACTTAACAGAAAGAGCAAAAAACCCCAGTATTTTCTGACTAGCAGCAAAGAAGATTGAGGTAAACAAAGGTGGCGGACTTTAGCAGTGGCTTGTACTGATTGATAAACAGTTTTAGAGGAGCCCTGAAGCAACTAACAGCTAGGAAGCCTTGCCCAGTATAATTGACAGCAGTGAAGGCAGAATCTCACCAAGTAACCCACTCAGGAATCACAGAATTACCTAGAGAGATGTTTCAGCTGTAATAAAAGGGGGCCTTCAAATTCAAACATATCTAGAACAGAACTCATCTTCCCACCATCACCAAAATCAACTTCCCTCTTGACTTTCCTATTTTTTGATGAATATTACCTATCATTCTCCTAGAACCAACAGGCTTAAAACCTTGAACTTATAGTTTACTCTTCCTTCTTCTTTAGCAGCAATTCTCTTTTCTTCCATTCCCTCTCTCTGGCCTGATATATCCAAGTGGTTGCTGTCTCCTTTAAATCACTCTTCCAACTGCCCAAAGGGCTATAAAACTATGCATGCACTATGCACTTTAATCCAGCAATACCACTGCTAGGTTTATGTCCCAAAGACATCCAAAAAAGGGGGGTAAAGGACCTACTTGTACAAAACTATTTGTAGCAGCTCTTTTTGTGGCTAAGAATTGGAAATAAAAGGGATGCCCATCAATTGGGGAATGGCTAAACAAGCTGTGGTATATAATTGTAATAGATTATTATTTGTGCTATAAGAAATGACAAACAGGGTGATTTCAGAAAGGCCTGGAAAGACTTACATGAATGGATGCATAGTGAAGTGAACAGAACCAGGAGATTGTTATACACAGTAACAGCAATATTGTTTGATGAAATGAATTTACTCTCAGCAATACAATGATCCAAGACAATTCCAAAGGGCTAATAAAGAAGCATACTATCCACCTCCAAAGAACTAATATTGATTGAACACAGAATGAAGCATGCTGTTTTTCACTTTCTTTAATTTTTTCTTTTATCCAAGTCTTTTTATACAAAATATTAATATGGAAATGTTTCACATAATTGCACATGTATAATCTATATCTGATTGCTTACTGCCTCAGAGAGCATGGAGGGGTAGGAAGGAGGGAGGGAGGAAGGGAGGGATAACATTTGAAATTCAAAACTTTAAATAAAAATTGTTCTACTGTCCCATTGGTTCATTCTTTTCTGATATCCCTGGTGAGGTCCTTGTCACCTAGGCTAATGCAGTAGTTATTAACTTGTTTCCCTCTGTTTTCTCCTGTCCACATTAATCTTCCTAATTACAACTATATGACTACCTCCACTGCCTCAGTGGCCCACAATAACTTTCCATTGCCCAAAAAATAAAGTTTAAACTAGTTTGGCATTCAAGGGCAAATCTAACCCTTTTATTTCAAGTCTCAACCTTCCTTTCAAGCATCATCTCCAACTAGTCTCATACATTCATTCAAGAAATAACTATCAAATACCTGCTGAGAGGGGTTTCCATCTATATGGCTGCATCAGAGGTTTTCTATTAGGCTAGGTCATTAGCACAAAACAGACATTTGACAATAAATTGAAGGAACAATACTAAATGAGAAAGTAAGGAATTTTTTACAAAATAGCAAAAAGACGAAAAAATTAACAAGTAAATAAAAGTCCCTGTCATGGAGGAAATTGACTGTGGGGGTCCTTGGGTATTCCTCTTTAATGAATTACACTGTACCGTGGGGGCAGCTAGGTGGTTCAGTAGATAAAGCACTGGCCCTGAATTCTGGAGGACCTGAGTTCAAATCCAGCCTCAGACACAACACTTACTGGCTGTGTGACCTGAGCAAGTCACTTAACCCTCATTGCCCCACAAAGAATTACATCCTCTTGTACACAAATCCAATTAGAATAAAATAATCTTTTATTTAGGTCCTAGAAAAAGGGGACCAAGAGAGATAGACTCTAAAATAAGAAAGGCAAAATCTGTTAAAGATGGGTGGATGGGGGTGGTCACACCTGACAATGGAAAGTTCCCTTTAGGGGTGGGGAAAGGCTGAAGGGGAGGTGGTGGTCTAGACTTCTGGAGTTATCTCTGTCCCCTGACACCAATCAGGCAGCAGCCATACCTAATGGGCTTATCTCTCTTATTTCTCAAGGTGTGTTCATCCTTTAGCTAGTAGGTCAGTTTAAACTTTAATAGTCCTGGGGCAGCTAGGTGGCGCAGTAGATGAAGCACCGGCCCTGGATTCAGGAGGACCTGAGTTCAAATCCGGCCTCAGACACTTGATACTTACTAGCTGGGTGACCCTGGAATGAGTCTCTTAACCCCCATTGCCCTGAAAAAACAAAAACAAAACTTTAATAGTCCCAAATTCCTTGATATGTCCAAACCCCCATAACAGTCCCCTACAGCAAAGTGGTATAAAAAAGCACAGTTAGAACTATGAACTTTTATCTGCCTCGCCAGTCTGTAAACTCCTGGCTGGCTGGAGCTTCCAATCTGTAAGGGGGGGTTAAAAAATCCCCCAGGTTCATTACGCCCCATGTGGGCCAATCTGTAAGGGCCTGCCCCCTCCCCAACTGCTTCTCCCAGACCAACAAGAAATGAGATTAAAAAGCCTCCTTTCAATTAAAGCAAAAAAAACAGGGTTTATTGATAAGAATAAATTTAGAAATAAGGACAAAGAACAAGTAGGATATACAACCTGTAACCTCCGCACAGATTCAACTGCTTTCTATTCCCCTGTGCATCTCTAGCCTGTGAGTGTGGCTGGCCACTGCCTCTGCTGCCTGCACTCCTTTCTTCTCCTCCCTTCCACTTGTCTCCTTCTCAGTCGCTCTATTGCTCCTCAGTCGCTCACCTCCCTCTTTGGTCACTCCCCACCACTCATCTACCCTTCTTCCTCTACCGACCCCCCCCCCCTCACTACTACCCCCTTTCTCTTTAAAAAACCCTTCTCTCTCAGAAAACTCAGGCTGACCACCCATGCGCCCCAAACTAATTTGTTGGCCCCTCCTGGGACAGCATCCAAGGCCAGGCTTGATTTTTCCGTGCATATCCTGGCTGGGCAGAGGAACCTGGGTTGTGATGCACCTGTGCCGAGGCTTGGCTGGGGAGGGGCTGGGCAGGGAGCCGATCTGGACATGCCCGAGGCTTTCTAATTTTAGCCAAAGGTGGGTCTCAAATCACAATAAAATTCTTACAGAACTATCCAGAAGAAGTGAATATGGCCCATGATGAAAATCTCCAAAGGAGAATTGATGAATTAAAATAGAAGTTATAAAACTTAAGCAAGGCAATGGGCATTGTTGTGCGGGGAAGAATGGAGGGAAAAAAAAGATAAAAGTTCAATGATTATACAGCAAAGCCAAAAGACACAGACTTGGAAGAACACATGAGGTCTTTGCAACAAAATATAACTGACCTAAAATATAGGGCTTGGAGAGTTTGTCTAAGAATCACTGAACTTCCAGAAACTAGAGGGTAAAGAGATCAATGGTATGCATAATCAATCAATCCATAAAAATGTATTAAGTACCTACTATCAAGCACTGTGCTAAGTGCTAGGGATATTAAAAAAAGTCTCTGCCCTCAAGGAGCTTACATTCTAACGAGGAGACAACATGCAAAAATATAAATACAAAGCAAGCTGTATAAGGATAAGTAGGAAATAATTAACAGAGAGAAGGCACATGGAATAAGAGGGGTTGGAAAGACTTCCAGTTTAAAAAAATAAATAGGATTAACTGGGACTTAAAAGAAGCCAAGGAGGTCAGCAGTCAGAATGGCAGAGGGAAATATTCCAGGCATAGGGAACAGCCAGATAAAATATCCAGAGCCAAGAGATGGAGTGTCTTATTCATGAAAAAACCAAGAGGCTGTCCTTCAATTCAGTGTCATTAGATTAAGAGTAACTAGCAAGGAATAAAGAATAAGAAGCCTGAAAAGGTAGGAGGGGCTAGGTTATGAAGGACTTTGAATGCCAAAAAAAGCATTTTATATTTGATCCTGGAGGCAACAGGGAGCAACTGGTGTCAATTGAGAAGAAGAGTGGCATGGTTGGACCAGAGCTTTAAGAAAATCACTTTAGCAGCTGAGTGGAGTGGGGATTAAAGGTAAGGAGAGAAGGGAGGCAAATAGACTCACCAGAAGGCCTATTACAGTAAACCAGGTGTGAGGTGTTTCAGGCCTAGGCTAGAGTGATGGTAGTGTCTGATGAGATTAGGAAGTATTTTTGTGCAGCTAGGTGGCACAGTGGATAGAGCACCAGCCCTGGAGTCAGGAGTACCTGAGTTCAAATCCAGCCTCAGACACTTAACACTTACTAGCTGTGTGACCCTGGGCAAGTCACCTTAACCCCCATTACCTCACTATAAAAAAAAAAAAGTATTTTCAAGACCTCATGAAAAGGTGAAATTGACAAGTCTTGGGGTCCCAGGAGTAGGGGAGGGGGGAAAGAGGATGAGAGATAATGAAGAATCCAGGATGACTCAGAGGTTGTGAGCCTTAGAGACTGGGAGGATAGCATTGTTCTCTATAGTAATAGGGAAAGTAGACAGGTGAGGTTTTGGGGAGAAGATGATGAGTTTCTGTTTTGGACATATTGAGATTAAGGTATCTATTGGATATCTAGTTCAAGATGTCTGAAAGGCAGTTGGAGATGTGAGATTGGAAGTCAGTAGAGTTTGGAACAAGATAAGTAGATATGAGGAAAGAGCATAATTAAATCCATGAGGGCTGATGAGATCACAAAGTAAAGCCCATATAGAGAAAAGAAAAGAGGGCCCAGGAAAGAACCCTGAGGGGCATGACCTAGAAGAGGATCTATCAAAGGAGATAGAGAAGGAGCAATCCAATAGGTAGGATGAGAACCAGGAAAGACTGGTATCCTAAAAACCTATACAGAAGAGAGTATCATGTAGAAGAAAGTGATCAACAGTGTCAAAGACTGCAGAGAGGTCAAGGAGAATGAGGAATAAGAAAACACGATTTGAATATGGCAACGAAGAAATCATGAGTAACTTTGGAGAGAGCAGTTTTGGTGGAATGATAAGTTTAGAAGTTGAATTGTAAGAGGTTAAGGTGAGAGTGAGAAGAGAGTAAATGGAGGCAGCTTTTGTGGATGGCCTTTTCAAGGAGTTTAGCTACAAAAGGCAGTAGAGATAGGATGATAGTGGGGATAGAAGGATCAGTTGAAGGTTTTTTACAGGATGAGGGAAACATAGGCATGTTTGTAAGCAGTAGGAAGGGAGCAGTAGTCAGTAGATAGGGAGAGATTAAAAATAAGTGAAAGTAGGGATGATAGATGGGCAATCTGTTGGATGAGATAAGATGGAATGGGACTGCTTGAACAAGTAGAGGGGTTGGCTTTGCTAAAGAGTAAAGCTACTTCATAATATAAAACAGGGTTGATGGAGAAGATAGAGGCTGAAGGCATTTGACAAGAGATATGATAAGAAAGATGAGTGACAGCCACCCATAGAGAAGAAACTCAAGGGTTTTTTGTTTGTTTGTTTGTTTTTGTTTTTGTTTTTGGTGAGGCAATTGGGGTTGAGTGACTTGCCCAGGGTCACACAGCTACTAAGTGTCAAGGGTCTGAGGCCGGATTTGAATTCAGGTCCTCCTGAATCCAGGGCCAGTGCTTTATCCACTGTGCCACCTAGCTGCCCCAAAACTCAAGTTTAACTCACACAGAAATGTTGCCAAGCTTCAGAGGTTACAGGTCAAAAAGAAAAAAATTGCAAGTGGACAAAAAGAGGTAGATCAACTACTAAAGAACTTCATACCAAATCAGGCAAGACTACTTTTCCTGAACAAAGAAGCCCCCCCACCCCCCCCCACCGCCCCATCCCGTTGGAATACAATTTACCAAAAAGAAAAGCAAAGTTATTTGTATCCAACGATGACATTTTACAAAGTCGAGAATAATCCAAACAGGGAGGAAACACATTTTTTAAAAAGAATTTATGACACCCTAGCATTCCTTTTGAGGAATCCCAAGTTGAATGGTCTTGAAAATGGAAATGATTTCCACAAAAGAAACTTAAGAAAGGTAACAGAATCTACATAGCTCTAAAAAGCTAGGTGATGTTTCAGTGCTTACAAACTGATAGCAGGAGAAAAGATTATTTTCCCATAAAAGTCCAAATAAGCCTTTGAGAATCCAAGGCTATTTCTACCATGAAGATGAAGCAGACATCAGAATAAAACTTTAGTGAAGAGTTTGCTGTTATTGGCATTCTGACATTTATTCTGCTGGATTGCAAATCAGTCCCTGTGAAACTTAGTCCAAATACCATCATAGTACCTATTGTTTCTCAAAAGTTTAAAGGTGAAAACCTGACAAAACACAAAGTGGACAACAGATTCAGGACTAAATAAATAATAATTCATACTTCTCCAATACTTCATAATTTGCAAAACACTTTCACATACATCACCTCATTTGAGTTTCACAATTGTATGATGTCAGTAAGAGAAATATATGTGGTACCTTTGGGAGCCTCTGACAGCTTTAAAGTATGAATCAATGAACAAGCATTTATTAAGTGCCTCCTATGTGGTGTTGGAGATACAAATACAAAAATGTCCTCAAGGACTTTACAGTCTACGAGGATAACAAACTGGCAGATCAGCAAATACAAGATATATACATTTATCCCTGCTAAGTATCTGGCCCTGTATCAGAGCAAGAAGGTGCCAATAGTTTCCCAGGATTCCACTGCATTTGAAAATAATTGACTTTAACACTTTTGATTTTTATTCCTATTTTATTTCTTTGGGGCAGCTAGGTGGTACAGTGAATAGAGTGCTGAGCCATGAAAGTTCATCTTCATGACTTCAAATCCAGTCTTTGACATTTCCTAACTATGTGGCCCTGCACAAGTCACTTAACCCTGTTTACCTCAGTTTCCTCATCTATAAAAGAGCTAAAGAAGGAAATGGCAAACTACTCTAGTATCTTTGTCAAGAAAACCTCGGGGGTGGCTAGGTGGTGCAGTGGATAAAGCACTGGCCCTGCATTCAGGAGTTCCTGAGTTCAAATCTGGCCTCAGACACTTGACACTTACTAGCTGTGTGACCCTGGGCAAGTCACTTAACCCCCATTGCCCCACAAAAAAAAATAAAAATAAAAAATAAAAAATAAAAAAACCAGGGCAGCTAGGTGGCGCAGTAGATAGAGCACCGGTCCTGGAGTCAGGAGTACCTGAGTTCAAATCCGGCCTCAGACACATAACACTTACTAGCTGTGTGACCCTGGGCAAGTCACTTAACCCCCATTGCCTCACTAAAAAAAACAAAAAACAAGAAAACCTCAAATGGGGTAACGAAGAATCAGACACAACTGAACATTTTATTTCCTTATTCTAAACTTAAACACCAAATAAAATGAGCATTTTCATTTACATAGAAGAGAAAAAGAGATTGTACATGAAAATGCACATCTCTATTATATAGTTTGCTTTTCTTTTAAAGAATATAATTAATTCTACATATAACTTTCAAGGCTATCCTGCTTGTCTGGGATTACAGACTTCCTCCAGTTCTGTTCATTTTTTTTTTAATGCATCACCATTTTTCCTGTGTGTGGGGGGGGGTAAGGGGTGAGATTCTAGCCCTATACACCCCCCCCCAAATACACAGGCACATACCTCTTTTCCTCCCCCTTCCCCCACTGAAAGAAAGAAAAACAAAATCCTTGTTACAAATATGTATAGTCAAATAAAATATGCATAGTCAAGCAAAACAAATCCCCACATGGGCCATATCCAAAAATGTATGTCTTATTATTCTTTAGTTCATCATTTCTCTTGTAGGAGGTGGTTCATCACTGGTCTTCTGGAATTGTGACTGGTCCTTAAATTGATTAGAATTCTTAAGGCTCTATCTAAAACTTGTTTTCATAAATTGTTCTTTTAGTTCATCTCAGCTGGCTCTGCATCAGAATTAACATTGTTTATAATCTACTAGATCTTTTTTCCAAAGGAGCTGAACAGAAAATGATACACTGTAATTAAAATAAGTGTTAGGGTTATCTTCATTGTAAAACAATGCTCTCCATGGGCAACAACTTGCCAGGATGTAGGTATCACTTGATCAACAAATAGAATAAAATAAAGGGAAATAAACTGTGACAATGTAATTAATTACATAATTAGTCTGGATTTTAGGAAGGCAACATTGTGTAGTGGAAAGAACTTCAAATTTAGAGTAAAAGGACCTGGATTTGAATTCTATTTTTGCCACTTAATAGCTGGCAGACCTAAGTTGCTAAGTTTCTCAGTCTGTTTTCTTATTTACAAAACGGATATAATAAGGCTCACACTCTGCCTTACCTCTATAATGGTTGTGAGAAAAGTGTTTTGTAAAATCTGAGGTATTACATAAATATAAGGCTTTCCCCCCTAAGTTATAAACTCCATAAAGCCTGTGACTGTTTTATCTAAACTTTGCCTCTCCTATGGTCCTTGGCTGCTTTCTATACATAATAGCTTTTTTTTGTTTGATTTGGGGGGGGGGGCAATGGGGGTTAAGTGACTTGCCCAGGGTCACACAGCTAGTAAATGTCAAGTGTCTGAGTGAGGCCGGATTTGAACTCAGGTACTCCTGAATCCGGGGCCAGTGCTTTATCCACTGTGCCACCCAGCTGCCCCCCATAATAGGTTCTTAAATACAAAAGGCTTTAACCCTTTCAGTGGTAGAAGCACATCACAATTAGGACAAACTATAGCCTCTTCAACAATGCCTACTTTGGGTTATTCCTGTGTTCTAGGCTTATGACTCATGGTTCTGACCCCATCCATTGAAAATGTCTCCTGCTTGGATTCAGCTATTACAATTTTCATAGCCCACTGATCATAGTCTAGCAAAGCAGTTTTATTAATGGAAAACAGAAATATTATGAAACATTTCAACAGTTAACATAAACTCACTCATTAACAATTTCACAACAACCATAACTAATAATCCCAAAGGCAAGAGTCAATCTTTCTTTTTTCTGGATGCTCTTGAACTATGGGAGAGTAAATCTGAAGGATTAAAAAAAGAGCTTTAATGAGACATTAAAATATACAGAACAGAACAGAAGGAAGTTCAGAAGGGGACACTGACAAATAGGATAGTTTGGTTACTACCATGTTAAATTTAATATACTCTTTTTAAAAATTGTATGTAACAAGTTCAATTTCATGCAATTCTCTTTTCTTCTTTGAATGTTGAAATGCTTGTTAATTAAGTTCAGGATGTAGCTCATATACTCTCTGACGATCCTTGGCCCAACTCCCTTTCTCACAGATGAATATCAGGTCCTAGAAAAAGGTTAAATACCTGCCCCCACCCACCCAGAGTTCTAGGGACATCCCTAAGGAGTCAGGAGGTGATTCTCTGATTATATCAGCTCAAACCCCACCAGCATGCTTCTTCCAATCCTCAGATTATCAGTTGAAAATAATGTTAGTCAGCCAGCCTTAAGTAACTTTTACATATTTAGTAAGTTGGTGAGATAAGAAAACCTGCAAGCATGTAGATTCCAGGGGAAAGTGGCAAAGGGATAAATCAGAGTTCTTGGTTTCATTTCTGGGCCCTTTGTAGAACTATGAATCTATGCCCAATCCACCCTTGGCTCCCAATGCAGACCCTGATGTCAGTTGATCTGGGGAAACCATTAGAACACCTATAGGAAGATGGGAAATCCAACATTCCACAGACCCTTCTGCTTCTTCCCAGTGCCCATGGTTCCTCTTCAAGGGTTTTATTGGAAGTTCTTCAGCTCCTCAAACAACTCTCATTCTAAGATAGCTTGATAATTTATAGATAATTTTTGAGGTGTGACCAAGTTTCTGTGCAATGTCACTCTAGTTCAAATGAGTTTTTGCATTTATTCTAAAGCAGGAGTAATTAACCTTTTTGTGTGTGTTATGCACCCCTTCGGAAGTCTGACAAAACCTATGGATTCCTTAAAATAATGTTTTAAAATAAAGAAGTAAAGGAGATGCTAAATTTCATTTAGAAGTTAGTGAAAATAATGATGCAACTCTTCTTCCCATCCAGATTCATAGATTTGCTGAATTCTAGCTATGGACCACGTGGTCTAAAGCCTACAATTGAGACTGATTGCTTATTTTTATATTTGCTTTAAGAAGGGTGGCATGGGGGGCAGCTAGGTGGCACAGTGGATAGAGCACCAGCCCTGGAGTCAGGAGTACCTGAGTTCAAATCCGGCCCCAGACACTTAACACTAGTTGTGTGACCTGGGCAAGTCACTTAACCCCAATTGCCTCACTTAAAAAAAAATAAAAGAAGGTTGACATGACTTGAGTCAATCAGTCAACCTCACCCTGACAATAAAAAAAAGAAACTTAAATAATAAAGTAAATCTGGGAAGTTTGGTGGTTTATAATAAACCTCCTATTACATACACAGCATGAATTGGAATTATCTCTGATAATGACAGTACTTTCTAGGGAAGTTAGGAGCTGCCAATTAAATTGTCCTGGGCTAAATAAAATTTCTTAGAACTCTGGTCCATGACTTTACCAATGAAGTTGCAGGATAGGCTCTCAGAAATTCCACTTCTCCCTGGTTGCTTCCATTTTGAACTGTCTTCCTGATCTCATTACTAAAGCACAAGATAATAAGGGGAAAGTGCTCAAGGCCCACCAGGCTGAGAACAGAGAAGGCAGCTGGCGGTTGCCAGATGGCACTGAAATTAAAAAAAAAAAATCTGTGGCACAGGACAAAGCAGCAAAGAACCTGAGAATCATTTTTTCAGCCTTAACCTGGATCTGAGCATACCTGTTAAGCAGATTGATTTGTTATAATCAAGGTCTTTTGTGTGGAAGAGGGATCAGAACTAGGAGCAGTAACTAGAAGCTATAGAAAGACATTTTTTAAAAAAGTTTTATTGATGCCTCATTTTTATGCTACATTAAAACTTGGTGTATTTCCACTCCCTCTCTCCCTTGTAGCAAATAAAAACCTGTTGAAAAGTGGACCACATCTCACATCATATACAACATTCCATACCTGTAGTCCTTTACCTTTCAACAAAGAGGAGAGAAAAATACTTTATCATCTCTTTAGGGTGGCAGAGTTTTGACTCAAACCAAAGAATTCTCCAAGTCCAACAGTGGAATGGGCAGCTTCATGAGCCAACGACTTCCCTATCACAAAATTATTTTAAGCCTACATGGGTGTAGAAAGAGACCAAAGAGGGGGCAGCTACTTGGCACAGTGGTTAAAGCACCGGCCCTAGATTCAGGAGTACCTGAGTTCAAGTCCGGCCTCAGACACTTGACACTTACTAGCTGTGTGACCGTGGGCAAGTCACTTAACCCCCATTGCCTACAAACAAACAAACAAAAAAAGAGACCAAAGAGGTTCATGCCCTAGGTAGGGGTTGACTTCGATGACCTCTGAAGTCCTTTCGAACTCTGAAATGTTTTTCCCTAGGATGCCAAACCCAGAGTCCCCACTTCACATAATCCCTAGAACAGAAAGTATTCTCATTTCTTGATAGTCTGTCCCTTGCTGGGATGCTTAAAGGCTTTTGCTGACCTACCTTTCTAGTGTCTACTTCCACACAGCCAAAGAAAATATAGGTTGCCCTGCTGAAAAAGCCTTTCAGCAGAAACCAATAGGATAAAAGATTTGTAGCTGGAGGGACCACTTTGGAGACCATTGAATCCAGCCTTCTCATTTTATAACCCCCAGAGGGGTTAAATGACTTATCCAATATCACCTAAGTAGGAGGTAATACAGGTACAAACTTGAAACCAGCTTCTTTGACTCTTTGACCCAGGACTCTTTTCTTCTATATTTAGAGGCAAGTATGTGGCACAGTAGATCAAGTGCTGGATATGGAGTCAGGATGAACTGAGTTCAAATATGGCCTCAGACACTTAGTAGCTGTGTGACCTTGGCAAGTCACTTAGCTTTTGTCTGCCTCAGTATCGTCATTTGTAAAATAACTATAATATCACATACAACCTAAGGTTGTTGTGAAGAGGAAATGAGATAGTATCTATAAAGTGCTTTGTAAACCTTTAAAGTGTTATATGAATGCTAGCTATTATTATTATTATTATATATCATACTACCATCAGCTCCTAAGCCCCTCTCCATCCATCTGAAGGGAAACTTGAGATTCTCTAAAGGGATAAAACACACTTAGGCACCAGACACATTTTTTTGGGGGGGGGGGGGTGAGGCAATTGGGCTTAAGTGACTTGCCCAAGGTCACACAGCTAGTAAGTGTTAAGTGTCTGAGGTCGGATTTGAACTCAGGTCCTCCTGAATCCAGGGCCTATGCTTTATCCACTGCGCCACCTAGCTGCCCCACATTTTTCTTAATGTCCAATAAATGTGTGATGAAAGAATAAAACAAAAACCATGTTATGTATGCATATGCCCTGCATTACATAACAGATCATTGAAGATTTCAAAAGTTTCCTGAAAAATCTCAGGAACTGAGGTTTCTTACCCCCTTTCAATGGTCAGCCTTTATAGACTCAATGAGTCTTATTTCTGAAAGTAAGACCTTTAGTAAGGACTCTGGCCTGTTTCTAGATACCTCTGATTTTAATCCTCTGGCTTTTGAGCTGCATCTTGGTACATCTTGGTCTAAAGCCTACAAATTACCCTTTTCTCTGATGTGTAAAAAAAAAAAAAAAGATACTTTTCTCCCAAGGTTTTATTTAAACAAATTTTATTTATATTAATGTTTATTTTGTCTTTCATAGTAGATATATTACACACACACACACACACACACACACACACACACCTACCTTCTCAATTTTCAAACAATCCAAAATACTTGCCAAACGATCCAATACTTATCTGGTTTTTAGGTGTTTCTAAATTGGTGCATATTGTTAATATCCTTCCTGTTCAGTACTTGATGCCAAGCCTGGGGTTGCATATCTAAGACTGAGAGGGCTCTGTAGGTGATTGACAAGTGGCAAGGTTCAAAGCAACTAATAAGGTGTATGCAGAGGTCCAGGACCAGTTGTTAGGTCCCTGCCTAGCTTGTTATAAATCAAGGCTTAGATTCAAGTTCAGGAAAACTGATGAGGGAGAGGAGATGTATGGATTCAGGTCATAGAAAGTCAGTATCCTTGAAAGCTCCTTGTGGGAGATGGAGCTGGGAGAAACTGCAGGAGACAAAAGAATCCAGATGCTGCTTCAGGACTGGCTTGGAGCCAGCTGGACAGTTATATATAGAGTTTCTCTGTTAATGAAGTGTTGAGTTACATACCCTGGAATATTAAGGAAGCTTCTACCAAAACGACTTTGTTGCTGTTAGAGCAAGAGAGCTTCATTGAAAGGCTTGGTAATTGGATCTTCAGAATCCAATGAGGTGGAGGACATTCTTTGGGAATGGGATGATTTCTGGGAACCTATCAAATGTCCAAACTCTTCATTATTTAGAATTTTCATGGGTCCTTCTCAAGACTAGTATCAAATCTATGATCAAACATTCACTAACCATGAGTGTCCTCCAATCCTCCTGGGCCCTCTTTGCTAAGTGACCTCATTAGTTTATATGGGTTCAATTATTATTTCTATGTGGACCTCTCAGTTTTACTAGATCTCCATCCAGGTTGCACTCACTAACTATATGTGTTCTCCAAGTTTCTGTTCTGTACTATAACCTACAAAATAGCCAGCTGCTTAGTCTTCCTGGCTCGAATCTCTCCCTACCATAGTCCATTTTCAATTCAGTTGTCAAAACTCAGGTCTGATGTCACTTCCCCTACTAGATAAACTCCAGTGTTTCTCTATTACCTCCAAGATCATATAGAAAACTCTCTTTGGCTTTTTAAAGTGCTTCATAACCTTCCTATAAGCATATGTGTATACATACACACACACACACACACACACACACACACACACACCCAGTTCTGTAATCCAGTAACACTGGCCTCCTTGCTTTTCCTTAAACAAAACACTTCCACTCCTGATTCTGGGCATTTTCACTGGCCATCCTTTGCCTAGAACTCTCTCCCTCATCATCTCCCCTTCCTGGCTTCCCTAGCTATCTGTAAATCTCAGCTAAAGTCCTACCTTCAGCAAGAAGCCTTTGCCAGTCCTCTTTAATCATAATCCCTCCCTTCTGAGACTATCTCCAATTTATCCTCTATGTATCTTGCATGTACATAGTTATTTACATGTTGTCTACCTTATTAGACTATGAACTTCTTGAGAGCACAGATTGATGGGTTTTTTGGTTTTGTTTTGTCTTTGTATTTAACAGAGTACCTAGTCCAGAGGTGGTGTTTCATAAATGTTTTTGACTTGATTTGCTGATTCCTGACTTCTGTCATTCAAATCAATTCATGTCAACAAACATTTATGAAGTGCCTACCATGTCCCACTGTGCTAGGCACTGGGGATACAGACAAAAATTAAACTATCCCTGCCCTTAAGGAGTATAAATTCTATTGGGATGTATTATGAAAAATCCTTTTGTAATGTAGAGAATTATTGTTCTTCCTCCAGGATTGTGCTTAGGCCAAGATAATATTTTGTTCTTCCAAAATCAATCTTTCCTCCCCCTTCTACTTAGCTTAATAAGCTACTGAGTTCCTCTGAGGCCAAGTGGGCAGCTAATTACTTAGGGTTTACATTCAGAGTAGGAAGACTGACAGGGGAAGCCAAATACTCATGTTATTGACATTTTGGGGAAGAAAAAGGTTTTACTATTAAATTGCTGCTGCATTTACTTTCTCTATACACCACTTCTTGCACTCAAGTCACATCTGGAAGCATAACACAGACAGCTGATGATGCTCACCACATCTTTCCATTGTCCTTTAGGCCAGCTGCCATTTTGATTTTCCTAAATTGTATATGATCCACCACTCAATTCCTCCTCTGATGCTACATCATAGCATGGATTTCACCCTGGGTTTTGAAAGTTATTAACAGCTCAGCATCAGTCCTGGCAAGACTTCTCATGTTTCAAAGCTTTGACTCTAGTCTTGGTGACAGACTCTGTGTCAGTCATTCAAGAATCAGCATAGCTAAGGTTCACCATTAGAAGGCTGGTTATCAGAAGATAAAATGTGTTGGCCACACTCATTAAGACATATGATTGCTGGGGCAGCTAGGTGGCACAGTGGATAGAGCACCAGCCCTGGAGTCAGGAGGACCTGAGTTCAAATCTGACCTCAGACACTTAATACTTACTAGCTGTGTGACCCTGGGCAAGTCACTTAACCTCAATTGCCTCACAAAAAAAAAAGACATATGATTGCTGTTGGTAGAGGACTTATTAATGTGTGTTTGGAAGTGTGGGATACTGGAAAGAGTCCTAGATTTGGAGTTAGGAATCCATGATTCAAATCATGTTTCAGATACTTGCCAGCTATGTGAACTTGGGCAACTTGCTTAGCCATTTCTGAGCTTCACTTTTCCCCTCCATAAGAAGAATAATAAGAACGCTACTTTATAGAGCTGTGAAGATCAAATAAAATAATCTAGTTAAAATCCTTTGTGAACCTTAAAGCACTATATAAACATCAGCTATTACTATTAAAATCTTATAACTTGGGGCAGGTAGGTGGCGCAGTGGATAGAGCACAGGCCCTGGAGTCAGGAGACCTGAGTTCAAATCCTGTCTCAGACACTTAACACTTACTAGCTGTGTGACCCTAGGCAAGTCACTTAACCCCAATTGCCTCACTAAAAATAAAAAATAAAAAATAAATCTTATAACTTCTGAAAAATGAAATAATGCATTCCTCTCTACTATGATTATATTCTTGTGATATAATTGATAGCTTTATGGTCACAGGTTTTTGGGAGGATGCTCATTAAGTATATTAAGAAATAGGGTCAATTACTTATACAAATGGAAACATGCAATTCATGCATTTGAATAGTTGGGTTAAGGTCCTATGTAACCTCTCTCTCTGCACCTAGGCAGTATATATTATACCTGTATCACCACTTCCAGTCTAGACAATTAGACTGGGCAGAATGCCCTGATTTTTGTCCTTTATTTAAATGTTCTTTCCACGTCATGAGTCCCTCTGGGGTCAACTGGGCACCTTTATTCAGATTACTTGGGGCTGACATTCAGAACAGGAAAACTGATGTGGGGAGCTAAGTACTTATGTGGTATTGATATTTCAGAGGGAGGAAAAGGGTTTACTGTTCCTTCTACACTCACTTTCTTTACATGTTACTTCTTGCACTCAAGTCATTTTTGGTAATGAGGCAAGTATTTATTATACTTACCAAATGCCGTCCCATTGTGCTTTGGGCCAGCTGCCATTTAAATTTTCCCAATATCTTAGTATTTTGTGATTTATGATCATGTGGCAATACTGGGAGAACATCAGTGCTAAAAATGTGAGCTTTGACAACAAAAAGAAGTTTGGCTGAAATCTCTGCAATTTCCAAAACGCAACCCAGCTTACTATGATCTTCCTCCTGACCTAGGAGGCGGTAAGGTGGGTGAAGTAAATAAAAAAATTGTCAGGAGAGGCCCAAGTTCAAATCCAGCCTCAGATTTACTAGCTGTGTAACCTTGGACAAGTCACTTGACCACAGATCCCTCAGCTATAAAATGGGAATAATGATAACAACTGCCTCCCAGAGTGGTTTTGAGGATCAAAATGAGATATTTGACAAGTACTTAACACAGTGCCTGGCACATAGTAGGCATTTAATAAATGCTTTATCCTTCCTACTCCCTGTCCAACTGTAGTGGCTACAGTACTAATGGGCCAAGTAAATGTACTTTCCATCCATGGAAGAGCATGTCACAATTTGGGCAATGTATTTTTCATTCACTTTTTCCTATACAGTTTACTAGGGAGATTTCTTTTGAGTGGCCAGTGTTTTAGAGCTTGATACAATCAGCATGTCATCTGCAAACAGGAGTATCTAAAGAACCTAACCAGCTATCATCAGATATCCTTAATTTTTAAAAATTTTAATAATATTTCCCCCAATTACTTGTTAAAATAATTGTAATATGTTCAAGTAAATATCATTAAGTATTAACATTAATAATTAATATAATGCCAGGAAAAATATGAACTGATAGAATATAGGTTCTTATGGAGTTCATAAACAAAATCAGAATAGGGACAAATTGTAATCATCTCAGGGAATGTGGGAAAGGGTCTGAAGTTTCTACTGCAATGCAGTATAAAACTGTTATTTGTAATTTAAAAAAATTTTTAAAGTAAATTTAAATAATGCATGCACTTTCAAGAATTAGGGCAGGGGCAGCTAGGTGGCGCAGTGGATAGAGCACCGGCCCTGGAGTCAGGAGTACCTGAGTTCAGGTCCGGCCTCGGACACTTGACACTTGCTGGCTGTGTGACCCTGGGCAAGTCACTTGACCCCAATTGCCTCACAAAAAAAAAAAAAGAATTAGGGCAAAAATTCAAGATTAGGAGGAAAGTGATATTTCAGAGAACTGCAGAATAACAATAAAGTACCATTATCTCAGAGGGAAAATTTGGATTAAATGTAAACAATCAATGTATTTTATTTATGAAGCACAAACAGAAGAGCTTGCGAAGGAGAGTTAGTCTGCTTCAGAATTCAGTTATCTCATATATGATCTTGAAAACTGATGTGTAAAAAGAACCTTGGTAAACAGGGTATCTGTCTAGACTGAATGAGAGTTGCAAGCCCCTTCCAGCTCTAAAATGCAAGACTACTGATATAAGAACATGTTCTCTCACTCCTTCCTGTTTTTTTCTTTCTTCCTTCCCTTTATCTTTTCTACAAGTTTAATGATTAATGACAGCTTTATTGACCCAGAACACTTGAAACTGTAGTTTTGAAACAACAAACCCCAGTTCTCCAATTTCCTTTTCTTTTTTCCCTTTCTTGCATCAGTGGACTCTTTATTGCTTACCAGCATTTGGACAGGCCAGGTACCTGCTTGCCAGAAGAGATTTGACTGCTTGATTGTGGACTGCTTCTATAGCAATTCTCCTGCTATGTATCAGATACCCAACTACAGATAGGGCCTTTGGGACCCAGGAGTTTAATCATATGTCCCTTATGAGCTGCTTAAACCCACTATCATCATGACTGCTTTTGACTTCAGAAATTCATCTCAATTTTCTCAAGCCTTCTTTTCTAGACTCACTAGCTCCAAATATTACTTTGCCTAATGCTAGTCCCTAAAATGGTGCTGAGACAAGGCTTTGCTCCCAGAGACCATTCTTCTCATTTCTACTTCCCAGTTTTGATTTAAATGATCCTATATATGTGTGTATATATATATATATATATATATATATATATATATATAAAATCACTATTTCAACATCCTAAAACAATGTATGTTCTACATTATCATGTATATGCATGAATATCCCTTAAACCAAAAAATTTTCCCTCTTTCTATTTTGCTTTCTCCTTCAGATTTATTTCACAGGGACCCCCAAGCCAGGGCAAAACAAATATTAGCAAGTGACTGATAGCATGTTATCAATCATATCATTAATAACTACATAATCTCAACAGTTTGAGGCACAAAATGACAAAAGACTGATATATCATCCTATTGTTATGGTGGGAAATGGGGTAGGGTTTGGGGTTGGGGATGGGGTTCTTAGGAATTCCTCTTTAAAGAATTACACCCTCTTGCACACAAAACATAGTTAGAATAAGGCGATAGTTTATTTAGGAGCAAGGGAAGGGAAGGGTGGGGGGAGGGAAACCATGAAAGAAATCCTTGGACTTTTCATGGGGAGATTTGGCATAAAGCACATGGCTCAGAGGTACCAAATCTCCTCAAACAGGAGACTGCAAGGTACTTTTATAGAGGCCTGATGGGGGTGGACCATCTGCCTGTGGAAAGTTCCTTTAGTGAGAGAGGACCATCCCCTACTGGTGGTAGCTGGGGGAATTGGGTGAGGGGTGGCTACAGATCCCTCTTCAGAACGCAAAGGCCGCAGCCACACCCAAATTTATCTCCCCAGGGTAAGGGAGACCAGAATGAAGGGTAGGAATCCCAAGCTAGCTCAGTCCAATTTGGTTCAGCTTATCTCTCTAGGTGTTATTTGTCCTCTGGTTTAGTTTCTCAAGGAGAAGCTTCCTTGATGTGCCCCAGAGAACTTCTGGGGTGCTCTGCACCCCATGACACTATTACATTCTGATTTTCCTCAAAATTTTCTGCCCACATCTTATTCATTTACAATAGAACATGTTATCTATTAGGCATTGATCCAAATCAGTCTCTATATCTTTACATTAGCTCTTCGCCATTCCTGAAATGAACTTCCTCTTAACTGATGTAGGAGGCAAAAAAGGGGTTAACAGAAAAAACTAAGACCCAAGCTCTAATTTAGATCTGAGCTCTAAGAGGGATTCAGACCCCAGTTAATGGACAACTTAAGACTTGAGTGTTCATTAATACAAGTCAGGGCCTGGGTTCTTGTTACCCACATTAATCAACACCCATAACAAGAACATAAAGAGGCAGGTCATAGAGACCTTAACTATAACAATGATACATAGACAGGGCATAGAAATTCAATGAAAATATTTTGAAACTAGACATGGGAATCAAAAAGAGACATACACAGAAAAAGCCAAATTTGTCTCAGATTCACCTTATGATGTGTAAACCCCCAAAACACACCTCTGTGGAAAAAGGTACCTGCCTTGGGGTTGGCTTAGGACCCCAGGAACTCCAAATTAGGATAAACTCTCCCCTGTACCTCCCTAAGGTGGAGATTATTATGAGAATGATAATCAATTTATCCATTCTAGAAATATAACTATCTTTTCCTTCACTATTTGAGAGATACCTTTCCACTTTTCTGGTTTTCTCCCAGTGTTCACTCACAGTATTGCAATAAAACTTGGGAAACTGAGTCGCTGAGTCTTGTAATTCTTTTGGGACAACTCACAACCCAAATTTCATTCCACAGTATTACTTTTAGCTTCCTTTAAGATCCAGATTGAGCACTACCTTTTACATAAAGGTACCCTCAGATGCTACTGCCCTGCCTTCCAAAATTACCTTATTTGGAGAGAGGCAGCGGTGTATATATAGTAAACACAGGGCTGGTCTCAGAAGCCTGGAAGACATGGATTCATGAAACCTCTCAGAGCTACAGGCAACTCTCTAAGACTATAAGTTACAGAGAAGGTGCCAACATGCTCTTGGTAGAGGGAATTTCCTCATCTGGAAGGTCCTTATGCCAATGAAATCTAGTTTTATATAAAATCCCTTTGTATGAATGAATGAAAAAAATATTAAGTTTACTATGTACAAAAGCACTGTGCTAAGCTCTAGGGTTATAAATAGAGGCAGCTTGTTGTTGTTGTTGTTGTTGTTCTTGAAGAAGTCCATGACATCAGGAGGTGATTTCATGACTTGTAGTGAATTGGATTTAAGTGAGGGAGGCTGTGCAAAGAAGTCACCAGTCTTATTCTCTCCTCTAGAGCCATCTGGGTCCACTGGCAAGATATACAGCAGGACAACTGGAGATGGCCCTGGATGTAGTGGGTGACCTTGGCTTGAGCCAAGGTCTCTCCCAAGTCTCAGTAATAAACAAATAAATGGAGAAGGGAGGGAAGGAGGGAGGGGAAGGCTCTAAGGGTTTCTGGCCAAAACAGAAGCAATTGCTATTTGCAATCCATCAGAGCCATTAAGGGGCCAAACAATGGTCAATCAGGTTTGGGCTGGGACCTATTATTGCCCAATCTTTGAGAGCCACAGTGATTTGGGATTAAGGTGTGGTCCTTCAAAAAAAGAAAATCTTGGGCAGTAAACCCCAAGTCACCTTGTGAGGTTTAAGCAATCAAAACTTATATTCCTTTGGTAAGGGTATGATTTCCTATATGGACAGAGCAAGGAAAGGGAGAGGGGGAAAGGGAGCTACATCGCGCACCTAGAGCTTGCCAGATGGATTCTATTCTTTTTTTTTTAAAGATTTATTTTTATTCTAATTGAATTTGTGTGCAAGAGGGTATTATTCTTGTTTTGTTTTGGGGGGTTTTTTTTGGTGAGGCAATTGGGGTTAAGTGACTTGGGTCACACAGGTAGTAAGTGTTAAGTGTCTGAGGTTGGATTTGAACTCAGGTCCTCCTGAATCCAGGGCTGGTGCTTTATCCACTGTGCCACCTAGCTGCCTCAGATGGATTCTATTCTGAGGTTACAAATACAATGAATGAAACAATCCCTGCTAAAACTTACATCCTAATTGTTCAGTTGACTGTGACTCCTTTTGGAGTTTTCTTGACAAAGATATTAGACTGGTTTGCCATTTCCGTCTCTAGCTCATTTGACAAATGAGGAACTAAGGCAAACAGGGTTAAGTGACTTGCCCAGGGTCACACATCTAGGAAGTGTCTGAGGCTAGATTTGAGCTTGGGGAGACAATCTTCCTTACTCTGACCCCAGTGCTCCATCTACAAAATGCTCATGTGTAGCTCTTCTCAAAGATAAGAAAAACAGGAACAAGAGAGGGGACGGGGTAGATAACTAGATAGAACCAGTTGAAACTGGTCCAAGCCAGCAGTGTGGGCAAGTCTGAACTTTTGGTGAACCCAGTTGCTACTGCCCATGCTTAATCGGTATTCATAAACTCATGAATATCAATTGCCAATGCCCCAAAGGTGGAGACTGCTGCCATTTTCAAACATGCAATATATGAAGGAATATGTAATGGGGAGGGGGAGAAAACATACTAAGGGTATACATGGGTAGACTGTTCCTGGAAGACTGCACCTCCCATGTACCCATCCCATAGGAAAGGAGGGGAGGGACCTTATATGTTAGGAGTAGGGATATAAGCTTTTCTGTGACTTTGCTGTGTAGCACTCCTCTGAGCATAATTGAGGGTGATTGTTCTCAGAAGAATGTAATAAAAAACCTTCATCTATACTCTGCTGCAAGTCTGATTATTTGTAAGTATTCGTTACTTCCAACATAATAGGAGAGGACAAGTACATATCAAAATATGTATGCAGCATAAATGTAAAGTTAATAAATATAAATACATGTAAAGTACTTAAATACAAGGTAGTTTGGGAGAGAGAACATTAGCAGGAACAGGAAGATTTTATACAGAAAATAATACCTGAGCCACATCTAATGAGACAGAGCACTCTTATGAGACAGAGTAAGGAAGGAGTGCATTTGAGGTTTAGAGAATGTCTTGAATAAAATTGAAATAGAAGAGCAATTCCATTTAGATTTCAATATCTTTCAAATGCTCCCATTTGCAAATACTGATTGCAAAGTCCTGGTGTCAGGAGTTATGGTAGCTCTGGAACCAAGAAGGAGAAGCAGATGCTGGCAGAGTTGGGTAGAGTAGAGCAAGAAATTGAGGATCTATTTAAAAGTGGCAGTAAATAACTTCAAAGTTGGTACTGGACAATGAAGACTGAATGACTGTCCTTGGAGTGGAGAGTGAGGAAGCACTGAAAGATGGAAAGAGAACTAGCTAGTATTTGTGGTGAAAGGGTATTCTGGTCATGTGTGCAATAAGCTTGGAAAGTATAATTGGGGATTAGTGATTGTATCAGGAAGTGGGTGATATGAGTTAAATGTTTGAATGTTAGAGCAAGTACAGATCTTTCTTCCTTGGGCCCCTGTGCCTTGAGACCTAAATTGTTCAAGGAAGAATAGTAACCTGGAAATATAGCACCCCTCTTGACCAGAGGCCACCAGCAAGGTATTGTGGGGACCAATTTTTAATCAGGGAGTGTTAGCTAAGCAGCTCGCCGCAATATTGGGGCAAGGAAGGAGACAGGCAGCCTCCCTCAAAACAGAACAGGATTTATTTTAACAAGAAGGAACTTAAAAAAAAACCACACAAACAGGATCAGTAGGATCAAGGGAAAGGAAATAAAATGGGGAAAGGGAAATTATACAACCTGAAAAATACCACCACTCAGGAATCAGCTGAAAATACACAGCAGAGCTCCTGTCACCTTCCCGCGTCCAGCTAGAATGGCGACTTCTCCCCGTTCACAGAAACCCCACACAGCCCCCAACCAACTGTCTGGCTGCTCTGACAGTCACATGACTGCCCTCACTAGGCTTCCAATCATTATAATTTTGCCAGGCCCATGTAGGCGTCAGCAAGTGGTGATGAGGTGAAGTGCCAGTGCCATGGCAACAGCTACAACCAGTGGGTGGAGCACCATGTGGTTTGTGGAGCCCCAGGCCAGTGCCAGCTAAGATATAAAAACATCAAATAACAATTAATTCTTTACAGTATAAACTGAAGGATAAGAACAGATTTATGTTTCCTGCTGCATATCAGAATCATGAACTCTTGGGCTCCCCCTGGTTTTCAAATACTCCCATTTGCAAAGGATATGGTGATTGCAAAGTACTGGTGTATATGAAGATATTGCTGGGTGAAGAGGAGAAGAACCATAAGATGATCTAAGCAAGCATGACATCTAAAACACTACAGGACCTCTTCAGAGAAATCTAAGTCCATTAAAATACCAGTATTCATATTAATTAGTAACACACCAATAAAAACCCAAGTGGACAGACTTTTGTGCAGATTTTGACATTCAGTAGATGGACAGCTCTTTGAGTTAGTTTATCAGGATACACTATATCTTGGACAGGTGCTACACATGGACAGTTAAAGGGAATCAGAACTGAAGTGTGATCCAATAGGATCACATTTGTGTACTGGTCCAGCACTTGTGATTATGATAAGAGAGACACAGAGACAGGGACAGGGAGATAGAACAGAGACAAAGAGGCAGATAGACATAAAGACGGAGACAGAGAGATGAAGGAAGATGGGAGGGAGGGGGTAAGAGAGGATAGAAGGGAGAAGAAGAGGAGAAAAAAGGAGAAGGACAAAGAGAGAGAGAGCGCAACCAATTTTGAGAATCTTCAGACATGTAAAGGAGCATTTCACCAAGTCCCTGATTTCTAGCTTGCCTCTAGAAAGCCCTCTCACTCCCATTAGTAAAGCTCTTTCCCTCTGTGTATTTTCTGGTATATTCTGATTTCTATTTCCTATCTGCTTGGATAAATGGATTTACTTACTTTGTAGCATTTGTAATAGTCTTTTCTGTAATTAATTTTTTGTGTAAGCTTTTAATGGGAAGAAGTCAAGCTAGGCATTAGCTTGAATTGCTGTTGCTAAGTCAGGTCTGAATCTTTGTGATGCTGTGGACCAATGATGTCTGTGAGGTTTTCTTTGGCAAAGATACTAGACTGGTTTTCCATTTCCTTCTCCAGTGGATTAATAGAAACAGGTTAAGTGACTTGCCCAGGGTCACATGGCTAGTAAGTGTCTTGAACTCAGGTTTTCTTGACTCTAAGCTCAGCACTCTAACCATTGAGCCACCTAGCTACCAAGTTTGGATTACCCTTCCTCTTTAAGAGATACTAATCACTAATGTGGAAATGTTTTGCATCGAGTTCATATGTATAATGGGTAGTCTGTTTCTTGGGGGAGGGGTGAAGGTAGGGATACAATTTTGAACTTACTGAAAATAAAAATGAAAAAATGTTTTAGAGAAAGATAGGAGGTAGAGCCAAGAGGGTAGAGAAAAGTCAGGAAGTTGCCTGAGCTCTCCAGAGTTTTCCTCAAAAACAACATTAAAAATCAAGCCTCGGGGGCAGCTAGGTGGTGCAGTGGATAAAGCACCAGCCCTGGATTCAGGAGGACCTGAGTTCAAATCTGGCCTCAGACACTTGCCACTTACTAGCTGTGTGACCCTGGGCAAGTCACTTAATCCCCATTGCCCCGCAAAAAAAAAATATCAAGCCTCTAAATGTATTCTGGAACTACAGAACCTACAAAAAGACAGAGAGAGACAATCTTCCAACTTGAGATAATTTAGAAGACTTCAGGAAAGGTCTATCTTACTTGGGCGAAAGGGGAGCGCAGCACAGCTCAGTACAGTGTGGAGGGTGTCTGGGCAAGTCAGAAGGAGGCTTCAGGCCACAACACAGATCAGCAGCTGAGACCTCTTGGTCCTGGCTCAGTAGGCTGGTGGCACAGCAGGCCAGTTGTGAGACCCACCAGCCCTGGCTGAGAGGGCAAACTGCCAGCTAGAGAACCACCCACAGGACAGGTACAACTGGGCCAACCCATCCCAGTGCAGGAAGCAAGTCCAGGGTAGTGAGGAATCCAAAAGCCACAGAGGCCTTAGAACAGAAAGCCAGTGACCAGGCCCCTATCCTCCAGCACAAGAAGCTTGCAACAGTGGTCCCTGTGCTCCAGGAGTAGACCTCAACTTTAAAAGTCAAAAAATAATCTACAATCTGAGTAAGAAACCAAAAAGGGCCCTTACCATTGATAGATTCTATGGCTACAGGGAAGACCAAAACACAAACTCAGATGTGGACAATACTGTCAAAATGCCTACCTGTGAAGCCTCAAAGGGGAAGATGAATTGGTCTCAAGACCAAAAAGCCTACCTGGAAGGGCTCAAAAAAGATTTTAAAAATCAAATGAGAAAGGTAGAAGAAAAAATGGGAAAAGAAGTGAGAGAAATGAGAGTTCTCCAAGAAAACTATGAAAAAGGAGTCAACAGCTTGGAAAAGGAAGCACAAAAATTGACTGAAGAAAACAATTCCTTAAAAAATATAATTGACCAAATCGGGGGGGGGGGGGGGGGCGGGAGATTAACTAAACAGAAAAGGAGGTGCAAAAGCTAACTGAAGAAAATAATGCCTTAAAAATTAGAATTGGGCAGATGGAAGCTAATGACTCCATGAGACACTAAGAATCTGTCAAACAGAATAAAAACATTGAAAAAATAGAAGAAAGTGTGAAATACCTCATTGGAAAAATAACTGACCTGGAAAATAGATCCAGGAGAGATAATATAAGAATTACTGGACTACCTGAAAGCAATGATCAAAAAGAGTCTAGACACCATATTCTAAGAAATTATCAAGGAGACCTTCCCTGATATTGTTGAATCAGAGAATAAAATATTCATTGAAAGAACCCACTGATCACCACCTAAGACCCCAAAAAGAAAACTCCAAGGAATATTGTAGCCAAATTCCAGAATTATCAGGTGAAGGAGAAAATACTACAAGCAGCCAGAAAGAAACAATTTAAATATCATGGTGCCACAGTCAGGATTACACATGACCTGGCAGCTTTAACACTAAAGGATCACAAGGCTTGGAATATGATATTCTGGAAAGCAAAGGAGATTGGATTGCAACCAAGAATCAACTACACAGAAAAACTGAGCATTATCTTTCAGGGAAAAAGATGGATATTCAATGAAATAGGGGACTTTCCAGGTTTCCTGAAGAAAAGACCAGAAATGAACAGAAAATTTGATCTTCAAATATAAGACTCAAGAGAAGTATAAAAAGGTAAACAGGGAAAAAAAAGTTATTCAATAAGTTAAACTGTTTACATTCATATGCAGGAAGATAATACTTATAACTCGTGAGATATATATCTTTATTTGGGCAGATAGAAGGAGTATAAATAGAAGCTATAGTTATTAAATTGACTTTGATGTGATGATATAAAGAAACTTAAGGGGCAGAAAAAAGGAGAATATGGGGAGGAGAGGAAAGGTGGAATGGGGTTAGTTACATCACAAGAAGAGGCACAAAAAACCTATTAAAATAGAAACAAGGTAGGGTGAGCACTATTTCAAACTTAATCTCATCAGATTTGATTCAAAGAGGGAATAACATATACACCAAATTGGATAAAGAAACTTATCTTACCCTTTAGGGAAGTAAAAGGGTAAGGGGGAAAGGGGAAGTATAGAAAGGAGGGCAGAAGCAGGACAGGAGAGTGGAAAGAAAAGGGAAAGGGACTGATAACAGGGAGGGCAAATTGGGGGAGGCAGGGGTCAGAAGCAAAATGCTGGTGAAGAGGAATTGGGTGAAAGAAGAAAAAAAGTACAAAGGGGAAAATAGGATGGAAGGAAATACACAATTAATAATCATAACTGTGAATGTTAAGAATGTTTAGAAAAGAAGGGGTCTCTGAGCCCTTTTGGAAGGGTCTCCACATGATCATGGTTCTTTCTTTGGACAAATTAAATTGGCTTTATGTTTTTTCTGTCTGTCTCTGATCTAGTTTTTAGCCATGTTCTCTGATCTGGATTTGGTAGATTTATGTTCTCTGATTTGGGTTTTTGTAGGACAGGAATGGAAACAAATTGTAGGAAATATTATATTATAATTTCTCTGATCTGTTTTGTAGGAGACAGGCAAATTAAACTATATTAATTTTCAACTATAGACTTCTGGAGAAAATTGAATGGGGATAGAAAGGAATATACCTTTTTCTCAATGGTACATGGCACATACACAAAAACTGACCATGTATTAGAGCACAAAAACCTCACAGTCAAATGTAGAAAGGCAGAAATAGTAAACACATCCTTTTCAGATCATGATGTACTAAAAATTACATGCAATAAAGAGCCATGGAAAGATAGAATGAAAATTAATTGGAAACTAAATAATCTTATATTAAAGAATGAGTGGGTCAAACAACAAATCATAGAAACTGTTATGGACCCAGAGCACCCCAGAAGTTCTCTGGGGTACATCAAAGAATCTTCTCCTTTAGAAACTATAGCAAAGGACAGACACACCTAAAGAGATAAGTGGAACCTGATCAGGACTGAGCTAGTTCTGGGACCATCACCCTTCATTCCAGTCTCCCCCACCCCTGGGGAGATAAGATTAGGTGTAGCTGCTGCCTTTGTGGCCTAAGGAGCAGAGAGATGGCTTGAGAGATCTGCAGTCACCCCTCACGCAACTCCTCCAGCCACCACCAGTGGGGGATAGTCCTCCCTCACTAAGAGAACTTTTCAGTCAGATGATCACCCCCATCAGTCCTCTATAAAAGTACCTGCCTGTCTCCTGCTCAAGGAGATTGGTATCTCAGAGCCACACTCTGTGCCATGCCTTTCTCCTCATGAGAAGTCCAAAGATTTCAATCTTGGTTTCCCTTCCCCAGCCGCTAAATAAACTACTATCTTATTCTATTGGATTTGTGTGCAAGAGGTTGTATTTTTTTTTTTTTTGCAAGGCAATTGGGGTTACGTGACTTGCCCAGGGGCACATAGCTAGTGTCAAATGTCTGAGGCCAGATTTGAACTCAGGTACTCCTGAATCCAGGGCCGGTGGTTTATCCACTGCACCACCTAGCTGCCCCTGTTGTAATTCTTTAAAGAGGAATTCTTAGGGACCCCAAACCCCTACCCCTACCCCAAACCCCCTATCCTATTTTCCCCACAACAGAAACAATCAATAACTTCACTCAGGAGAATGACAACAATGAGATAACACACAAAACTTAGGGGATGCAGCCAAGGCAGTTCTTAGGGGAAATTTTATATCTCTAAATGCTTACATGAATGAAATAGAGAAAGAGGAGATCAATGAATTGGGCATGCAACTAAAAAAGCTAGAACAAGAACAAATTTTAAATCCCCAAGTAAATACTAAATTAGAAATTATGAAAATCAAAGGAGATTAATAAAATTGAAAGTAAGAAAACTATAGAATTAATAAATAAAACTAAGAGGATGGTTTTATGAAAAAAATCAATAAAATAGATAAACCTTTGGTTAATTTTATTTTTAAAAAAGAAAACCAAATTACCAGTATCAAAAATGAAAGGGGTGAATTCACCCCCAGTGAAGTGGAAATTAAAGCAAAAATTAGGAGCTATTTTGCCCAACTGTATGCCAATAAATTTGACAATTGAAATGAAATGGAAGAATATTTACAAAAATATAAATTGTCCAGATTAACAGAAGAGGAAATAAAAGACCTAAATAGTCAATGAACTCCCTAAGAAAAAAATCTCCAGGGCCAGATGGATTTACAAGGGAATTCTACCAAACATTTAAAGAACAATTAATTCCAATACTATATAAATTATTTTGTAAAATAGGTGAAGTTCTACCAAATTCTTTTTATGACACAAATATGGTGTTGATACCTAAACCAGGCAAAACCAAACAGAGAAAGAAAATTATAGACCAATTTCTCTAATCAAAATTTTAAACAAAATTATTAGCAAAGAGATTACAGCAATTTATCACCTGGATAATTCACTATGACCAGGTGGGATTTATACCAGGCATGCAGGGCCAGTTCAATATTAGGAAAACTACAAACATAATCAACCACATGATAACAAAACTAAAATCAGAAAAAGCTTTTGACAAAATACAGCACTCATTCCTATTAAAAACACTAGAGAGCATAGATAAGTGAAGCTTTCCTTAAAAGGATAAGCAGTATCAGCAAACATTATATATGAGGGGATAAGTTAAAGGCATTCCCAATAAGATCAGGGGTGAAAAAGGGATGTCCATTATCACCTCTATTATTTAATATTGTACTAGAAATGTTAGATTTAGCAATAAGAAAAGGGAATTAAAGGAATTAGAATAAGCAAGGAGGAAAATAAACTATCACTCTTTGCAGATGATATGATGGTATACTTAAAGAATCCTAGAGAATCAACTAAAAAACTACTTGAAACAATGAACAACTTTAGCAAAGTAGCAGGATATAAAATAAATCCACATAAATCATCAGAATTTCTATACATGACCAACAAAGCTCAGCAGCAAGAGATAGAGAAATGTCATTTAAAGTTACTGTAGACATTATCAAATATTTGGGAGTCTACCTGTCAAGACAAACCCAGGAACTCTATGAACACAATTACAAAACATTTTTCACACAAATAAAATCATATCTAAATAATTGGAAAAATATCAATTGCTCATGTATAGGCTAAGGTAATATAATAAAAATGACAATTCTACCTAAATTAACTTACTTACTCAGTGCCATACCAATCAGATTACCTAAAAACTATTTTTTAGAGCTAGAAAAAATAATAACAAAATTCATCTGGAAAAACAAAAGGTCAAGAATATCAAGGGAACTAATGACAAAAAATGCACAGGAAGGGTGGGCTAGCCCTACCAAATCTAAAGCTATACTATAAAGCAGCAGTCATCAAAACTATTTGGTACTGGCTAAGAAATAGAGTGGTGGATCAATGGAATAGGTTAGGCACAGGAGACACAGTAGTAAATGACTATAGTAATATACTGTTTGATAAACCCAGAGATTCCAGCTTCTGTAGTAAAAACTCACTATTTGACAAAAACTGCTGGGAAAATTGTAAGACAGTATGGCAGAAACTAGGCATAAACCAACATCTTATACAGGATACCAAAGTAAGGTCAAAATGGGTACATGATTTAGACATAATGGGTGATACCACAGGTAAATTAGGAGAGCAAGGAATAGTTTACCTCTCAGATCTATGGAGAAGAGAAGAATTTATGACAAAACAAGAGATAGAGATTATGAAATGCAAAATGGATGATTTTGATTCCATTAAATTTAAAAATTTTTGTACAAACAGAAGCAATGCATCTAAAATTAGAAGGCAAACAGAAAGTTGGGAAATAATTTTTACAGCCAGTGTTTCTGAAATGGCCTCCTTTCTAAAATATATAGGGAACTAAATCAAATTTATAAGAAACCAATTGATTTCCCAATTGAGAAATGGTCAAAGGATATGAACAGGCAGTTTTCAGATGAAGAAATCAAAGCTATCTATTGCTATATGAAAAAGTGCTCTAAATCACTATTGACTGGAGAAATACAAATTAAAACAACTCTGAGGTACCAGCTCACACCTATCAGATTGGCTAAAATGACAAAAAAGGAAAATAATGAATGTTGGAGAAGCTGTGGAAAAATTGGAAAACTGAACACTACTGCATTGTTGGTAAAGTTGTGAAGTGGCTCTCTAAACATTCTGGAGAACAATTTGGAACTATGCCCAAAAGGTTATAAAACTGTGCATACACTTTGATCCAGCAATACCACTATTATGTCTCTATCCGAAAGAGATCATTAAAAAGGGAAAAGAACCCACATGTGCAAAAATATTTATAGTTGCTCTCTTTGTGGTAGCAAAGAATTAGAAATTGAGGGGATGCCCATCAATTGGGGAATGGCTAAACAAGTTGTGGTATATGAATGTAATGGAATATTATTGTGCTGTAAGAAACAATAAGCAGGCAGTTTCAGGAAAAAAACACGGACTTACATGAATTGATGCAGAGTGAATGAGCAGAACCAGGAGAACATTGTACACTGTATCAACAACATTGTGTGATGACCCAATTGTGATAGACTTAACTCTTCTCCAGCAATACAGCGATGCAAGATATTCTAAAGGAACTCATGATGGGAAAATGCTCTCCACATCAAGAAAAAAAGAACTGTGGAATCTGGATGCAGAATGAGCCTACTGTTTATACTTTTTTATTTTTTTACTTTTTTGCGGTTTTTCCCTTTTGTTCTGATTCTTCTTTCACAACATGACTAATGCAGAAATATGTCTAATGTGATTGTACAGATCTAACCCTATATCAGATTGCTTTCTGTCTTTGGGAGTAAGGAGGCAAGGAATGAAGGGGAAAAAATTTGGAACTAGAAATATTATAAAAACACATGTTGAAAACTATCTCTACATGTAACTGGGTAATAATAAAATACTTTTATGATTTTTCTTAAAAAGTAAAATTTAAAAAGAGAGAGATAAGGGGGTAGCTAAGTGGAGCAGTGGAATAAAGCACCAGCCCCTAGGATTCAGGAGACCTGAGTTCAAATCCAGCCCTCAGACACTTGACACTTACTAGCTAGTGTAACCCCTCAGCAAGTCACTTAACCCTCATTGCTTCGAAGAGAGGAGAGGACAGAGAGAGAGAGAAACCACATACCTCTTTCTTGAGGCCAGAAAGTACACAGGTTGTTACGTATTATACATGTTTTCAGACTTTTTCAATGTGTTGCAATCAGTTGTGCCCATTTATTTATCTTCGTCTGCAAAATACTATTTATCATATGGAATGGCTCTCTGGGAGGAATACTTGAGAATATGATGAGGTAAAAAAATGGAAAATATTAAAAAAAATTTAAGACTAGCAAATAGGGCGAGCCACTCAATATAAAAAAAATACCTACAGACCAGCAATATTAGATGGGAGGAGATAGATACAATTCTAGTCTAATACCTCCTCTCAGAACAGAGTTGTCAGCTTCAACAATCCTCCTCTGTTTCTCTTTATTCAGTAATCAGTCTTCCATTGAGAGGAGTGGGCAAGATTCCACAGATACCTGTCCATTCTTACCTCGAGATGTTGACAACCAATGTGAGATGCAAATTTAGAAACATCTCCACTTTAAATTATTGGTCATATGGACTATTTGTGCCAGACCTGTGGTAGAGCTTTCTGAGCTGGTATTGGTCTGAATTGCTACAGTCCAGCACACTGTACCTTGACTCCCACATAGTGATGTCATTTGGGTACTCTTTCAGCACAAAGGACAACAACCATACGTACATCTTATATGGGCGGCACACTTTACTTGCAGTAATTAGCAGAGCCAGGATTAGAAGCAAGGTCCTGTGACTCTAAACCCAGGGCCCTTTCCGCTACACTGTGTTGTCCATATCCGTTTCTTCTCGTGTAACACTTTTCTCTATATATATGACCCCCTTTCTAGTAGAATGTAAGCTCCTTAAGAGTTAGATAGGTGGGTTGGTTTTTTTTTTTTCTTTGCTTTCCCAGTGTCTGTCACAACATCTTACAGGTGGTTGATTCCTCACAACTGTTTGATGAATTGAATTGAAACTTCACTGAGAAGAAACATTTCAATGGCAAATCAAAGACCACTGTGTCCTAAGGATAATGCGGCACTTTAACGAGGATGCATTGTCAAGTACCACGTAAAAGATACTGACCAGATCGACCATCTGTTGCAGCCAGTGATGTAAAAGAAAGGTATACACAAAATCTCAAAAGCTCTGGGGAAATACCTTTGGTAGCAGAGGTAGTGAAGATCAGCCATGGAAGATTTGTGCAAGAAACTCTGGGCCACGTTCCAAAACGTGGGGAGAAGGCACGGATGTGTTGGAATGGGACAAGCAATGTGCTCTGTTCAGGTGCGTATCCATCGGAGGAACATGGTGTGCTATTAAGTGTTAACATTTAAACCTATAGGGAAACTGAGGCTTGAGAGAGAGGCCTCGGTCAGGATCTCTCGGGCAGCTCTACCCAGCTTCAGATCCAGGAGGGCCAACCGAGAAACAATCCACGCGAGCCTCCCTAGCCGGGCTCCCGGGTATCAGCCGAGCCTTCGAGCGTCGCTCTCTGGGGGCCACCGGGGCCACCGTACTTGCCTGCGCCTCGCACTCCGCCATGAGTCGGCTCGGGCCCCTCCGAGGCGGCCGCCATTTTGGCACGGGGGTGGGGCCGGGGGCGGGAGCAAGGGGGAGGAGCGGCGTGGCGGGAGCCGGCGAGGAGGAGCGGAGGCCGCGGGGAGCTAGCTGGGTGAGGGGGCTCTTTGGACTGGGCCGAGGGCAGGTACCGGGCCCGCGGAGCTGCCGGGAAAGTGTCGTGGAAGAAAGGAGGAGGAAAGCAGTCGGGAATGGGGCGGGCGCTCGGGCTGGGAATCAGCAGCTCAGTCAGTCCCCACCCCCCCATCCTTCCAGCTCCCTCCTGCCCCTGCAGTCGGAGACCCCGGAATGCCCCGCCTTCCAGCCGTCTGCGCACCCTCTTCTTCCCGCATCCCTCCCTCTACCACCCCGACCTAGGGCCCCGCTTCTCCCCGGGACCTTCCCTCCGCCCGGGGGCAGCCGACCGACCGCGCCCACGGGGTGGGGGGTGGGACGAAGACGTGGGGGAGGGGAGGAGGCGAAAAGAGCTGGGAAACGAGTCTCGGTCTCGTCCGACCCCAGTCTGGGTGGGCGGCGCGCGCGGGGCCGGCTGCGCTGGTCCCCGCGTGGTCCGTCCCCTCCGCTCGCGAGGATGTTGCGCCGCTCCTGGGCCCCCGGGGACAAAGCTGGGTGCCAGCTGAGCATCTTAACTACCGCAAACAAACTTGGTCGCTAGCGGCAGTTCTTTAGAAGCTTTTGATAAGTAAGCAGACAGCCCCCCACCCCCCCCGTGGGCGTGGCTTTACACCCCTTAGTCCCTAGTAGGATTCGTCCACCCGGGGATTCTCCACAGACAACATAAGAAAGAAATATTAATCGTATTTTCTCATTCTGTCCAATTTTGAAATCCGTAAGACTCAAATCACACTAACTTATCTAGTATTCGGTATATTTCTTAGAAATATGTATTTCTAAATGTGATAATTTAACACGTATTTCTAAAACTTAAAAGTTTTAATTATTTTAGAAGTAACGATTGAAACAAAATCAGCATGAGGCTTTTTTTTTAATATAAAGTTATGGAGGGGAAACAATCTAGTTGCATGTAAGTTCAATGGGAATCTTGACAATACCGCGTGTTTTATTGAACCGAATTGTCAGGCAGAATGGGAAATGATGCTTACATCCAACTCTGAAACTTGGAGCACTTAGGTTTGTGTTGCGGTGGCACAGATTATTTTTTTCTTTTAAATTAGCGCCCATAGGTGAAACTACAAATAGTATTCATAAAGTCTCAAATTTTTGAGACTTTGTTAACACACACAGGAAATGAAATAAAACTTACTTTCCTATCCTGTCCATTTTAATTTTTAAAATCTTGCTCTCTCACACACACAAATGAAATAGATTGCTTTTCTATACTGCCTGCATTTTAAACACACACACACACATACACACACATAATAAAGTAGATTGTTTTCCTATCCTATCCACTTGATTTTTTTAAATCCTTGGGCTCATCCGCTACTTGATGTACTCCTTTGGATAAAGTAACATTTATTTCTAAAATTTAAATGTTTTAGAATAATTTAGAAATAACTAGATTGAAACTTAAAGAGTTTTGTTGTTTTAAATTTTATTTTTAAAATTTTTGTTGGTATCGTTTGTTTTCACATCAGTTTTAGCTATGAATATATCACTCCCCTACCCATCAAGCCATTCCATGTAACAATTTTTTTAAGAAAGGAAAGGATAACCAGCAGTACACCTATAGTACACCAACTGGGGATGTTCCATGTTACACCCTCATTATTCCCCCACATTTTCCTTGAAAGGTTAGATCTAGTAGTTCAGTCATTTCCAAACACCTTATGACCATATTTGTGGTTTTTCTTGGCAACGATACTAGAATGGTTTGCCATTTCCTTCTCCAGCTGGTGTACAAATGAGGAAAACTGACACAAACAGGGTTAAGTGACTTGCCCCAGGATACATTAACTAATGAGTATCTGAGGCCAGATTTAAATTCAGGAAGACTTGAACTCAGATGAGTCTTCCTGATTCCCACCCTGGCACTCTATCCACTTCACCACCTAGCCACCTAAAGATGGAGGTACATTTTCTCAGTTCTCCAAGACAAAGCTCTTAAGTTTCTTTGAAAAGTAAAAATCCTTAGATCCAAAGAAACAAAAGTATCAAATGTACAGATTTCAAGGCTTGCCTCTCATTCATTATTAATTATTGAAATGAGGAAAGTTAAGGTAATAACCATCGACTCAATTATAGGTCATATCCTGTTATTACAAACTTCAAAGAATATCCAAATTCTCATACTGTGTACTTCAAATGTCCTTGATATGAGTGTTGTATTTCCTCAACTGATTGATGGAGGACACAAGCCTTTCATTTTCATATTACTTTTGAGTTGCTGCCAACAAGTCTGATGGCTACTCTTGTGGTCATGAATCTCTCTGAATTTAAACTAGTCTGGTGCTGAAACAATAAACATCTGTTACCCTATTGGTATTTTGAATCTTTCCAGCATGGTAAAAACTCCCAGAAGTAGAAAGGACCTGGCACAGCCTTTTGGCAACTCAGAATTATTTACATGCCTTCATGAGGCATGAAGGAAAGAATATGAAATGCCTACAAAGGTAGGTTAGAGCCAGATTGTAAAGGATATTAAATACTAAAGGAGAGTAGGAAACTTCAGGAGCTTCTTGAACTAAAGAGTGATGTGGTCAAAGCTGCAATTTAGGAGGCAGATGGTAGAGTATAATGGATAGAGTGTTAGGCCTGTAGTCAGGAAGACTCACCTTGAGTTCAAATTTGGCCTTCAACATTTAGCTGTGTGCTTGTGGGCAAGTCACTGAACCCTGTTTGCCTCAGGTTCCTCTGATTCATTCACTTCTGCCTCTTAAATCCTTGGTTTCTTTGAAGTTTCAACTAGAATGCCACATTCTACATTAAATTTTTCCCGACCTACCCCACCTCTCCTGTTTCTAGGGCTTTTCCTGCTTGCCCCTTATTACCTTTGTGGTGACTAAAATATAATGTGTGGTCGGTCCCCTTACCTGCCTTCCATTGTGTGTGTGGGAGGGAGAACTAGCTACGGTTTACTTATAAATTCAGCAACAGTTTAGACTTTTAAGCATTTATTAAAGTATGTTAGGGGTTAGCAAAGAGAGAGAGAGAAAGCCAACTTCACCTAGCTATCCAAGAGACTGAATTCCCCTCAGTTTCACCAGAAGCCCCTCGTCAGAAGAGGGGCAGTCCCCACATACAGCTCCAAGCTAATTGGCTGGTAGCATTGAAGTCCATTGATTGACATGATTTAAAGGTCCCAGGATGACCTTAAAAACCTAAGAAAGGTCATCTCATGTCTTTTTCAACAGGGGGTATTGCCCTGGTTCTCACACCTTGTATTTATTTTACATACATACATATGAGTATGATCTCCCTCAGGGAAGATTATAAGCTCTTCGAAGGCAGGTACATGTTTGCTTTTTATCTTTGAATATATAGTGCCTAGCAAAGTAGCATACGGGAGTTCTGAATGCTTGATGATTGACTGGTTGGTTGATTTTGATGTTTTGCAGCAAATTAATCTTCCTGATTGCTTTGCTTGGGTGAACGTTAAAACTGATTTTTATTCCATGGAAATATAGCACTAGGGGAAAGGTAGTTAGCTTCTTTGGAAAAGGAAGCTACCTTGTATTTTCTATAAAGTAGATTAATAACATGTAAATAATTAGTGGCAAATAATATTTTAAATTGTTAATTTTTCTAATTAAATAAAAGAATTATTTTTGTTGTCATTCAGTCATGACTGACTCTTTGAGATACCATTTGGGATTTTCTTGGCAAAGATGCTGTATTGATTTGCCATTTCCTTCTCTAGCTCATTTTACAGATGGGGAAACTGAGGCAAACAGGGCTAAGCGACTTACCCAGGGTCAGAGAGCTAGGAAATGTATGAGGCCAGATTTGAACTCAGGAAGATGAGTCTTCCTGACTTCAGTCTTATCATTCTATCCATTGCACCACCTAACTGCCCCCCAAAGAATTATTATCTGTATTTTTTAAGAAAAACATTTTTTTAATCAAAAGAAATGATGGGTGTGAGGTTGAGGGGGACTTGAAATAAGCTAGGCTCCTGAGTTTGTATTTTATTCCATAGGCAGTTGGGAGCCACTGAAAAATTTTGAGCAGGGGAAGGCTAAATTGGAGAAGCAAGGGTAGGGAGGGCAGTCAGACTTTTACAGTAGTCCACACAAAAGTTGAAGAGAGTCTGAACTGTGGTTAGTGGCTGTATAAGAGGAGAAAAAGGTGATGAATTCAAGATAAATTGTGCCTTCTTGAAGAAGGTAGCACGTAGGCTAAGACTGGAAGGTTCCCAGGAGAAGTGAGAAGGACTAGCATTTTCCCATGATTAAGTTTTAGACAGGTAGATTTTCTCAGTCTTGCCAAAATGACCTCTTTCGGTATATAATAACCAAGAGATTGAAGATTTGGTGTCAGTTGCATAGTGATGAGCCAAAGACCATGATAAGGATGAAAGGCAGGTTCAGGAAGGAATGAGGCAAAAGGACTTTGATTAGAGGATTTCAGAGTTCAAGATGTTGGAGTACTTCCATGGCCTGAATTCAAATTATAAGATTCCTAGTGATTTAAACTCATTAAAGATTGGTAAATTATCTTGCCATAGACTCCCTTATCTTAAATTTCAATTCCCTTTTAAATACTTTCACTATCCATTCCAGTACAAATTTGTTGAAAAATCATTTGAGAAAAAATAATATAGTTCTGCCACCTTTTCATCATCTGTTATCATCCCATGGTGGGGTTCATGCTCTGCTACTCTGTAGTCCTTGATTATTCCTATCAATCACCTTCTTTGTGCCTATTCTTGAACTGATGTTTAAAGGCAATGGTCTTATCCTTTGATCTTTCCCCTCTGACAACACAGCAAGAAAAAACCTTTTTGTATTTATTACATGTTGTGTCCCCATAGCTTTTGAGTCATGATAGCCATTGTAATTAAATCATCGTTATGAAAGTTCTATGATTTTTTTGAGGGGGGCAATGAGGGTTAAGTGACTTGCCCAGGGTCACACAGCTAGTGCCAAATGTCTAAGGCTGCATTTGAACTCGGGTCTTCCTGAATCCAGGGCCGGTGCTTTATCCACTATGCCACCTAGCTGCCCCCAAGTTCTATGATTTTCACAGAATATACCTAAAACTGTAATTTGTTACTCACCATGAAATGGAAGTTAAAAGGCTAACAGAACTTTTGCTATAAAGACGTCAACTTGAAAATAAAAACGCTTAATTTTAATAATTTTTCTTACCTGTTAGGATAGGTTTAAATTTGTATGATGAATTTTTAATTTGAAGGCTTTCCTTTTGGCTTTTATAGTCTCATCTTCCTTTGTATTATTCTGCATCATCAGTGAAATCTGGTGATTTAATACATATAGTGATTTTGTAAAGAGAATAATAACATAAAAGTTGGGAGGTGTAGGTACATTTTACTTATAGTTTAGTAAGACTTTAGGTGGACAAGTTGCTTAATCCCTCTTTGAATCCATTTCCTCAACTGTTAACCAGTGGATTTTAGACTAGATGAATTTTAAAAGCCCTTTCAACTCTAAAATTCTGTAATTCTCTTACATTTGATTATCTCCTGTCTAGTTTGTTATATAGAACACAATAGGAGATAATATAACCAGAAACATTTTGTAAGCTGTAAAGTTCTTAATGTATATAAGGTGGTATTACTAGTTAGGTCATAGTGATTACTACTTACTCTTGAGTTCAGCCTTTTCAATGAAAACACTTTTCACATATGCCCTGACTTTGGAAACACAGACATCTTGGGAATAATGTCTTATAAATAATAATATAGAGTTGTACTTTACTGAGGACCTACCAGGCATAATTATAATAAGCATTTAACTTTTCCCCATACTGTAGGTTCTAGAAGTAAGAGATGGTAATAAAATGCAGAATTCTATTAAGATTCCATTAGAATGTAAATGCTTTGAGAACAGTTGTTGTTGTGATTGTGGCAATGATTGTCGTTGTGGTTGTATCCCCAACAGTGCCTTATTATTTAGTCAATGCTTAATAAATGTTTGTTGTATAAGTTGGAAAATAAAAACACTTGAAATTTTAAATTATGACAATTTCCTTTTTAGCTGGGCCTCCAACAAAGAGAAGCAGAGGGTAATTCACTTTTTCAGTGACTTGTGGACACTATTTTGTGTAGACACCAAAATTAATATTGTCAGAATTATTCAGATTAACAGTAGGGATTGTAGAACAATGTATGTTCTACATACATGCATTCTGTATGCTTTTATGATTACAAGAAACCCTATTTTGGAGGGATGAGTCCAATGATTCTAGGAATAGAAAAGTCTTTTAATCTGCTAATGACACAAAGATCAGTGGGCAAATGGGGATTTATTTGTTTGCTGGACAAAATACTTTGGACTTTTGTTTTTCTGAAGCTTTCCTTTTTCTTTGCTTTTTATATTCTTCTTAAACAAGGGGGAAAACCTCTTTTAGCTGCCAATTTCTCCTTAATATTTCTCTTAAGCACTTTATATCTAATTGTCTCCAACCAAGATGGGCTGATCAGCTTCTTTTTATGTTAAAAGAAAAGTAGGGACATAAAGGTTATGATGTAGATTTCATATTAGGGCAGCATGCAGAAGTAAGTAACCATTGAACCCGTGCTGGTTTGACTGTGTACACTAGCAGTCCTGAATCTGTGAATCTGCAGAATTTACTGAATTCTCATTTCTATTGGGATATATATGTGGCAATAATTCATCAGAAAGTAAATTTGACTAAGGCCAATAGGTCACCATTCTAGGATTCTAGGTTCTGGCTCTGCTTCTACCTTGCTTTGTGACATTTAAATTACTTAACCTTTCTGAGCCTTGTTTTCTCCCCTCTAAAATTAGAAGATTGGATTAGATAAGTCTAAATGTCCCTCCCACATCTAAATGACTGAAATTACTATGATACTTGAAAAAAATTCTTATAAATTTTAAACAAGGACAGGAAAAGGTATAATTGGACATACTTTGCACAATTTAGATTATGGATTAGAAATTAGAGATGGCAATTCTATGATATGTAAAAGTTCTCTTTGTAAACTATACAGGCCCAAATGGATGGATAACAAAAGTACTTAGTAGTTTAGAGATCTTTGCTGCTCTCAATATTTCTTTGCTGCAATTCTGCTTTTCTCTCTCCTGGCTGCTAATTGGATTAAAGGCTGTTTTGATAACTATGGCATCCCAAGATGAGATTGCTCTCTTTGAAGATGAAGTAAGGTAAATAGCTTTCATTGCAATATAAAGTAGGATGTGAAAAAAATAAGAATTGTTACGTTGTTATGGGCATCCAGAAAAGATATATGTCTGTTATTCTGTTGTTATAGTAATAAACGTATTCATTTATATATATAATTAAAATCTGTTTTATAAAGCTGTGTTTTTAATGTTATATTGATCATACCCATTTATAAATTTACTATGAATATAAACAAACTATCGGCACAGGTCTAGAAGTAATGTTATAAATTCACACATACTATATCAAAAGTTTGTGGTAAACTATACTTCATTTTTAAAAAACAAATTGGTCAAAAAGTTTCTGTAGATACATATTTTTAATTGTTTGAATTTTGAATATAGCATTAATTTTTCTTCAGTTTATTACTCTCTTTAAGTCAAATGTAGATTATCAGCATAATAAAACATGATAATAAACTTACCATCTTGAATTAGAAGACTAAAAAATTTTATAGTAGTTGAACCAATGTAGGAGAACACAGAATTCAGATGTACTTGTATTTTAGTTTTAAAACAACTGACCTTACAAAGCTGTATCCTGGAGCAGGGTGTTCTTTCTCTTCAGGAGTAATAGATTTTTAATCCTATTAAAACAAAATAGGCTTTGTTTGGAATTAAAGAACTATAATCATGTGCCTAAGTAGTTTGTATCTTAAAGGAAGACTGGATGTAATAGAAAAAAGTTATATTTGGATAATTATTAGTCAGTTCTTGGAATCCATCTCTCCTTAACATGCAGTAATAACAAGTTCATTTTAAAGCCAGGTATTTTCTTTTGTGGTGGAGGATTTTGTTATTTGGTTATAATTATTTTTAACATCATAAAAATTGCTTTGTTTCATTCCCTTAGATCTTGTTACAACCACTTAGAAACAATGACTGATCTTGTAGCAGTTTGGGATGTTGCCTTAAGTGATGGTATTCACAAGATTGAATTTGAACATGGGACCACTTCAGGAAAACGTGTTGTGTATGTAGATGGAAAGGTAGGAAGAAAACCTATATCTTGTTTATAAATGTAATATGTATGTGTGGTTTATACTTAAAGCTGAATTCAGAAAATGTCTTTCTTTTTCAGATATCTGGCTTGTTTTACAATGCTTTAAAAAGATTAATGATTGTTATAAACTCACTGATCATAATTTCTAGCATTAGTTCATTGAGATGAATTTCACAGCTTGTATGATTATATTTAATGTTTAACCAGTTCTTGCTAGTTATCTACCTATACATTGGTTAGTTTAAAATTGTGGGCACCAGTGAATTTCAGCTCATCTTCCCTAGGACAGAATTGTTTCCTTAACACAAGAATGGTAAAATAGTAATACCTTCCCCTCTGGGAACCTGGGGTTATATTTAAGACATTTTTCACCTTTAAGAACTATGATTCTATGAATTTTAGATCATTCCACAATTTTGGGGCCAGTAATTCACTTTGGTTAGCTAGGCATTTGTCCATTCTAGTATTTTCCCCCCACTGGTCTTAATTTTTACTTGTCTTACATTGTTCTTTGTTTACCACATTTTCTGTTACAATTTTTTTAAGCATTTGGGAAGGGGTTTTGTTTGCCATCTCCCCTTCTAGTCCTCTGCACTCACCCATCCCAGAACAGATCTTTGTGTCCTGTGACTTTGGGAGAGACAGAGAGAGGCTTTTGTGTAGTTCCTGGATACAAGAAGAGATATTTTAGAAAAGAGATAGACATCATCAGCCCTCAGAACAAACCCCACCCCTCGTCCCCCAATAGAAAACTAAAAGTGTCCCTTTCAGCAACTGAAGAAGCACTTCAGGTCATTTTCAAGGAGATGAGCAAAGATAATGTCTTTGGGATAAAGCAGGTGCAAGGGGTCTCTTAACTAGAACTGAATATATCATTCTAGTATTTTCTTCTTATTCTGCTTTTCTATTTTACTACTTAGGAAGAGTTAAGAAGAGAATGGATGTTCAAACTGGTGGGCAAAGAAACATTTAGTGTTGGAGCTGCAAAAACAAAAGCTACGATAAACATAGATGCAGTCAGTGGTTTTGCTTATGAATATACTCTGGAAATTGATGGGAAAAGTCTCAAGAAATATATGGAGAACAGATCAAAAACAACAAATACTTGGGTTTTACGTTTGGATGGTACAGATTTTAGAGTTGTTTTAGGTAAATTTGTTTTTCTTCTATAACATCTGTTAATCATTTCTAGTATTTTTTGTGTTTCAGATGGTTTAAATCTTTTATGTTTAACTTGGTTTTTCCTCTTAAGCATTAACACTTTCATGAAAACAATGAATAAGGATAACCAAAATAGACCAATTTAAATTTTTTTAGATTCCTTCTAATATGTCAATTCTAAAGGATTTTTTGGAGGGCGGGGTAATGGGGGTTAAGTAACTTGCCCAGGGTCACCCAACTACTGTCAAGTGTCTGAGGTTGGATTTGAACTCAGGTCCTCCTGAATCCAGGGTCGATGCTTACACCTAGCTGCCCCTAAAGAGAATTTTTTTATATGAATGGATGAGTATTTTTAACTTATTTGAAGTCTGAGTATGTATAGTGAATTGTTAGGAACACATGGAACCATGGTTTTAAGGAAGGAAATACCATTAGTGAGACTTCTTTATCAATTCTATCTTGGCATTCCCTACTAAAACTGTTTTTTTGTTGTTGTTTTTTGTTTTTTTGCAGAGCAATGAGGGTTAAATGACTTGCTCAGGGTCACACAGCTAGTAAGTGTCAAATGTCTGAGGCCGGATTTGAACTCAGGTTCTCCTGAATCCAGGGCCAGTGCTTTATCCACTGCGCCACCTAGCTGCCCCCCCCCCCACTAAAACTATTAGAAATAGTTTTCCCATGAATGTGTGCTTTATTATTTATTTGTGTTCCAAGAGTTTTGTCAACCTGAAATCATTAGCTTTGGCAATAGTGTATATTGGGAATTTATACCTAATAAGACTTACTGTCTCCTGTCAAATGAAAATAATAATAGCACCTTCCTCACAGGATTGATGTGAAGATCAAATATGATAACATATATAAAGCACCATATGATAACATATATAAACCTTAAAAGTGCTACATAAATGCTAGCTGTTATTAGTTATTATTGTTGAAAATAATCTCACTGACCCTTCTTTGAAAATAGGGGAATTATTTAAACAAAAACATTTACTGTTTGTACTTGAATTGAATTATCACTTTCAAGGCCTTTTTGTTTTTGTTTTTGTTTTTGTTTGTTTGTTTGTTTTTGCCGGGCAATGGGGGTTAAGTGACTTGCCCAGGGTCACACAGCTAGTAAGTGTCAAGTGTCTGAGGCTGGATTTGAACTCAGGGAGTCCTGAATCCAGGGCCGGTGCTTTATCCACTGCACCACCTAGCCACCCCCTCAAGGCCTTCTTTGAAAATGAGTATTCATTTTATTAAGTATAGAGAATGATAACATATTTTCACTACATTAAGGAAATTTTAGGTCAGACAAATATGCAAAACATTGTTGTCTAAATGGAAAGTAGCTAAATCAGGGACTTACTTTGTTTATTAGGTAAAGGAGTTTTGTTTTGTTCTTTTCCCCTAGATCCAAACCTAAGCATGTTGTAAGGAATATATGAGCTACTAATTGAAAGTACTTTGGAAATCTAAAAAATACTATGTAAATGTCAGCTCTTATTGTTATTATTATCATTATATGTGGTACTAGGGGCTGGGATATAAAGATGGAAACATAAGCATCCCTACTGTCAAGCACTTACTTTCTATTGTGGGGCAAGGGTGGGGATGGAACAGAAGTTTATTTTAGGAATATGTCAGGGCTCAAATTTTCAGTAACATAAAATCTGCTGATAGACCATATAGGGAACACATTTTCATTCCTCAAACTTTGTTCCCTATGGAAAGACATTTCTTTTCTTTTTTTGGCAGGGCAATGAGGGTTGGTTAATTGACTTCCCCAGGGTCACACAGCTAATGTCAGGTGTCTGAGGCTGGATTTGAACTCAGGTCCTCCTGAATCCAAGGCCAGTGCTTTATCTACTGTACCACCTAGCTGCCCCCTGGAAAGACATTTCTGAGGAAAATCTTGCAGAGTTTTCAAATTCTGATTGTTCTATAAATTTCATATTGGTATTGTCCGTATGTAATGATACCACCTTTCTCCTCTTATACTTATTTCCTCCTCCTCCCCAAACTAGTAGACTGAAAGTATGCAAATATTTGTTTGAAACAAGTATTCTTTGGGTCCCCACATGAACATCTTGAAAATGCTGAGTGGAAATATAGGCATAAGGTACTATATTTGCAAATTTCTTTTTTAGACCACTGATATTTTTTGGGGGGGCAGGACTGTAACACATGGGCTGATGTCTATAATGACCTTGAATATTAAGGGATTGTGGATCAATTAATTGGAATAAAAATAGTCTGCCATAAAGAAAAAAATGCTTTAAATCATTGACATTTAAGCAGTATCGGTCATTGAAGATGAGACATAACATATAGACTAAGGGAAGATTTAAATCCTTAACTTATTTAAACAGTGTGTGCTATTATTAAAGATGATACAGAATTTTAAAAAGAATTTCTGTCATTTAGCTATTTTGTTATATATTGTAATAAGAGCATTTGTAATAAGCAGGTTGGATTAGATTATCCCTAAATCTATGACTCTTATGATTTTATGTTAGATGTCCTTACAAAATTACTAACCCTAGATTGACTTTTAATTTTCCAGGAGTTATTTTTGTTCATAGGTTCCATTCCTTCCTTTTTACCTGCTTTTTAATATCTCACTACTCAGTAGCAACTCCACCAGAGCTTCAGAAGAGGAAGTAAAACACAAATCACTCAGTTCTACTATTTGTTGCTCTGGAAAAGAATCTGTTAGATTAAAAGGCTGAAAGTTATTGGCCAAGATGAGGTTTGAATTTTCCTTGGATTTCACTTATGTATGTGCTTTGTTTCCCCACTGCTTCCCCTAGGAAACCTGAAAAAATTTAGTCTAGGACCTATGTTTTGGTAATGTCTTCTAGCAGATTTTCAAGGAATACTACTAGATAATGAAGGAATAGGTTAGAGTACTCTTATGTAAGCTTTTAACATGAAAGCCACATACATTGTGAGGTATCTACTAATAGCTGGAGTACTTATTAACATTTAATTTTCTGTTTAAAAAATCAGGAAGATGCAAGGAAATCTTCATTTTTCGGTTCTCATAAACTATTCAAAATCAGCAGTATAGTGAAATATTTATGGTGGCAAAAGGAAACCTTAATGTGGCATACTAGTATATTGTATGTAGTATACTAGTATTAAACAGGCCAGCTCAGAATTCACTTCCTGCAGGAGCATCAACTTAAGATTATCTAAGAAAGGACAGAAGTATAAACCATAAATAGAATATTATCTGGGAATCTCCCATTTATCACAGAATGGGTTTGAGATCATAATACTTTAAATGTTATTGGATGAGTTAAGAACATTTATGCTTATATTTTGTGGTACTAGAACACTATTAATTTAATTATAGGGATGTAGGTACCCTGAGTAAACCATTCAGATCATAGTAAGCTTTGATTCTTTTTAACAGTGTTTTCCAAATTGGGATATACAAAACCCAAAGGAATTCAAAAAGACTCTTCTTTACACATTGTGACAAATTGAACTTTCCCTACAGCTCTAGATTCAGTGCCTTCCTTCTTCTATCCCTGGTTCTCTCTCCCTGTATATGCCTTTCTCCCAGAATCAATGAACCTTACTCTAATTCCTTAATACTATTGAGAATACTATTTGAGATTAACTTTAGTTATGATTTGTTTACAGGGTGAGTTATGTCCCTATCCTACCTCCATAATAGCTGAGCATTGTTGTTTGGTATACTTAGCCATTTTTTACTTCTTTATTAGTATGGTTAGGGTGTATGGCCTCTCCACTGACATAATAACTTTCCTACCTTTATATACATAACAATTTTCATGAGTGGTTTTAAGACTTTCCTTCCCACTTCACCCTCCCCTTCCCCAAATATAGACTCATGCCTAGTTGTGAACTGTGGGAAATTTAGGAATTTACATTATGCCTCTGAATAAAAATTAAAATGGGAACCACCACTAATATAGCATGTCAGTCTTTGTCATTTACTGAGCACTCAATACGTTCAGAGTTTCAGGTATGTATTTTCCCTCCAAATACTGCCGTTTTAAAAAAAAATTACCTAAACTAAATTATTCTGACACTTGATCAGGGTAATTAAAATTAAAACTTCAGGGGCAGCTAGGTGGTACAGTGGATAAAGCACCGGCCCTGGATTCAGGACTCCCTGAGTTCAAATCTGGCCTCAGACACTTGACACTTACTAGCTGTGTGACCCTGGGCAAGTCACTTAACCCTCATTGCCCCACCCCCCAAAAAAAGTTAAAGCTGAAATTCTCTTTATCACTTGCTCATTATCATGCTATTTTTTTGTCAGCTTATATTACCAGGGTCTCTAGGTGGAGAATTTTTTTTTTCTGGGAAGCAGTTTTTTAAAAAAATATTCACTGATGTTAAAAGACATTCTGGGGGCAGCTAGGTGGCGCAATGGATAGAGCACCAGCCCTGGATTCAGGAGGACCTGAGTTCAAATCCAACCTCAGACACTTAACACTTACTAGCTGTGTGACCCTGGGCAGGTCACTTAACCCCAGTTGCCTCACCAAAAAAAAAAAAAAAAAGACATTCTGGGGGCAGCTAGGTGGTGTAGTGGATAAAGTGCTGGCCCTGGATTCAGGAGCACCTGAGTTCAAATCCAGCCTCAGACACTTGACACTAGCTGTGTGACCCTGGGCAAGTCACTTAACCCCCATTACCCCGCAAAAAAAAAGAAACACAAACAAAAGACATTCTTCCAAGAAAATTCATTCTAGGCACACATTAATTTGCATTTCTTTCTTCCTTATAGATAGCATTTTTAGCCTTTATTGTGATTTTATGGTTTCTTAGGACCATGATATTATTTTAAAGGTTGTTTTGTTTTTATCTATGAATAAAGCATAAACACTTACAATTTCTTTAATATTTAGATGACTGTCAAAGCCATGAAAAGCTGGTGAGTATTATAGTAAAAGGGAATATTGTGGAAGGAATTTTTACAAAACAATAGAGTGGTATGATTTTTCTGAAATACTATTGTTAAAGATCATTCTAACATTAACTTATTAAAATAGACAGTCTTTTCCTTTCTTGTTGCTTACAGAGAAAGACACTATGGATGTTTGGTGCAATGGTAAAAAATTGGAGACAGCAGTAAGTAGTTGTTTTGGTAATACCTAGATTCATGCTTTGTACATAATTGGCATTGAAATGTTCTTGATGTTTCAAAAAACAAGCTTTCCCAGACATAGGTATTATGTAACTAATTAAGGCCTGATAAGGGTATTTTTTTTTAAAGTGTGAAGTCATCCAGATATTCAACTTACGGTGCTTTTCCTTAGGTAGTAACTAGAAAGACATTAATGTGGAAATAATATGTAATGGAAACAATGTGGCCTATCTTCTTGACCTACTTTATACAGATTCTCCTGCCATTTGTGAAAATAATTACTCGGGTATTTTACAACAAAAATCCATATTACACTCTACAGAATAAAGTCAAAGACTTAGTTACGTCTTGGCAAGGACCCTTGGAAATAGATAATACATATAGACACAAAATAAAGCATTTTAATAAAATAAAAAAGATGATATGATAAAATTGATCATATGATCAGTTTTAAAGCTGAAAGGGACCTTAAATGCCACTGAGTCTAACACCCTCATTTTACAGATAAGGAAGCTGAAACTAAGAGAGGATAAGTGACTTGCCCAGGGTCACATAGTTTGTAAACATGAGACAATATTTGTATTTTAATCTTCTTGACTGCACCACTACACCCTCTAGCCCACTTAAGGGTTATAAATTATAGTTGTGTTCAGTTAGAGTTTTGTGATTGGGGGTGCAGAGAAAGAAAAGGCAAAAAAGAGTCTGAAATGGTCAGGCTATCGGGAAAATCTGCAGAAAATGGAGCAGAAATTGAAAGAAGATAGAAAACAAACATTCTTGGGATAGAAAGCAGTATGAGGACTAGAAGTGAAATAGCTAAATGAGAAGTTTTAAGCGGTGTTAAATGTACTAATTTAGGCAAATTTGTTTAGGCCCATTTTATTCCACCTGCTAATCCTAAGTCCCTAACTGCTTGCCCTGTGGTTGCAGTGGGTAAAAATGGGTGCCAGAAATATTTAAAGGCAAGAGAGTGCCATTATTGGATATGTGTAGATTTTGTATGAATAGGTTTACATTTGGCATAAATAAGTATATATTTGGTATAAATAGATATTAGAACTTATTCATTTATCTGCCAGTGAGAAAGAAAGAGGAGCAAATGGTGTAGCATGTTCCAGGAATTGAGGTTGATCTGCTGAAGAGGCATCTCCTTATATCCAAATAGCAAATATGTTCCACTCATTGGTTTGGACCCATGACTTCATCAGTATAGGGAACTCTGAGTGAGGAAACCTCTACTACCAATAATGATCAGTAACTGCTCTGTGGCTTCTGGTTTTAGAGTTACCTGGGACACTGAGAGGTCATATAGATAGTGGTGTCTGAGGCCGGCCTTGAATCTATTTCTTCCTTACTTTAAGGCCAGCTATAGCCACCATACCAAGCAACCTCTCTTCTCATTCCAGTGATTAGGATGGTTATTCTCAATAATTTTAATCACCTCCTTTACGGTTACATCAGTCCTTTTTACTAACCAACTGTATTGTAGTTAATTTTTTTATATGATTGATCCCTATTGTACTTCTAAACATTCCATTTACCTGTGTAAGGAAATTTGCATTCTTGACTGTCAAGGTCTCTGTTGGAAATCCTAACTGAAAAAAAATTTTTTAAAAAGAAAGAATATCAATAAAGCCTTAGTTATTACTAGCAGAGGAAAGTGGCATTGCTTTACATTATTTTGTAGCATAGACTATTTATTCCTATTTCCACTCTATGAAAACCATTTCTTTTATAATGAGTAGAGGTTATTCGTATTCTTCTTTGGTGCTCTTCCCTAGCCCCTTGACTTATTTAAAATTAATCCAACCTCTGTTGTATTTTCCTAGTAGAAATTCTTTAACAATAGATTTCTGGTTTTGTCAGTCCTCATATAATCCAAAAAAGGCAAATTATGAACTAATTCACTTCTTTTTTGGACAATCATTTGCCAGTGGAATTACCAAGATGTCGTTTATGAAAGGCCAGAATGTGCAAAAATCCCATTTACATGTCTATTTTGTTAACCAGAAAAATTAACAATTTGGATATGCTGAGACTACATATTATACCCAAAGTTGCATAGTAAAGAAATGGACAATAAATCCTCATGCTTTATGTATGTTACAACAAATATTAATGTGATAATCACAACTGAGGATAATAAGCCAAAAGCAAAGGCTTAGAATAGTCAATAGAGATTTTTCACATTAAGATAATCTCCATTTTCTAGCCACAATGCCAAAATTAGCTGATAAATTGCACATTCTCAAAATAGACAGTCATGATGCTGCTGAATCAGTATCAAAATCTGAAGTGCAGATGAATATCAGTATAAGTAAATTGTTCTTCCTTAACAATAAGAAGATGCTTACTTGTTCAGTCGATAAGTTGAAATCTAATGTTCTATCCAAAATGTGGTGGTTTTTCTAGATACGAGCATAAGAATACTCAAGTTACTTCAATGTTTTCATTACATTATGACCCAAATTTTAAGTCATTTTTTATAACTTGATTGCTTATGAATTTCAACATCGGGCTTTTCCAACCTTATCAGGATGGGCATAGGTTTAAGGTGGTGTGAGAATGAGAATTCAGCCATGTAGGCATATGGATAGAATAATTGTAGCATTAAATTTCTGAAAATAATACAAAGGTCTTCCTGATGCCTTTGTAGATTTCAGGAAGAAGATGGAATGGATAGCTAATAAGTTAGATAACAATAAAAGGATGGAAAAAATCTTGGAAGGCTAGAATGATGAGCCCAATCTAATAGGATGAAACTTAATAATTAGGCTTATATCTATAAAATCCTGAGTTTGGGTTAAAAGCAGCTGCATGATTACAAGATGAAGAAAGCCTAGCTGGACAAGCAGTTATTCAAATGAAAAAAAATAAAACAAAACACCTGAGGTTTCTGCTAAACTACAAGCTTAGTGTGGGTCAACATCATGACATGACATCCACAAAAGCTAATGCCATTTTTGCCTGTATTAATAAAAGAATCTTAAGAAGGGAAATGATAATCCCACTGTACTTTCTGGAGGTGTCCAATTCTGACCTTTATCCAGTTCTAAAAGCAACATGTTAGGAAGGATATTAATGACTTGGAATGCATCATCTATAGGAGTATCCCTGGATGGTGAAAATATTTGAAACAACAACAATAATAGTAATAGTAATAACAATAACAATAATAATCCACTCACAAGCCTCTTAGGAGGTTTGGTTCAGGAATGGAAATATTTAGTCTAGAAAAGACAAGGGGGGGAAACATGATCACCATCTTCAGGTATTTGGAAGAATGATTGGACTCCTTTGCTTGGCCACCAAGGGCAATTTTTAGCTTAACATTAGAAAGAACTTATTAACAAATGGTGTTGTCCATGAGTGGAATAGGAAGTCTCAAGAGAAAGTATATTCCCCATTAGGTGTTCAAACAGAGGATGAAAACTTGTTGGAGATGTTATAGAGAGGATTCATATTTCAGGTATGGGTTGGGCTATGAGACCTTGGAGGTCCCTTCTGATTGTATGATTCTTGGGTTTGCACGGCCATTTTGATCGCCCAGTACCTTAGCAAAATCCATTACCTGTCTACTTGAAAAATTATTTGTTATATATTACAGTGTAATTACATTTTCTTATTTCATTTTATTATCTCAAAACTTTGAGTATTAATATGCATGTAAGAGTACATAATTATAGCTGGTGATTGATTTCACTTGGACCTTTAAAATATATTTTTTCAAGGGCAGCTAGATGGCGCAGTGGTTAAAGCACCGGCCCTGGATTCAGGAGTAACTGAGTTCAAATCCGGCCTCAGACACTTGACACTTATTAGCTGTATGACCCCGAGCAAGTCACTTAACCCCCATTGCCTGCCCCCCCCCAAAAAAAGGTATTTTTTCTAAGAGTTGAGAAAGATAAGCATATTGGAAGTATAGAAATGGTTAATTTATGTTACAAAGTTAACAACAGGTAAACTCAATTATAAACCTTTACTCTTACTATCTATTTTTAAATAGCTTATTTTTGTCAATAATTTCAATGTTTATGAATACTCAAGTGAAAAAACTAACTTTTTTCTCTTTCTTTTGCTGCTCTAGGGTGAGTTTGTAGATGATGGAACTGAAACTCACTTCACCATTAATAATCATGAATGTTATATAAAGGCTGTCAGTAGTGGAAAGCGAAAAGAAGGGATTATTCATACTCTGATAGTGGATGATAAAGAAATTGCAGAGACTTTTCAGTGACCACCTGTTTATGAATTTGATACTCACAAAGTAAAAAAAAATCAGGGATTTTAAATTACTGTGGCAATTTAATTTGTATTTCCCCATACATTTAGTCTATACTATTCTTATTTTCTAGTTATATGAAATTAATGTTCTGTTTGAGGCACAGAGGAAGAATTGATTATGTGTAACCTTAGATAATTCAAATTATTTTGTAAATAATGTAAAATCTTATATAACACTGAGTAAAAGAAAAGATGTGGACTAAAATAGCAAATGTTTTAAAGTGGGGAACTTTCACTATAATAAACTGCAATAAAATTGGTGCTGATTTTTTTTTTAAGAAACTGATAAACATCTTTCAGCTCTTGAAGATAGGTACTGTTTATTTGAGTTTAAAACAGTTGGAACATGGTGGAATTCTATTCTCATTTTTAACCAATTAAATTAATATTTTCTTAATATTTTTCATAGCAGGGAATATCTAATGTTATCAGTATCTGATTTTAATAAAAATTGTTGAAATTCAGTTGTAGTTTATCCACTTTATGAATTATGCATGATACGTGATGAAAACAGGTGACACAATTAGGGCAAAACCTATTGCTTTAGATGAAGTTCCAGAGTATTAGAAGTAGGTTCCAAAACTGCTTATTAGGAACTCTGCTCATAAAGTTACTAAATTGGGCACACCCTTTAATTCAGTGATACCACTATTAGATCTGCATCCCAAGGAAATCAGAGGAAGAGAAAAAAGACCCACATGTGAAAAAAATATATAAGAACTCTTTTTGAGGTGGCAAAGACTTGGAAACCAAGGCAATACCCCTCAATTGGGGAAGAACTGAACAAAATTATGATATATGCATGTAATGGAATACTATTGTGTTCTAAGAAATAATGAAAGGGAGACTTTCAGAGAAACTTGGGAAGATTTATATAAACATATGTAAAGTGAGCACAACCAAGACAACAATTTATACAATAACAACACTATAAAAACAAAGACTTAAGAACTCTGATCAATGAAATTATCAACTATGATTCTAGAGAATGATAAAAAAATGCTACCCACCTCCTGTTGGGTAGGTCATTACCTAATATGCATAATGGGAAATGGATTTTCAAAAATGGCCAATAGGGGATTTTTTTTTTTACTTGACTAAACTTATTTGTTACTATGATTTTGTTTGGGAGTTTTTCCTGAGAGGAAGGGGAAAAAAGAAATGCTTGACAATTGTAACAGAAAAGGGGAATGTAAGCTGCTTGTGGGCAGGGACTGCTTTGGCCTTTCTTTCTATCCCTAGGGCTTAGCACAATGTCCAGGACCAATTAAACACGATAAATGTTGATCGACAAACATTCTCCTTTAATATCCTGTGAGGAAGGCTGAGAAGACATGTCATATTCCACTGAGGAGGAAACCAAGGCTTAGAGAAGTTAAATGACTAGTCAAAGACCACCAAGCTAATAAGTGGCAGAATCAGGCCTTTTAACACTATGCCATAGCATTGTGTTAAAAAGTTAGTTTTGATAGAGGCTGAATCAGAAATACCTCAAGTACAACTTACTTGACATGCATTCCTGTCACCTTAAGTAAGTCCTTTTGATTCTTTTTTTTTTTGCGGGGCAATGGGGGTTAAGTGACTTGCCCAGGGTCACACAGCTAGTAAGTGTTAAGTGTTTGAGGCCGGATTTGAACTCAGGTACTCCTGACTCCAGGGCCGGTGCTTTAACCACTGCGCCATCTAGTTGCCCCCAGTCCTTTTGATTCTTAACCTCTTGTTGAAGCTCAAGGCTTCAACCTCTTGGCAGCTACAGCTGGTGCCTATACATCTCCTCCCACCCTTTGGACCTCCCATCTCTCACTCTCCAGACCAGGCCCTTCCCTTTCCTCCCCCTCCCCCCAACTGTGATTTCTTCAACCCTGCTCAGCTTGAAGCAGTTACAGAAGAAGAATCTTCACCCCTTTTCCTTCCATGTAGAGTAGTGGGGAATTTTATGGGGTTAGGAAACTGGCCAGCTAAAACTAAAGGACACGGATTTGGGGTAACTCTCCTTGAGAAGCTAAACCAAAGGACAAACAAACTTAAAGAAGCAAGGGAGGGGGCAGTTAGGTGGTGTAGAGGATAAAGCACTGACCCCTGGATTCAAGAGGACCTGAGTTCAAATCCAGCCTCAGACACTTGACACTAGCTGTGTGACCCTGGGCAAGTCACTTAACCCTCATTGCCCTGGAAAAAAAAAAGCAGCAAGGGAGATAAGTGGTACCCACTCAGGACTGAGTCTCCCTCACTCCTCAGGGAGATAATCTCATTAGGCATGGCTGCTGCCTGAGTGGTGCCAAGGGGACAGAGATAGCTCCAACAACTGCCTTTCACCTGACTTATCCCAACCCACCCCCCAATAAGGGACACTCCACTCTCAGGTGATTACCCCCATCTACCATCTATGAAAGCTATGGCCTTTCTCCTGTTCGGGGAGATAGGTATCTCAGAGAACCACATCTCTATAACTATATCCCCTCAAGACTACTCTGGGGGTTTCCTTCCTCTAGTGCTTAAATGAAAGATTATTTTATTCTAATTGGATTTGTGTGCAAGAGGGTGTAATCCTTTAAAGAGGAATACCTAAGGACCCCCACCAACCATTTCCCCCATGACATATATAATGTTTAACTTAGACAAATTCAGTTATACTTGACAAACAAATGTGCTCATGCATACAAACGTATGTACACACAAAGAGAAACATAATTTAAATGATGTGGATTATTTTTCCCACCATTCCATTCAATGAAACTATGCCTAGAGTAAGCTTAAATGGGAGATGTGAATCTGCCATTTCCTCAGTTAGTCTTAGTTCTGGCTGTTTCTCATAATGTATCTGGTTGTGCTTAATGTGATGCCACCAGTGTCTCCCACTCACTCAGCTGTCAAATTGATCTTCCTAAAGCTCAGGTCTGAGCATGTCTCCTACTCAATAAACTTCAGTGATTCCCTGTCACCTCCAGGATCAAATATAAAATCCTCAGACATTCAAAGCCTTTCATAACTGGTCTCTCCTCCCACCAACTGTTCCAGTCTTCTCTTTTTTTTTTTTTTTTAGTGAGGCAATTGGGGTTAAGTGACTTGCCCAGGGTCACACAGCTAGTAAGTGTTAAGTGTCTGAGACCAGATTTGAACTCAGGTACTCCTGACTCCAGGGCCGGTGCTCTATCTACTGCGCCACCTAGCTGCCCCTGTTCCAGTCTTCTTATACCTAATAACTCCCCACATAGCCTGTGATCTAGTGCCATTGACATTTTTGCTAATCCTTGCATAAAAAACCCATCCCAACTCTCTAGGAATTTTCACTGGCTATCCATGACTGGAACATGCTCCTTCATTTCTGCCTTCCAGCTTCTATCAAATCTCAGGTGAAATCCTATATTCTACAGGAAAGCTTTTTCTGATTCCTCTTAATTGCAGCGTCTTCTGTCTTGCACATCTCCAATTTGTCCTGTATATATCTTGTTTGTATATAGTCATTTGCATGTTGTCTCCTGCATTAGACTGTACCTTGAGAGCAGAGACTAGTTTGGATTTTTTTTTTTTGGTCTTTCTTTGTATCCCTGGTGCTTAGCACAGCATATAATAGGTGCTTAATAAATGCCACTGCTATACAAACATTGGCAGACATGTTCTATTTTGTATCTATTTGTTGTCCTTCCCAGTTTCATCTGTTCTCAGGATGATATTCTTTTGTTGGGACTCATACCTAGCTTTTCTGCTGGCTTATTAAAACATATCCACTACTTGTCATTGGTTTGTCAGGGAATATTGTTCAGAATTTCCATCCTCCTCCAGTATTTTATAAAATATTTGTTATATGCTTTTTTTTTTTTTTAGTGAGGCAATTGGGGTTAAGCGACTTGCCCAGGGTCACACAGCTAGTAAGTGTTAAGTGTCTGAGGCTGGATTTGAACTCAGGTACTCCTGATTCCAGGGCCGGTGCTCTATCCACTGCACCACCTAGCTGCCCTTGTTATATACTTAAATGTAAGTACACTTAGTTTTTGATAAGTATGGTATTTTAGCTTTTGTGCGCTGTCAGTGAATATTTGGACACTTTTTTTGGTATTCACCCTCCCTTCTGGGCCTAACTCTTGGAATATGGGCCTTCAACTCTTCAGCTGGGTCCATACAGTTCCTTAATCCTCCCACCAGCATGACCTATGACCTATTCTCTAGTCACCACCCTTGATTCTGCAAATAAGGAGAGATTTCTCAGTAACTGTGTAGGGACAGAGTGGAAGTAATAAAAATGTCAATTACTAGGCAGTCCAGGCTCTACATAGTAATGGCAATTAACTTGTTTGCTTTACCTAAGGACAGTTTCAATAGAGAGAGGAAGAGACATCACCTGAGGGTGGAGTCACTATTTTCAAGTTCTACTGCGTGAACAGTTTTCTTGCCTCAGTTATCAGTCCTCTTTGATTAGACTTTAGGGTCAGGTAAACAACAAGATAGAGGACTAGACATTTTCACTGATCCCTACAATCTCTCGAACCTCTCCAAAATATAAATTTTGCACCAAAGATAAAGCAAATTTAGCTATCTCCATGGTGTAGGACACCCAGAATCCAAAAGGTTTAAAAAAAAAAAAACTAAATTCATGAACTGATGATGCTTATTGACCCTGAGCTATCTCAGCAGCCCTTCCCACATTTCCCATGCTGGACATTAAGGACACAAGGACTTGCAACAAAACCCAACTCCACACCTGTCCTCCACCTTTTTCAGTGCCCTGGTGAACCTGATTCTAGCCTTTTGAATTTGCCCTGTCTACAATACACAGACAGCACAGCCGAAGCCTTCAGGAGCAAAAACCTATTGGGGGATCAAAACCCTGTGTTACCAATACTGAAAAGTTCTGAACTGCCAGTGCTATCGCAGACAACCCCATAACACCAGCAGAGCTAGTGCCAGGGCACACAATCCTCTAACACTAGCACTGCAAAGCTCTGAATTGATAGAGGGCCATAAAATTAAAGAACAGAGGGAGCAGGAGAGGACATGAGTATGCATGGGGAAGGGGTAAGAGGGAAGCTGTGCAGCACTCTATTAAGCCTGAGGGAAAGAGCACAGCATCCCTCTGGGGCTAGTTCTGACCACCCAAAAATTACTTGGGGGGAGAGACCTCAGCTGGTGAACTAGCATGGAAGGCAGCTAAGATGATTTGATCTCTAACCCTGATGGAAACCACAATAAGGGGAGAGAGTCAGAAAGTGAGTAATAGGGAAAATAAGGCAGAAAAAAAAAACACCTTGAAATAACCGAAGATTTCAGGAAGAAGAAAACTTAAAAACTTTAAACAGAAGCAGATAAATCAACAGAAAACAGTAACAGGAGAAGGAAAGATATCCTCTAGATCTAGTAAACAAGGTCAGGTATCTATGAATAAATACTGTAAAAAAAGGAAAATAATCCAACGCTGGATGAGACAGGACCCTGTGGAATTATTATGAGGAATTATTATTAATTATGAGGAGAACATGGAACCACAGCGTGCTTTTCCTGAGTAGTTCAAAATAGAAACGAGAATTATGAGAGTGGAATTTACAGCCTACACAGTAAAAATAATGGGCAGAGCAGGAAGATTGGCATTTGTAATGACAATTCTCTTTGATTCATCCCCTTCTCCCTGCTTTCATCACTTAGGCCAAGATATTACTATGTCACCTCAAAGTTCCAAGTCTCAGCACTTTGGCAACATAAGTGGTCTACTGGAAAAAAAATTTCTACAGAAGGGGATCATATGTTTGCTCCCATTACAAGGGGGAAAGGCTTGTTTCACAGAGTTATTAAACCCATTTTAATCCCCAACAGTCTGAATTTATTTTGACTCAATTAATTACAATTTAATTTAACATTTATTAAGTAACTCGCATTTGTAAGCACTGTGCTGAGTTCTCATGATCTAAAGATAGATATGTACAGAATCTACTCACCACTTGAAAATCGAGTATAGATAAATAACCAAGATGAAAGGTAGAAGTATGATATCTACAAAGGAGAGATCAAAACAATATACCATATTTGGGAAATGTGAGTAAGAGATTACTTCCTTCTGGAGGATAAGGTCTCATAGATGGTTTTATTGAAGGTGGTGGCACCTGAGTCGGACATTGGAGGAAGAAATAAACTTCAATAGAGGTGAAGAGCATTCCAGGCATGGGTGATGAGAGAGGCAAAAGCACTGAGGTGAGAGATAGCATGAGAAGAAATTGGTGAAGAGTAATTCAGTTTACTTGAGACATAAAATTTATAAGGGCAAGTCAAGTGAGATAAGTTGAAAACAGATTTAGAGGTAGGTTGTGGAAGGCTTTAAATGCTAGGATAGAGAGTTTATACTTTATTTGGAGTCATTAACTTTAAGTTAAGGAGTTAAGGAGTTAAATGAATTGAATTTTTTAATGAAATGAAATGAATTTTTAAAGTAGATTTTCCATTTTGTTCTGATTCTTCTTTCACAACATGACTAATGCAGAAATATGTTCAATGTGATTGCACATATATAACCTATATCAGATTGCTTTCTGTCTTGGGCAGGAGGGGGGGAAGAGAGGGTGGGAGAAAAATTTGGAACTAAAAATCCTATGAAAATAAATGTTGAAAACTATCCTTATATGTAACTGGAAAATAATAAAATACTTTTATTTTTAAAAAGTAGAATGTTTTGGAGAAGAGATTGACTGGATATAGGAAAACTAATTATGAGGCTAATGACAGTGAAGTGAAAAGAGATCAAGGCTTGACAAGGAAATTGTAGTAGGTATAAAAGGGAGCCAAAAAATATTTCGGAGGTAGCATGAACAGGACTTAGCAACTGATTGGATGTGGGAGGTGAGGAAGAAGAACGAGTTAAAGATGCTTGCTAAGGTTATAAGCCTGGATAACTGGGAGGCTGGTAGAGCAGGTTTTTAATGGCAGTAGTGATGATTGTGAAAATAAGGTATTCATTTTTCAACATGTTGAGTTTCAGGTTATTAAATAATTATTTTATTTAGGAGTTCCCCTCCCCCAACTACTAAGGAGTAATCTCCATTACCTGGTGTCAGTACATAGAGGCCCAACTTCATAGTCAAGATGGCCTGGGTTTAAATCCTACATTGGATACATATTGTATTGATATTAGGGAAATCTCTAAGACTGTAAATTGCAGAACAGTTAGTTGCTGATCTGTATTGGTTCAGGAAATGTTCTTACCAGGCACTCTCTACTACACCATTGAAATCATAGGTCTTTGGGAGGGGGCAGGAAACTCTTCCTTTCACTGTGTAGTCAAATGATTGGCCTGATAGGCCCCAGGAGGAAGTGACTAGCTTAATGGGGTAGCTTAAGGGCAGTGGCATTTTTTTTACTAGATGGCTTTTTTTTTTTTTTGCGGGGCAATGGGGGTTAAGTGACTTGCCCAGGGTCACACAGTTAGTGTCAAGTTTCTGAGGCCGGATTTGAACTCAGGTCCTCCTGAATCCAGGGCTGGTGCTTTATCCACTGTACCACCTAGCTGCCCCAGCATTTTTTTTTTAAAGAAAGGATCATCTCCAGATTATTACTGACTTTGTGGATTAGCTACTACAACTCAGGACTTACCCTGCTATACCATTCACTTGAGTTTGTGGTTGTAACTAATAACTCATTGCCTAGCACCCTTAACTGTGGTGTGGGCCTTTGTGAACTGGGTTTAATCTTTGGGGCATCTGCCATATAAATATCTCTTCAACTAATTATGCCCCCACCAAAAATTTACTCTGGAAATCTCAGACTATAGCCTTTGTTTGGAGAGTCTACACAGATGTGGGCAAAAGGGCTCCAAGATCCCACTGAAGGAAACAATATAAATATTGGGTAACATGCTGCCTTTATTTCACACCAAAGAAAATGCAGAAGACACAGGGGACTCCCAGAAGCCCATAAAGAGTGCAGAAAACATATAAAACACAATAAAATAAAAATATAATTCTCCCTCTCTGATGGGTCTTAATTCTCCATAGGGTCCTAAACTCTACACACAGTGTCACCTCATAATTTGAACATGGTTTAACAATACCCCCAACATTCTCTTTTTTTTTTCTGGAGGGCAATGAGGATTAAGTGACTTGCCCAGGGTCACACAGCTAGTAACTGTCAAGTATCTGAGGCTGGATTTGAACTCAGGTACTCCTGAATCCAAGGCCAGTGCTTTATCCACTGTGCCACCTAGCTGCCCCCCCCCAACATTCTCTTTTTGACTCATTTTAACCCAATGGAAATCTGAGAGACTTGAAGCCTCATGGCACTACTAACACTTGAAGGGAAACACTCTTGTAGGTGCTAGACTGATATTCCAGTCAGTCTCTCTTTCACTGGACTAAGCGCCCTACAGACATCTTGCTCTAACTCTCCTGGAAGTGACTCTAGACCAAGAGGTTATATCCACTGTCACCTAATTGCCTAAAAAAAAAAAGGTCATTGAAGCTTTATTATTATTGTTATTATTATTATTATTCATAAGAAAATAGAAGAGAAGCCAGAAAGAATAACAGGTCATCTTGAAAGGCTACATGCTGAATTAATTATACCTTTAAAAAGGAAAAAAACCCCAAGCTATACATAGTAAATTCACAATTTCATATACAATCTTCTACTGTGTGTAGCCCCGGTTTCTGCACATGCCCACTTCTGACATGGAGCCAGCCCTGAAGGACCTTTGAGCATGCTCAGTTTCTCTAACATGAAGCCTACAGAGTCCCTGTAGGTGCGGTGGCTGCCTTACTCTTTAAAATTGGTGAGACTAAAGAAATCCCCCTCTTTCTGCCTTCCTTTTAGCTACTTGTTTTTTGTCATTTTTATCTGCTACAGGTGAGAGGGGAGGGGAAATTCCTTCCCCTGCTTACTGTTAAGGGCTAAAATTCTAACTAGTCTGTCTAAAATATCTAATGAGTGGTCGCCAATAAATTATAAACTTTAGCAAGAGTTAGGCTTTTAAGCATTTATTAAGGAGAATAAGAATTTGGTAAAGAGAGAGAGAAAGGCCTACATTCATCTATCTATTAAAGGGAGAGCACGTTTCTAGCTCCCTTCTCCACCAGCATCCCCAGGAAAAAAGAGAAAGGCAGAGCGCCCGGCTCCCCCTTCCTCCTCCCACCAGCAAACATCACTTCCTGATGCCAAAGAAAAGACCCATGGTTTTGCTCTCAGAGATGTTTGCCTCATGGTGCAGCTTTTCTACAGTAAGTCTCCAGCAGGTGGCGTCATTCCAATCATTACATTACCTTTATTCTAGCACTGAAGAAATGGCCAGGGAGCAAAGGGCAGCTAGGTACTGCAGTGGTTAGAGTGCTGAGCCTTCAGTCAGGAAGACTTATCTTTATGAATTCAAATCTGGCCTCAGACACTTAGTAGCTATATGACCCTGGGCAAGTCACTTAACCCTGTTTGCTTTTGTTTTTTCACTGTAAAATGAGCAGCAGAAGGCAATGACAAACCACTCTAGTATCTTTGCCAAGAAAACCCCAAATGGAGTCATGAAGAGTTGTATTCTGTGTTATTCATCCCTAGTTTCAGGTGCCAGAGGTTATCCCCAAGTTGAAATCATGGCAACCTTGGAGCCAAGATTGCAAGGCTGAGTGGTACAACTAGTGAGACCTGAATGGAAACCCTGAAAAGCCAAGGTGTCTGGGACTCAAGCTTGAGGAGGACTTTGGACTTGGAACTGGGACTGGGCTTTTTAGGAGCTGAGCTGGTACAAGGGGAGAGGGAGATTACCCCTCCCATATGTTGTCGGAGTAAGTTTGTATATTTGTGATCATACCTTTGGAAGTAAATATTTCCTTTGTTAAAGATCAATGTTTTACATACACACACACACACACACACACACACACACACTCACATGGAAATTCCTATTTTATTTGGTGTTTTAAGTTTTGAATGAAAAAAAAAACCAACAAGAGGGAACGCTTTCTCTGGTATTAACTTTATCTAAACTTCATGTCAACAAACTTTAGCATTTACTCAGCTTAATCATCTCTTCGGATGACTGTAGTCCTCCTCTGTCCCACTGACAGGACTCCCCTGTGGCAGTCACATCAGACCATCCTTTCCCCCATGGCTTGACTTCTTCTTTGTTGCCCTTCCCTCACTCTGACCACAAGAATCAATCACTCATTCTGATAGAATCCTACCAATGGGTAATAGCCGATTGTTTTATTTTGTTGTTTGTTTTTGTTTTTGTTTGTTTGTTTCTTTTTTTTCTTTGCAGGGCAATGGGGGTTAAGTGACTTGCCCAGGGTCACACAGCTAGTAAGTGTCAAGTACCTGAAGTCGGATTTGAACTCAGGTCCCCCTGAATCCAGGGCCGGTGCTTTGTCCACTGTACCACCTACGTGCCCCTAATAGCCAATTGTTAGAAACTGAACTTGACTCAGACCAGTCTGGTGTTCCAGGTCCAGGACTGCAATGAAATGAGATATTTCTAATCTATCTAACAATTAACAAAAGGATCTTTAATTACCTATGTCATGGGAAAGATACTCATAGCAGGATATGGCATTTGTTCAGGTAGACATAGCCTTCTCTTTTGTCCATTAAAAAATCATTTCTGGTCAGTAGAGTGTGTTGGATGTGATGACTCACATGGCAGGAGAACATCTGCCAAGTGGGAAGGGCACTAATTGATCACTGACTGGCTTTTTATGCCCCAGGCAACAGGAAAACCACAGCAACAGTTTGAGTCTTAGATCCCTGGACCAAGTCAGTCTCAGCCACAGCTTCCCTGTCTTTTAGGAGAAAAAAAAAACTAACCTAGTCTACCTGGTACTTATTGCTTCTACCACATATAGTGAATTTAGTTTACAACTGTTGAATTTCAGGTCATAACAGGAAATCCAAGTGAAAATGTCCTGGGTGGGGGCAGCTAGGTGGTGCAGTGGATAAAGCACGAGCCCTGGATTCAGGAGTACCTGAGTTCAAATCTGGCCTCTGACACTTGACACTTACTAGCTGTATGACCCTGGGCAAGTCACTTAACCCCTATTGCCCCGCAAAAATAAACAAACAAACAAACAAACAAATAAATAAAAAGAAAATGTCCTGGGTGCAGCTAGGTGACCCAGTGAATAAAGCACCAGCCCTAGATTCAGTAAGACCTGAGTTCAAATCCAGCCTCAGACACTTGACAGTAGCTCTGTGACCCTGGGCAAGTCACTTAACCCCAATTGCCCCACCAAAAAAAAAAAAAGTCCTGTAGAGAATTGGATGGAGCTCAGCTTCTTTAACTCAGGGCAGGACCAGAGATAAAGATTTGGGAGTCATCAGGATAGATATAACAGGTGAACCCATGAGAAGGAATTAAGCATAAGAAGGGGAGAGTACAGAAAGAAGGATAGTGAGCCAAGAACTGAGGCCTAAAAAATGTTTAACCAGTAGGTACATGAAGGAAAAAAAGTCAGAAAAGGAAACAGAAGAGGAGCAGTTGGGAGAATAATGACTTCCACAGGCCCTGTTTGGTAGTGACATTTTTCAGGGAGGGAGCTCATGAAAATGAAATTATAACAAAACAACAGCTGCCTGCCAAACTGTGAGAAATCTCCCAGGTAGACTCAATTTAAAATTTCTTTCCTATTTGGCTGAATGATTTCCAGAATGATTACTAAATTTATACTGAGTCGTATTCTCCAGTGGTCCTTGACAAACCTTGAAGTTCCTTCTCTTACATGAGAGGCTGTGTTCTTACCTGAGAAACCAATGCTTCCCATTCCAAATGTACAAAAATGGGGCCTCTAGGTGGCGCAGTGGAGAAAGCACTGGCCCTGGATTCAAGGGAACCTGAGTTCAAATTTGACCTCAGACACTTGAAACTGACTAGCTGTGTGACCCTGGGCAAGTCACTTAACCCCAATTGCCTCACCAAAAAACAAAAAAACAAACAAACAAATGTACAAAAATGAAATGGAGGCACCTTTTGCTCATTTTATTTTATCTATACATTCCATCATTGCACTTTCCATTGTCTGTGAGAAAAAAAAAAATCTGACACAAATTCCAGAATTTTATTGGCCCAGGGTTCACCTACCGACTATTGACTCTACCCATATTTCTAATGCCATCTCCCCATTCTCTCTTAACCTAAGCAATGTTTACCATAAGTCTGGGTTGCCTTCCTTTAAAAATTATTTTATTGGGGGCAGTTAGGTGGTGCAGTGGATAAAGCACCAGCCCTGGATTCAGGACCACCTGAGTTCAAATTTGACCTCAAACACTTGACACTTACTAGCTGCGTGACTCTGGGCAAGTCATTTAACTCTCATTGCCCCCCCCCCAAGGGATTATTTTATTTATGAAACCTTTTTTATACAACCATAGTTTTCCAATGACTGTCCCTGGGAATTGATTATGCTATTCTGGGAACAATTTGAAATTATGTGAGAAAAGCGATTGAAGTGTTCGTGTCCTTTTGCCTGGTGATTCCACTAATAGGCATGTACTTCAAGAAGGTAGAAGAGAGAAATAAAGATCTTATATATACTAAATGGAGCAGCTAGGTGTCACAGTGGATAGATCGCCAGGCCTAGAGTCAGGATGACTCATTTTCTTGAATTCAAATCTAGCCTCAGACACTAGCTGTGTGACCCTAGACAAGTCACTTAACCCTGTTTGCTTTTGTTTCCTCATCTGTAAAATGAACAGGAGAAGGAAATGGCAAACCACTCCAGTATCTCTGCCAAGAAAATCCCAAATGGGTCATGAAGAGTTGGACACAACTGAAATGACCAAACAACAACATATTACTAAAATATTAATGTCAGTGCTTTTTGTGATAAGAAAGAACTGGAAACATAATGGGTGCCCATTGATTAGGGAGTGACTTGAATACTAAGTGCTATATGAGTATAATAGAATATTATTGTCATAAAGTATTTCATAAGCACTAAAAAGAAACAATAACAACGAATTTCATTAATTTAATCCCATTCTCCAAGTAATCTGATACTTTCATGAAAATATAAAAAGGGTTGTACTTTGAAAATATTGGGCACAAGAAATGAGAAATGTGAGAAAGTCAGAGAAATAAGGGAAGAGCTGTAGGAACTGGTACAGAGTGAAATAAGCTAAACCAAGACAACAATATACAAAATGACTATAGGAATTTCAATAAGGAAGACAACTTCCGAGTATGTGTGATACCTAACACTAGTCCTGAAGAACACAGTATGAAACATGCCTCCCTCCTGCTGGATGAAAGACTATAGGGCAGAATGTTGATTTTTTAAAAAGATGTAGTCATCATATAAGTTGTTTTTGCTTAAGCTTTCATTACATTAGTGAGGGGACCAAGGATGGTCAGCTATATATGAAAATGATTGCTATAACGGGATCAATAAAAGTTCTTTTAAAAATAAAACCAGGGGGGCAGCTAGGTGGCGCAGTGGATAAAGCACCAGCCCTGGATTCAGGAGAACCTGAGTTTAAATCCGGCCTCAGACACTTGATACTTACTGTGTGACCCTGGGCAAGTCACTTAACCCTCATAGCCCCGCAAAAAAAAAAAAAAAGGACAAACAAAAATAAAATCAGGCAGTAGTGAGAGTAGCTGGAGTATCAAAAGCCATGTTCCATGGACTCTGGGTAACCTGGGTGGGCACGCTCTCAGCTGTTCTCTATGGCTGGGGAAGGACCCTGAAGAGGGTGATGGTCTTACCCTCAGGAGTGTCCAAGTGGTGAGTGCAAGGATCTCAATGACTTGTAGTCCTTCAGGGCTGACTTTTTGGAAGAGAAGAAACAGGGCATTCAGGGACATTGGTCCCAAGAGACCCTCTGGGAGTCAGGCCCTATGTGGAACAAGTCAATTCATTTCAGTTTTAATGATGTGGGCCAGGACAGCAAGCTGAGTAATTTTATCAGCTGAGTGTGGTACTAGTGGGAAGTGTTAATGCCTCAATTCTGGGCCCAGGACTAGGGTAATATTATGGATTGGCCTTGCCTATTACCACATAGTGTTGTGGGTGAATGGAGTCCATGTGTCAAAAATGAGAGTGGCTACCTCTCCTTTGAAGCCAACATCAGCAGGCCTGGTACATGGCAGTCCTGGGGAATTGTTTTGGAATACTATTGTCATCAACAACACACTCAGCCCTCACACTCAGATGATGTGTATCATCTAGTATAAAACCAACAACTTCCTGTATCCTGAGCACTGTTTGATTCAGAGCACAAATGTTGACTTCTTCAACCATCTTGGCTTCATCTCTGTTTTCCTAGTCTATGCCACCCCCTTTCTTCTACACTAATGACATAATTGCTATCACTGATGTGGCCCAGAACACAGAGTTGAACTACAAGATTGTTTTACAAGGCAGTGGGAGCTTCTAGCTGGAAGTGCTTCTCTGGGACAGAGGGCAAGGTGGAGGCCAGCCAAGGGGATGAAGATCCAGGATCAACTACAAGCACCTAACCCCCAGGTATTCCTACATACTTACCTGTATTCATTGCAAGTGACCCTGTTGGTGCTGACCACAGCCCAGATAGTGTCTGACATCTAAACACTTCCCATGGGCAATCATGTCACCCAGAGTCAATTCTCATCACCCTTCTACTTTCATGGGGTTGACAATCATAAGAATGATGATATCCATAGGAAAGAATTCAACTGGGCTCTGCTGATGAAGTCTGCTCCACTGACTGGGGACATGCTCCTTTCATACAAGCCAATACTTTTTTTTTTGTGAGGCAATTGGAGTTAAGTTACTTGCCTAAGGTCACATGGTTAGTGAGTGTTAACTGTCTGAGGCCAGATTTGAACTCAAGTCCTCCTGACTCCAGGGCCGGTGCTCTATCCACTGTACCACCTAGCTGCCCCCAAGCCAATACTTTTAAGCTAAGGTGATGCAGATCTGTAATTGCTATGGGATCATGATCATTAATGAGTGTCCAGAACTGAGGTTTGTGCTGCTGGAGACCTTTGGGAATAACTCTTTGAATCACCACCTAGTGGTGATGGAGGAGCTGGTCTGGAGGGACAAGAATAATCTAGTTGCAGTTATGTGGGCTATGGCCAATTAGCCTACTTTCTGGCTGCTGCCTGCCACCTGCCACTTTAAGATTATGACTGCCCATACCAAAGCCTTGGACACCACAGGATCTGTGACCAATTTTAAGCCTTATGTAGATTATAGAGTTACATAATGATGAGGCTCTATAAGAGAATGTGATCTGTATAAACAGCTTCCACACCCACCACCATGATTACAGACACCTCAAAGTGAGGTTTTAGGTCAACATCCAATTACATGGTCCCTTACACAAATGTATATAAGTGCAATTTATTCTACCAGTTGTAGCCCTGGACAAGCCTGAACGAAATAAAGTGAGAATTTAAAAATATAAATAAATAAATTCAACAGACTTATTGGGACAAGAAGATACTCTAGACATAGGGAAAGGCATGAGCAAAGGCATAGAGGTGGGAAAGAACAGAATTATTTAGGAGATTAAGAATATAGCATCATAATATTCTAGATTTAAATCTGGAAGAAACCTTACAAGTCTTCTAGTCTAAATATCTCATTTGACAGATGAGAAAACTCTGGCCCAGAGTGGCTAAGTGATTTGATCCAGGTCAGATAGATAATGAATGTCAGAGTTCAGATTCAAACTCAAGTCCTTTGACTCCAACTTCAGCTCTCTTTCCTTCATATAACACTACTAGATTGGTTTGACTGGGACATAGAGTATGAGATAAAGCTGAAAAAAGAAAAGCACTGAATGTCAGGGTAAGGAGTTTGAATAAAAAAAGAGAAAGGTCACCTTAACCTTTGATTAACTGAAGCAAGATGTTTATCAAAATAGAAACTATGAATGTACATGGTATATGAACACACACACACACACATATATATATATATACATATATACATGCATTTCTACCCTTATTTGTCTCCTCTACTTTTCAAATTCCTAGACACGAAAATTGAAATTTAACATTTACTTATATTGTCATTTTTTTATACAGACACTGTATTTTAGTAATTTGAAAAGGGGCATCTAGAAGAGAGAGAGGTCTGTGAGGATGATAGGTCTACTCAAAGCAAAGTCTTATGAAGACCAATAGAAAGAACTAAGAATATTGAAGTATAGACATGAGAAGTATAGACATGAAAGGGTGGGGAGGTATGTATTTTTACTGTTTTCAAGTATGTGAAAGTCTGTCATTTGGAAGTATTAGACTTGTATTATGTAGCTCTAGAAGGAATAATTAGGAGCAATGGGTAGATGTAAAGAAGAGAAAGATTTCAAATCAATATAAATAAGTACTTTTTTTTTTTGCTGGGCAATGAGGGTTAAGTGACTTACCTAGGGTCACACAGCTAGAAAGTGTCAAGTTTCTGAGGTCAGATTTGAACTCAGGTCCTCCTGAATCCAGGGCTGATGCTTTATCCACTGTGCCACCTAAGCTGCCCCCTAAATAGGGTTTTTTTTTTTTTTTTTTTTTTTAGTGAGGCAATGGGGGTTAAGTGACTTGCCCAGGGTCACACAGCTAGTAAGTGTTAAGTGTCTGAGGCCGGATTTGAACTCAGGTACTCCTGACTCCAGGGCCGGTGCTCTATCCACTGCGCCATCTAGCTACCCCTAATAGGTTTTTTTTTTTTTAAATAATCATAGCACTCCAATAAATAAATGGGGAAATGAAGTCCTGTGACTGTGTGATGCCCTTCCTTCTTACTTTTAAGATTTTGTGACAATAATCTCTATCAATGGAGTCATTTAAATCTTTTCCCAACAACTAACAATTTAGGACAATTTGGGGAAAAACTTCAAACATGCTCTATACCCCCAGATAGAGAACAGATAAACTTAGAGTGCAAACTGAAGCATGTTTTCTTTTCTTTCTTTTTCTTTCATTTTCTGGACATGGGCAATGCAAGAATTTGTTTTGCAGGACTATACAAATTTATAATGGGTTGTTTTTCTCGCCTTTTCAGTGGGTTGGAGAAGAAGAGGGAGGAGGGGAGAGGGGAAAAATCAGAATTAAAAATAAAATTGAATTGAATTGAAAAAGAATTACATTAAAGAAAAAGAGAAAAAGTCCTATATTTAGTTCTGTCCTTAACCTACATCAGAAATTATCATGATACATAACTAACTTTAAAATATTGTCTGTTGTTATTAAAACAATTGCACCAGTCTGAAAGGGGGAAAATTATAATATTCCAGAAATGACTTTATATATGTATTATTATATTATGACCTCACTGAATATATATCAGAACCTTTATTTTATCTACAATTTATCTCCTATGAACTCAGTTTTTTTGTATTTCTCTTAATGACACTTATTATATACTATTTTATGTTACACATATTTGTCTGACCTGTCGTACTAGTGTCAAACCTGGATTCTCAAAATGTGCCAAGGATAATTGGTGGAATCATTACACCTTTACTATGTCATAAATGGAGGCAAAGATGTAACTAATAGTTTTTCTAATAAAAAACTCAACCTTTGCTATAACAATGAAAATCTTTGTCTTGCCATGTTACCACAAGACAATAAATACATCTACACTCTCCAGCAATTGATACAGCCTGATGTTGAAAATGTTCTCATATCAGGAAAGTAAGAAAAAAAATGTAGACAATGTAGTTACACCTTTTGGTGCCCTGGAGACTCACAATTCAGTTAGTCAAAAGCCAAAAGCACAAAACCCCCTGTCCAACCTAATTAAATCTACCAACCCAGGAAACAGCCCCTTTCCTCCTTAAATATCTCAGCTAATGGTGACCCAGCAAATTACACAAGTGGGTGACTCAAAAGGCAGGAAAGCTGGGCTAAGTATCCTTGGTACTGTCCACCACACCAGTGCTGAACAAGCTAGGCAGTCAGCTTCACTACAACTACTGGCTATGGCACTGAACACTAAGTCACTGTAGGCTCCCTGAAAAATGTATGTACTGTATTCATCTTCTTATCTCCCCCAGGGCCTAGAACAGTGCCTTGTACTTACCAGACACATAATATATATTGATAAATGGATAATTTCCTTTAAAAGTTATTGAAGGGGGCAGCTAGATGGCGCAGTGGTTAAAGCACCGGCCCTGGATTCAGGAGTACCTGAGTTCAAATCCGGCCTCAGACACTTGACACTTACTAGCTGTGTGACCCTGGGCAAGTCACTTAACCCCCATTGCCTAAAAAAAAAAGTTATTGAAAACATGATATATACAAAGACCATGAAAACTAAGAATTTCTAGATAATTCCATTTTCAAAAAATTATCATTAATATCACTTGATCTAGAAATTACATAAAGGTAGCCTTTTCATCTCTCCATAAATTCTCCATTTTTTTTGTGGGGCAATGAAGGTTAAGTGACTTGCTCAGGGTCAGACAGCTAGTTAAGTGTCCAGTGTCTGAGGCTGGATTTGAACTCAGGTCCTCCTGAATCCAGGGCTGCTGCTTTATCCACTGCACCACCTAGCTATCCCCTTATCCATAAATTCTTTAAGCAAGATTATGGATAGCATATTTACAGATTAACCCACCTAACAGTTTACTTTAGACTGCATCTTCTTTGGATATTGCATAGCCTTCAAAGTATATAGAAATAATGTTGCCAGCTCCCTTCATTTCTTTGGTGTCCAAGGACACCAAAGCTCAGACCCAAGAGAATTCTATTGTATTTGTCAATTAGGATAAACTGTAGGCTCTATTCTGTATTTTCCATACTAGGTCCTCTACCTAAGGTGAAAAAATGGAAACCTTATCACTACCACTTTAATTCTAGGAAAACACAAGGTAACCTGGAGTTATTTTAGAGCAGGGCTTCTTATGCTTTTTCCATTTGTGACCCCTTTTCCCCAAGAAATTTATATGTGACCCCAGGTATATAGGTGTATAAAATAGGTATATGAGTCAAACATTTACTGCCAATTTTTTTTTTTTGCAACCCCAGTCAGTTACATGACCCCATATGGGGTTGGTTGAGACACGGCTTAAGAAGCTTTGTCTTAGAGGTACCAGATGCCAATTGTTTTCAAAGAGTAACTGGGGCTTAGCAAATTCTTAATAGCTAATAATTATGGGCATATTTAAAATATAGGAGGAGAAAAAACCAGGGAGGTACTGAAATCTAGGAGCCCCACAGTTATCTGATCTAACTCATAGTATATTTTTATAATCTGGTGGCACAGGTTCTTGAGAATGATGGATTCAAAATTGGATCTGCTCCATGATTCATCCTGGGTTCATTTCCATTCAGGATAGTTTAAGATGTGCACTCTGCATATTTAGTCAGCTTTATGATAAAAAGTTAATTTTCTCACATGGACATCAACTCATCAATAACTACTGCTAGAACTTCTTGGGCTTATTCATTCTTGTGTTCATTCCATGTATACACATATTTTTCATAGATCTCAGTTCTAGTTCTGTTTTTTTCACTTGCCATTATTTCAAGTAGATCTTTCCATATTTCAGGGTATTTTTCATGTTAACCTTCCTTGTGACAATATCAATGCAAAATGGTATAATAGATAGAGTGCAGGACTTAGAGTTGGGAAGACTTGAGTTCAGATCCTATCCCTGACACTCCCTAACTCTATCTCTGTAAGCAAATAATTTTGTGCCTTGAATCTAGGACTCCTGATATCAAGTTCAATGTACATCACACTTTTTTTTGGTGAGGCAATTGGGGTTAAATGACTTCCCCAGGGTCACACAGCTAGTGTCAAGTGTCTGAGGCTGGATTTGAACTCAGGTCCTCCTTACTCCAGGGCCAGTGTTTTATCCACTGTGCCATCTAGCTGCCCCCCCCCAATACTTCTTTATAAAGAAGATTCTGCCAAGATTCTTCTCTTACCTGGACTTGCAGAAAAGTGAAGGGGGCAATTAGCTGTCCATCTCTTACAATCTTATTCCAATTATTAATTAATCCTCTCCAAAACAAAACCCAACCCTATATTTCTTTTTATGTATTTTGCATAATTTATGTGTGTACGTGTTGTCTCTCTTGATAGGATGTAGGTTACTTAAAGTCAGGGATTGTCTAATTTTTATCTTATTCTTCCCAGCAGCTAAGATAATGCCACTGCTGGGGAGGATCCCAGGCACAGAGCACATACTTCATCTGCACCACAGGACTTCAGATTGATGGAATGCACAGCAGGGTCCCAAGTATTCATCCTTTCAGGTCCCACTTTACCTTCTGATTATGTTCTCACTGAGGGGAACTGTCTATTGCAAGCTCCAGAAGGCTCCTGCAGTTGTGCATGCTACAGTTGAAAGAACCTGGCTCTGAAAGCTAAAGACCTGCATTCAAAACCTGCCTCTGATCCTTGCTTCCTGTGTGCCACTGGGCAAGTTACATAATCTTCATGAACCCTAGTTTTCTCATCTGTAAAAGGAAAAGTCTGTATTAGCTGACCCCGAGGAACCTTTCAACTCTGTACCTATCACTCTATGCTCTTGGGGGGCAGTTAGGGGGTGTGTGTGTGTGACTTGTTTTCCTGCAAGCTCCCCCTTCTTCCACAAGGGGGAGAATTGAGCAAAGGGTTTCTGAAAGAACAGAGAGAGCCCACACTCTTCATCACTTAATCAAAGTTGTTTTTTGTTTTCCTATTTTATTAAGACGGGAAAAGAAATTAAGACCTTACAACTAATTTGACCAATTAAATTTGTTTTTTAATTTTATTTTAAAAAATTAAAGATATCACTTTATTAATTATAAGATATTTATTTTGCTTTTACTGGATGATTTTTTAAAATCATAAAATCATTTTCTTATTTTCTAGTTACATATAGAGATAGTTTTCAACATTTGTTTCTATAAGATTTTTAGTTTCAAATCTTTCTCCCTTCCTCTCTTCCCTCCCCCCTCCCCAAGACAGCAAGCAATGATATAGATTACATATATACAATCACATTAAACGTATTTCTTCATTAGTCATGTTGTGAAAGAAGAATCAGAACAAAAGAGAAAAAAATCAAAAGAGAAAAAAAACTACAAAAAATTGGAAACAGTATGGTTCAATCTGTATTCAGATTCCACAATTCTTTTTTTCTGGATGTGGAGAGCATTTTCCATCATAAGTCCTTTGGAATTGTCTTGGATCATACCACTTTGAAGAAAATACAGGACAACCTGGATTTCTCAGATGCATCAAATAAATATATACATAAAACAGGAAGGGATTGTAGATGTCTTCTAACCCAAGTCTTTCATTTTAAGGATGAGGCTAGATGACTTACCCAATATCCCACAGGTAATAAGCAATACAACTAGGATTTGGACCCAGGTTATCCAACTCCAAGTTCAGTGTCCTTTTCACTGTTCTATGATTAGCTAAAATGGCATTACAGGAAGCAATTAATTCCACATTAGGGAAAATGTTATAATTGGGTTTCCAACTAAACAATATTAGAGTGGAGCTTTGCAATATCACGTTGGGATTAGGTTACATTACATTACTAATGTTATTAAGAATTGACATTGGTCAGAGTAATATCATTATGTGTAATGTGCCCATATCCTTTCTGTTTTTCCTATTCTATTTATTTGTGTCTCCTTCCCTCCCCTCCTTCCCTATCTCTGGTTGCAGCAGTATTTTTAAATCTTTAGCTTCATCAGCTGAAGGAATGTAATGAACATACTCTGGGTCATAGAGAGGTTATGGGTAAATTTAAGCACTTGTGCCCCTACCACAGAATCCCCAGAATGAACCCAGCCTGGGAATCACCCTGTACTTGTGCAAACAACAAAGAAAGCTGGAGCAGGGGATTAAAAAAGGACTGAGTTCATATATTTAGAGAGAGATTGGAGAAACAGGACTAGAGTTCTCAACAGTCTACAGGTGCCCTTCTCCATTTGCCTTGTCCAGACTGGGACAGCAAGGTAGCTTACAAATCTAGAAAATAAATGACCAAAGAGTCAGAGATTATGCAATTGCTGTTAACTCTGAAAATGCCAAAGAGCTTGCACAGGTTATCCTAACTAGTTAACTCAAAGAAATGAAATAAAATAAAATAAAAACAAAGAACTTACAGTGGTCATAAGTAAAAATCTTTCTTTATCTCATTGGAGGAGGGTAACTAGACATATGTGCCAGGGCCTCCTCTAGAAGGAGACCCACTTTAGTGAGGCCATACTTTCATACATATATAGTAGTGACTATGCAGTGAGCTGTAGCCATGACAAAGAGGGGTAACAGCAACAATGAGACAAGTGTGATTCATAGCAGGGCTTCATGACCAGAACATGAGTCCTGCAGGTGTTTGTTCAAACTCAGGGACCACCTGGGGCTGATGCAGAAATAATTCTAGGATTTTGTTATGGCAGAGTTCATCCAGAGGGTGAGCACAAAGGATTGTTGTCATGCCAAACTTAAGTATGGAGGTAGTAGATTGAATGTTCTGATCAGGAAACAAGAAGTAGGCCAGGTTAGGGGCAGCTAGGTGGCACAGTGGATAAAGCATCGGCCTTGGATTCAGGAGTACCTGAGTTCAAATCCAGCCTCAGACACTTGACACTTACTAGCTGTGTGACCCTGGGCAAGTCACTTAACCCCCATTGCCCCGCAAAAAAAAAAAAAAAAAAAAGAAGTAGGCCAGGTTGACTGGATTGTAGAGTGTATGAAGAGAAGTAATATACAGTAAGTCTGGAAAGACAGACAAGTCAGGCTATGAAAGGCAACAAATGCCAAGTAAATGAGCTTGTATTGTTTCCTAAAGGCAATGGGAGCCGAATCAATCTTCCTGAGCAAGCAAACAAGCAAGTAGTGTGGTTAGACCTGTATTTTGTAACGATTGGAATGACGCCACCTGCTGGATACTTACTGTAGAAGAGTTCTTGGCGGGAGGAAGTGATGCAGACTAGTGGGAGGAGGAAGGAAGAGACTGGCGCTGACTCTGGGGCTCTTTCCTCTGGACTCTGGTGGAGAGCGGAGCTAGAAATGTGCTCTCCCTTTAATAGATAGGAATCTAGGCCTTTTTCTCTCTCTTTACCAAATTCTTATTCTCCTTAATAAATGCTTAAAAGTCTAACTCTTGCTAAAGTTTATAATTTATTGGCGACCACTCATTAGATATTTTAGACAGTTTAGCTAGAATTTTACCCCTTAACAGATGGCTGACCACGAAGAGGAAAGCTAAACCTCAGTCTTCTTCTGATCTTCTGGTTGGGTAAGAAATTTCCCCTCCCTCTCCCTTTAACTGCTAAGTACTGGTGTACTGGCTGTATTTTCCTTTAAATTTTTTCAAATGGACCTTTTAAACTCCCTAATTACCCTATTTTTGATTTTAGTCTGTTTAACCAGACAAATGGGAGATAAGATCATGTTAATGCTTTGTTTTTGTGGATTTTCTATTTTTCTTTTTATTTTTGTTAAAAGAGCCAGCAACTTACTCACACAAGGAAATATCTCTCCCTCTCCCAACCATGCTTTTTCAGAGAAACCTGAAGAGATTCCTGCAGCTTTTCCCAGTTCTAACACTAATTGTAGCTCTAATTTTGCATGCCTGGAGGCAATGACCCACCCTCTTGAAGCTTTTAATCCCCTAGCACCTGGAGGCAAAGTGGGGGAAGAGGAATCCAGGCCTGAGTTCAAAATCAAGTCTGATTCAAATTGCTCTGGTCCCTCCCCTCCTCTCCAGACCCCACCCTCTACTCCTCCCATGGCCAAGCCCATTGCTTCCCCTGCCTGGGAAGTCCAGAGAACTGATGCACATGCTCAACTTTCTCTAACTACATTTGCAGCTTCAGGCTCAGCCCTTCCCCAGCCTGGCTGTGCTTCTGAGACAACCTTAGAAAGCCCTTTAAATTCCAGATATGCTCGTTTTGTTCATAATTTTGCTAACCTGCTTTTGTCTTTAATTAGTAATCTTATAAAGCATTTGTATGGTGAAAAGCCCGACAGACAATATAGAGGGGTTAAAGAAGAAAAACTTAAGCTGAATAAGAATGACAATCAATATAGTTCAAGACTCTGCTTCTTTTGCCATGGAAGGGTATATATTTTACAGAAATGTAGAGGTAAGCAGCAAGGTATTGATATGAGTATTGGGGATTTTAGATATCGGAATCAAAAGTGTTCTGAATTCACTCAGAGTATTAATGTCAGTTCAGAGGTTACATAGGATTTCTATGCTATTATATATACATTTTGAAATTAATGGTATGGGTTTATTTTCATAGAGATTTTCAGGCTTTTGAGATTGTGTCTTATACTTAGTTTTTAAAACAAGGAGAATATTTGTAAAAGCTTTTTATAGTTGTGATCAAGTTTATATTTTATAAGACTCATTAATATTAAGTTCATATTCATTTAGATTTCCCTAGTTTGAATTTCATTGTCTTTTATTGTTCCATGTGTATTTTCTTCTATTCATTTATCTAATTTTGAAACATTGCAAGATGGTTTTGATTTTATTATACAATGTTAATTCTAGGAGTATTGTGCTCCCATATTCTGAGTTGTTTGTTTTTGTTATTTTTTCTCAACTGATTATTTGATCAAACTCTTTAAAGCATTTCCCTGGCAAATTGTTTGCCATGGCAAGTGTAAATTGATTCTAGAAGTATTATTTTTTATAAGCATATTCCAAAAAAAAAAGAGAGGAACATTTGTAAAAGTTTTCTTTGAGATTGTGTTGTGCTTTAACTTGTATTTAAATATGTTCAGATTTTTCAAAAAAGTAATTGTATACTAAGTTAAAAAAAAAGGTGTATTATTTGAAATTGTTGCATAATTATATATTGTGTTCTGAGTCAAGATGTATTCACATTTTTTGCAATCATTTATTATCCTCAATTTTAAATCCATATGAGACTTGGATTATGGGAACTTATCATTTAAGACATTGTCTTTATTCTGAGTTATCAGATGCCAGTTGGCCAAGGTGCCATCCAATCACAAGAGGAATACATGCAAGAGCAGACACTGAACTGTCACATGAGGGGAGACATGCATGAAGTCAAGGTATGGCCGAGAGAACGGCTTTTGACAAATGTTGAGGTTGGATTCTCTTGGTTTAATATTTTATTTTATTTTTCCCCACAATATTGTACAGATGGCTGGAAGTATTCATCCCACCCATCTCACTCCTACACCTGGCTTCTATGCTCCCTCCTATATGCCTGATGCCATGGACATCTCAATCCCATGCATCTGATTAAGTCTGACTCAGTTTCCTCCAATATGTTCGGTGGCATGGACATATATTCCATCCACCTATTTTAAGCCTGGCATACTGTATGGGCAGTATATATTGCTCAAGTGTGGGAATGCTCATATCCCATCATTTCTCTGTTCTTTTATGGTAACCCCCATAATTATCTCAGATGTCATGATAAATAACAGTGTTGAATTTGGCCTTGACATCTGTTACCAATTATATTAGATTTGTAATTTCTCATAATGGCATGAGGATAATTAGGCAGATGATGCAAAAGGTGATGAAACAAAGATAAAAATTATTTTAAAAAAATTAATATTGCAGCAATTGTCTTCTCAATTACCCTCCAAAAGGGGGGACTATAGTAATATATAATTTTAAAGGATGTTTCAATTTTTGTTTTATTATATGTTTCATGTGTAACAACCAAGATTCTGAATTCCCTTAGACATGTTTTTGAGAACTTTCATTGTTTGATTTGATTATTGACAAAGCTATTTTAAAGTTGTGTTAAGCTCAATTTTGTAGGAAATTTTCCTGGCTGATTACCAGCATCCACACATCAACCCCTGAAAAGACTTCCATTCCACGACTACACCTAGAGGACATTTGAGAAAAGACTTTCAGAGACTTTAAATGAACAGTTTTGATTTGTTGTTTTTGTTGTTTTTTTTTTCTCTTTCTGTTATAATATACACCATCTGTGACATGTATTCTCTGCAGAGGCCCTCCCTTTGCAAGACTAATGTCAAGGCGTCGGTTCATGAGGACAAAAAAAAAATCGCCCCTCTGGACAAAACTTTCCTCTCTTCCTTTTCTATATTGTTGTTCACATATTATTGGTTAGCAATAGTTATTATATTGTTTTTACTGTTCCGTCAAGGAAACATTTTGTTTCTTGAGGAACAACAGGGGGGACTGTAACGATTGGAATGACGCCACCTGCTGGATACTTACTGTAGAAGAGTTCTTGGCGGGAGGAAGTGACGCAGACTAGTGGGAGGAGGAAGGAAGAGACTGGCGCTGACTCTGGGGCTCTTTCCTCTGGACTCTGGTGGAGAGCGGAGCTAGAAATGTGCTCTCCCTTTAATAGATAGGAATCTAGGCCTTTTTCTCTCTCTTTACCAAATTCTTATTCTCCTTAATAAATGCTTAAAAGTCTAACTCTTGCTAAAGTTTATAATTTATTGGCGACCACTCATTAGATATTTTAGACAGTTTAGCTAGAATTTTACCCCTTAACAATTTAAACTGAAAAAGTTAAGTCTGGAGAACACTCAGGGGAGAACACTCAGGGGAGAACACTCAAACACTGTTGTTTAGTATTTGAAGAGTTGTCAAATAGAAGAAAGAGTCCACTTGCACTGGTTGGTCCCAGAAAGAATCATAAGCAATGGGTAGAATTTGCAAAGAGGCAGTTTTTGGTATGATATAAGGATATAGCTCTTTAGCTGTGATATAGAGAGTATCCAAAGGCTGGATGATCAGTTACTGTAGAAGAATCAATCCATCAATAACACTTCTTAAGCTCCTACTATGTTCCAGGTATTATCCTAGATGCTGGGAATACAAAGATAAAAATTAAATAGTCCCTACCCTCGAGTAGTTTACATTTGATTACGGGAAAAGGTGACTTGTTTGGTTTGTTCTCAGGAAGCAGAACTAGGAAAAGTTACAGAGATACAGATTTAGGTTTGTTTTAAGGAAATATATTCTCACGATTAGGAGGGAATTGGAGCTCTGATTTCACTGGTACAGAGAATTCCTTGATAATTGAGGGGGAAAAGTGGTATGCTTTATTGTCTCCTCAACAAGTAGGGAGTGATCTCTTAGGTTGGGGACATCCATTTGTAAGGTTTAATTATTCAATGAACCAACTAAAAAGGTTGGTTTTTATTAAAGGCTTATTTTGGAGCAGCTAGGTGGTGCAATGGATAGAGCACCGGCCCTGAAGTCAGGAGGACCTGAGTTCAAATACGGCCTTAGACACTTAACACTAGCTGTGTGACCCTAGGCAAGTCACTTAACCCCAATTGCCTCACAAAAAAAACAAAAAAAGCTTATTTTGTTCCAGTTATTGAGGATACAAAGAAAAATATCGGTGTCATCTTATTACTCAGTGCTTTAAAGTTAGAGGAATTATGTGTTCCAGAATGATCACAGTTTTTAATATGGGAACAAGTGGCCTTGCTGCCCCCTATCAAATTCTCAAGGTTCCTGGAAAAATAGGGCCTGCCTAGACAAAGTCATGTATAGAAATAGTTATTCTTTCCATAGAAACCTGCACATTGATGTAAAAAGCCAAGGAGTACTGGGTCACAATTTTTTTTGTTTCTTGTATGAACATAGTGGAAGGAAAAGGCCTATTTAGTGGGCAGATATGAATCTATAGATTTGAATTTTCCAAAGGTCAGAAATGAGTTCAGAGTGAAGCAGTCTCCTGGGATGACCTAGAATGACTTTCCACATGTTCTGTTGATAAGAGTGGGGCAGGGGCAGCTAGGTGGTACAGTGGATAAAGCACTGGCTCTGGATTTGGGAGGACCTGAGTTCAAATCTGGCCTCAGACATGATACATACTAGCTGTGTGATCTTGGGCTAGTCACTTAACCCTCATTGCCTCACACACACACACAAAAAGAAACAAAGACAAGAGTGGGGCAGGTAGGTGGTACAGTGGATAGTGCACTGGCCCTGATCTGAGTTCAAATCTCACTTCAGACACTTACTAAACATCCAGGGTCATCTCCAGTCATTCTGATCTACATCTCACCACTGGCCCCAAATGGCTAGTGAGTTTAGTTACCTTGCACAGTACTGCCTCACTTAAATCCAATTCACTGTAAGTCATGACATCACCCTGATGTTATGGTCCTCTTCCAGAATGAAAAACAAACAACAACAATAAGAGCACCCGCCACTCACTGACCTTACACGAGTAGTAAAGGCCTTTGAAACCAGGGTTTCTAAGGGCTCTCAGAGTTAAAGAAAAAAATCAAAGAAAATCTTTCTTACTTTTCCCAATGTTCCTACTTATTTTCAGTTATCTTTTATGTATTGTTTTCCCCTTTAGAATTTAAGCTCCTTGAGGGCAGGGACTGTCTATCATTTTGCTTGTATTTGTATCTCCAGTACTTAGCACAGTGCCTGACACATAGTAAGCACTTAACACATCCTTGTTGCCTTGCCTTGCCTAGAATACCATACCCATTCTTCTTCACCTATTTCCCATCCTTGCATTCAGCCCATCTCAAACCTCACCTGAAGCTCTGTCATCCACAAAGCCCTTTCCTGGTAGCCCTCCTCCCCTCTCTAAACTCCCAGAACAATTATTGTCTGCACCACATGATCTAACATTTAGTTATATTTAATTTTTCATTTTCCCTTTCAATGTTTATGGGGTTTATCTTCCTCATTTAACTGAGAGTTCTTAAAAGTTAGAGACAGTGTATTCTCTCCTCTCCCCAGGCATAAAGCAGAGAGATAAACACAGTTAACTCAGTAATGGTGTTGTGATGTTTAAAATCTAAATTGTGGTCGCCTTAAATCAGAAGCTTCAGCTCGAGTCTAACCTAGAGTTCTAGCCTGATTGGGTTCTTCCTGAAGTCTTCCTCCATGAGCCTGCTTTAATCAGGAACACCCTTGCAAGCTGTTTGTGAAAGCTTTTTATAGATCTGGAACAGAGGTGGTCCTTACACATTGCTTCAAGGTAATTGGTTGGCGTCATCCAAATCCATTGGCTTTGAAGGTGTTCTCAAGTTGAGTTCACAGTCTAGTTTCCAAGAACAATACCTTCTTAAGGGATAGCCAGGTGTGATTACAATCCAATTAACTTGAAGTAGGCTTAATCAGCGGTCAATCACTCTCACTTGATTCAATCAGTATAGATTAATCTCCAGGTGGGTCTTTGAGTATCTGCTAAATCCCATTATTTCATCACATTCCCCCCTTTTTTCTTCTAGGAACAGGTGTTCCTAGATGAAACAGTAAAAAATAATTAAGTCTTTGGAAGTCTTTTCTCAGTTCTCTTGTCTTCTTGGAGTGGTAAGATGTCATCAGGAGGAAGCTGGATCTTCTTCTTTAACTGTTTGAATTGCTGGATTTTTTTACTAAACCTTAGCATAGCATTGTCAATGATCAAATTTAATACATTCCATTACATTCCCTCCTTTATATAATAGAGGGTTGAGGTAGTTATGTAATCTATAACACTTCTTACCACCATGTGTCTGGATCAAAGCCAAATTTAGTAATGTGTTCATGACACCTGAAAATGTTATGGAAAGGTTATCATACCACATCTCATGGTTTTGAGACATCCAGTAATTGTGCTAGGCCACAGGTGGATGGATTCTGACTATGCCATCAGACTTAGTGAAAGAAAAAGAAAACTTTTAGAAGGGAGAGAGGAAGAAACTGGACTGTGTCCAGCAATTGTGGTTTATATAGTTGCCATCATAAGCAAACCATAGACTTACATGTACCTGCCTCTCCTCCTGTTGTACATACATTCTCTACAGGGCCTATATCAAACTCATTGTAAGAGCAGTTAGTCTCTGAGATGATAAGTTTCCATAATTCATAAATCTCATATTAATTTCACCAAAGACAGTATGATGGTAAAAATGCATGTTATGCTGCATAACTGATGATCTACTTGTAATATATACAATAATTCCAAACCATACCCACAATATACATAGTCACAATGACATGTAAATGATAAATGAATGTAAGTGACTGATAATATTAGATATTATTACATAATCTTCTTTTAGCAAGTAAACACATTATCTTATACATGAATTCTCTATCTAGTCTGACAGTAACAGATACTTAAAGTAATAAACAATTTATCAAAAAGAAATAAGACTCAATATTCAATATGTCTATTGATAAATCAAGCAATAGGTTTTAAACATAATACCATAACCAGACTCATTAAACTCATGGTTCAGGGGTGGCTAGGTGGTGCAGTGGATAGAGCACCGGCCCTGGAGTCAGGAGTACCTGAGTTCAAATCCGGCCTCGAACACTTAACACTTACTGGCTGTGTGACCCTGGGCAAGTCACTTAACCCCAATTGCCTCACTTAAAAAAAAAAAAGAATTAGTGCTTTAAATTTCCATGTGTTTCCTTCTTTCCAATGCAGCATGGTAGCTGGAGAGCATAGAGAGGGAAGGAGGGAAAGGGGTAGGAATTGTATATTTTTATAATGGGAACAGATGGCATCTTTGTTTTCTATTCGTTGGTGTTTTTTTATTGCCTTTTGTTTTTACATCACTGTCATTTCCCTTTGACTTCTATACCAAGCCTTTCCTTATAATGTAACAACCACAAAAACATTTACACAGCCATTGTCTCTCACAGTGTACACTAGACTCTGTACCCCAAATCCCCACCTCTCTACTTAGAGAAAGTGGATTTCCATATCAGTTTTCTAGGACTGACTGGGCAGCTGGTAGTTCAGTGGATAGAACACTGGGCCTGGAATCAAGAAGACTTTGGTTCAAATTCTGCTTCAGGCACATTCTAGCTGTGTGAGGTTACCCCTCTGTTTGCCTGACAAAAGGTAATTAAAAAATGGTGATCCACTGGAGAAGGAAATGTAAAACCACTCTAATATCTTTGCCAAGAAAACCACAGTCAGATGTGACTGAACAACAAAATCTATAGGACTGAGATTGATTTCAATATGGACCATCTGAATCTGATTGCCTTTTTTTCCCCTTTGGAATCGTCATCAATTAATCTCAGTATATATAGAATGGTGAAATATGATGTTTTCTTGGTAAGATAAAACTGTTCGGGGGCAGCTAGGTGGTACAGTGGATAGAACACCGGTCCTGGAGTCAGGAATACCTGAGTTCAAATCCAGCCTCAGACACTTAACACTAGCTGTGTGACCCTAGGCAAGTCACTTAACCCCAATTGCCTCACTAAAAAAAAAATAATAAAGATAAAACTGTTAATTTAAAATCCATTCAGTGGATTTGAGTGCTAAAAACTACTGATGTTGATTGCTTAAAACTCTGACAAAATATAAATAAGGTACTCAAGAGAGGACGGTTGAGTGAGCTGTGGCATGTAACATAGACTGATGCCTCTCTTTTTATTATCACAGCTTAAAATGGATTCCATTGGAATCTTCTACTAAGTGTTCAAGAGATGGCAAATGTTAATTCCAAAACCATTTCTCTAGATTCCCAACAGACTTGTACTCTTGGTGTCTCTTCACATGGTCACAAGCAGAGCATGCATGTGTTTCCCAAAACTGTACAAGGTTCACTGTGAAGCTCTTTCTCCAGTTAAAGTAACTGAGGTATAATGTCTCATTTCTGTCTAGCTCCTTAAGATATTCGGCTAGCTCACTGGCAGAATTGTAATCTTCCACATGAATGAAGGAGTCTCCTGGAATAAAATTCTCATAGTTTTCCCTAGATGGACCTAGTACAACAGGCACTGTACCAGCCAGAAAAGCATTGTAGAGTTTTTCAGTGATGTAATCTTTGTGGATTGAGTTTTCAAAGGAAAGGTAAAATTTACACATAGATATGGTGGGAATCAAACTTTTATCCTTCATGTACTTCCCAAATGCTTGTCCATAGGTATGGATTTCAATGCTTTTACTCAGCTCACTGTAATACTTGACTCTTTTATGCTCAGGATTCCAGTTACTGACAACCCAGCACACCAGCTTCTTCTTGCTTGGCACATCAAACACAAAGGAGTTTGTGCTTATTGTCATGGAGCCATAAGGCACTTGTATATCAGAGTCACGGCGATAAGTCAGAGTTAGATTGAAGAGGTGTTCAATGCCTCTCTTCTGGGGTGTGTGGGTAGGTGATTCCAAGTTCATCCAGATCCACTTCTGGAATGGTAGCCTAGCTTGCTGGGGTAAATTAGCAAGATCCCAACTTATGTCTCGATGATGAATCAGAATAGCATGGGATTTGTTGTAAAGGGCTCTATCGGTGGTGAGGTGACACCCGTGGATGTTAAACATTGCTTAACAGGATGAAAGGTCAAATGTCTGCCCAAAAGGCAATACTCAAATCAATATGATGGTTTCATTCAAACCATCAGTTTTGCTGGAAAATAAATTTTTCATTTTCAGAACAGAGCTGGTTGTCTCTATGGGGCCAAAGATCCAGTGGCTGGTGGGCTTGATGTAAATGAGCAGACACACTACAAAACAACCCAGGATAATGCAGGTGATTAAAAATGGGTGAAAAATTCCTTTGAATGTCGATATCATATTTTTTTTAGCTGTATGACCCTGGGTAAGTCAATTAATCCTGTTTGCCTCAGTTCCTCATCTATAAAATGAGCTGGTGAAGGAAATGGTAAATCACTCCTGTTTCTGCCAAGAAAAGCCCAAATGGGGTCAGGAAGAGTCAAACACAACTGAAACAAATCATACAAGGTACTGGAAAACCAAGACCACAGTGTGGCAACAATTCTTTTGTCCAATCTGCCCATTATTGCATAGAGGTAATTAAAAGCAACCAAGAATTAAAGGATTTGAAGAACATATCATGGATTATTATAAAACTCTGACAAAATATAAATAGAGGACTGGTTTTTATGTGATGCCAAATTGTGGTCTAATTCTTGAATTCTTACATTATAAACCAGTCCTGGGGTAATGTGCCATTAACTCAAAGAGAAAGGGCTGTGTGGCAGTGGTATACTAAGGGAGGTCCTGGGCCAGCCCTGGAGGAAGAGGAAATCAGTGGAGGAGATCCTGGAGCTGGTGCTGCTGCCATGTGAGCTCTCTCTGACCATCTCCAAGTTACTGGGAAGCAGCCGGTACTGTGGAAGGAGGAAGGAGCAACTGATTACTTTTTTTTTTTAGTAAGGCAATTGGGGTTAAGTGACTTACCCAGGGTCATACAGCTAGTAAGTGTTAAGTGTCTGAGGCTGGATTTGAACTCAGGTACTCCTGAATCCAAGGTTGGTGCTCTATCCACTGCGCCATCTAGCTGCCCCAACTGATTACTTTTTAATGTCATTGTAATCACTTTGTATATTGTTGTCTTGATTTTGCTTTCTTCACTTTGTACTACTTCATACAATTGCCTATATTTTTCAGAATTCTTCATCTTATTATCCCTCATGGTATTACATAATACTTACATGCCATAATTTATTTATCCACTTTTCAACTGATGGTCATCGATTTTCCCTCAGTTGTTTGATAATATAAACAATACTGCTATGCATATTTTCTAATATATTGGGTATTCCTTTTGTTATGGGCCTCTTTGGTTTACATGCCAGGAAGTAAGAAAACTGGCTTGCAGGAAATTAATAGGTCAATGATTTTTCTTGCAGAATTCTAAATGGATTCTCAGAAATACTGGAAGCATTCAGAGCCCCAGCAAGAGTTTATTCATGTGTCTGTCTTTGCAAACTCTTCAACACTGTTTCCATTTGTTATCTTTGCCAATTTGATGAATTTGAAATGAAATTGCTTACCTGCAAAAATGTGAGCCCTCTTGAAAAAGTATGTTTGTATGTTTGTGTGTAGTTCATTGCTCTGTCCTCTAGTTCTCTCATCAGTTTCTCAGTTGTTTTCAGTCATGTCCAACTCTTTATGACTCCATTTAGGATTTTTTTTTAGGGTTTTCTTGGAAAAGATAATAGAGTGCTTTGCCATTTCCTTCTCTAGCTTATTTTACAGATGAGAAAGCTAAGGTAAACAGGGTTAAGTGACTTGCCCAGGGTCACACAGCTCAGAAGTGAGGGAGATGTCCTCCTGACTTCAGGTCTGGCATTCTATCAACTGTGCCACCTAGCTACTCATTCTCTAATTAGAGGGTAGAAGTAACTGAGGGTGCTGAGGAGGTATTGATTATTGATATTGAATTAATTTACAAGATGATGAGGTTTCAAGTGATGAGCTTATCCTGGCGGAGGCATGATATTCCTGGAGTCAAAACCAAGCAGAGGAGCTTATGAGAAATGAACTACTGGAATTAGTAGCACCTGGCTCTCATGCCCAAATCAAACTTCCCTGGGGAATGTTAATACGTACTGATGAAACTGTTAGCTTTCTGGCAGGTTCTCAAGTTCTCCCTCTAAGTAGCTTTTACCATCCCCAAGTAAGGAACTTTTCTCTATGCTGCCCAGAGAGTTTGGAGTCTGATCTAAGGAGGAACTCCCAGAATCAAAGAATGAAACTTGCTAAAATTTAGCAGAGGACAGAGAGACCACTTTTTTGGCCCTAGAAAAGTTTTAAGACTCTGAGCTTCCTGACCTGTCATTTAATGACTTTTTATTTTAAAAGCTCCAGCACCAGAAAAAAAAAGAAAGAAGGAAAGAAAAAAAAAAAAGCTCCAGCACCAATGACTCAGAGAACAACTTCAGCACCAAGTCAGGGGACAGCACCACACTTCTCTTCCCCTCCAGTGACACTGGCACTAGCCATTGTACTTACCCTGACTCCCTCCAACCCTTCCCCCTCTTTGTCCCATGAAAAAACCTATCTCGCAGCCCTGGATGCTCTAGGAACCATGTGCTTCAGTGGCAAATACCTAAATTGAATTATTGTGTCCATGGGAATGTGGGCTAGATTGGTTAACATTGTAGACTCTTGGTCTCTATTGAGGATAGTTTATCTATAAAATGGGGATAATAAGAGCACCTACCTCCCAGAGTAGTTGTGAAGATTAAATGAGATAATTTTTTTTTTGGTGAGGCAATTGGGGTTAAGTGACTTGCCCAGGGTCACACAGCTAGTAAGTGTGTGTTAAGTGTCTGAGGCCAGATTTGAACTCAGGTCCTCCTGAATCCAGGGCTGGTGCTCTATCCACTGCGCCACCTAGCTGCCCCTGAGATCATATTTGTAAAGTGCTTTGCCAGCCTTAAAGAGGTATATAAATACTGGTTGTCATCGTTGTCATCATCATCTGTGACCCTTCCCCTGTCCTCATATCCAATTAGTTGCAAAGTAATCTCTCACATCTCACAATTACATATCTCACATCCACCCCCTTCTCTCCTTCTTTCATGGAATTTAGGCCCTTGTCATCTTTGCCCTGCACTACTTACTGCCACAGCTATCTAAATTATCTCCCTGCCTCATTTCTCCCCCACTCCCAACCCATACTCCACATAGCTTCCAGAGTAATAGTCCTAAAGCACATAACCATATAGATCATTCTATTGCTCAAAAAACCTTCTTCTCCCTGTTTCCTCTAGAATGAAATAGAAACTCCTTAATGAGTCACTTAAGGCCCTCTACAAGGTGAGTACCACCTACCTTTCCCTTCTTATTTCATCCCCTTCACTTACTGTTGTATCAGGCAAACTGGCCTGCTCACTGTTCTCTGTTCACAACACCTTGGCACTGCATCCTTGGGGGCAGCTAGGATAGAGCAGTGGCCCTGAAGTTGGGAGGACCTGAGTTCAAATCTCACCTCAGACATTTACTGGTTAAACATAGGAGACTACATACTGGGGGAAAGCCCTATATGTATAATCAATGGAGAAAAGACTTTAGCTCCGAGTGTATTGATTGTGAGAAAACTTTTTGTCAGGAGGCAAACCTTAAAAAACACAAAATGATTTCTACTGGAGAGAAGCCCTTTGAGTGTAATGAATGTGGGAAAGCTTTCCAAGTTATGGGACACCTTACCATACTTAAAAGTGGATTTAGTGTACATAAGGAAAAACATGGAGTGAAACATTACACATATAATGACTGGGAAAACCTTTAGACACTGGATGTATTTTCATATGCATCTAAAAACTCATAATCAGGAGAAATGTTATAAGTATAATGAATGTGGGAAAGACTTCAACGTAAGGGAATCATTTGTTGTTCATCAGAGAATTCACACTGGAGAGAAGCCCTACACATGTAATGAATGTGGAAAAGCTTTTACCTAAAAGCATTCCCTTACTGAATGTGAGAGAATCCATACCAGAGAGAGACCCTTTGAATGTAATGAATGTGGAAAGTCCTTCAGGCAGAAGCAAACTTAGAAGACTCATAAGAAAAATCATACTAGAGGGAATATCAGTAATTTCATACTGTTGGGCAATTAATTTAAATGTGATCAATGTAAAAAAGCTATAATTTCAACCCATATGGAAACCGACCACCTCAGAATCCATGACCAGGACCATGGAATGACTAATGACCCTTGCATGTGTATTTAGCTTCTTATTACAGGCTTCTGCAGAGTTTTGGTATGGGGAACACTTCATAGGATCACAAGGTTTAAAGCTGGAAAGAACCTTAAAAAGATATTGAATCTAACTTCCTCATTTTATAGGTGACACAAAGGAAAAGAGTTGTTAAATGACTTGCCCAGAATCATGTTGTTGTTGTTCAGTTGTGTCCAACTCTTTATGACACCATTTGGGGTTTTCTTGGCAAAGGTACTGGAGTAGTTTGCCATTTCCTTCTCCAGCACATTTTTTTTTAGTGAGGCAATTGGGGTTAAGTGATCTGTCCAGGGTCACTCAGCTAGTAAGTGTTAAGTGTCTGAGGTCGAATTTGAACTCAGGTACTCCCAACTCCAGGGTCAGCGCTCTATCCACTGTGCCACCTAGCTGCCCCTCTCCAGCAAATTTTACAGATGAGGCAAACAGGGTTAAGTGACTTGTCCAGGGTTGAATAAGTAGTAAATTTCTGTCCTGGATTTGAATTCATGAAGATGAGTGTTCCTGATTCAAGCTCAGTGCTCTCTATCCACTGGACCACCTAGCTGCCCAGAGTTACATAGCTAGCAAGTATATGAAGCAGTATTTGCCAGGTACTTATGACTATGAAATGGAGGTGATGAATAGATTTAAGTGACTAGACCTGGTAGATGGAGCGCTTGAAGAACTATGGACAGTGGTTTACAACATTGTATAGGATGCAGCAAGTAAAAAATATCTCAAAGAAAAAAATAGAGCAAGAAAGCAAAATGGATGTTTGGTGAGGCTTTACAAATAACTGAGGACAGAAGGTTGTTGTTCGTCCTTTGGTTTTGAAGAGGACCATGACATTGGGGTGATGCCATGACTTGCATTGAATTGTATTTAAGTGAGGGGGCACTTTACAAGGTCACCAACCTCACTCTCTCCTCCAGGTATCTGGGTCCAGTGGCAAAATATAGACAAGGATGATTAGAGATAGCCCTGGATATTTAAGGCAATTGGGGTGACTTGCCTAGGGTCACATAGCTAGTAAATATCTGAAGGGAGATTTGAATTGAGATCCTCTTGACTCCAGGGCTAGTGCTTTATCCACTGCAACACCTAGCTGCCCCTGAGGAAAGAAGGAAAGGGGAAGGGGAAGGGGGAAGGGAAAGACATATCTAGCTGAATGCAGAATTCCAGAGAAAAGGAAGGAGAGATAAGAATGTCTTCTTAAATGAGCTGTCCAAAGAAATAGAAGAAAACAATAGAATGGGAAAGACGAGATCTCTTCAAGAAAATTAGAGATACCAAGGGATAGTTCCATGCAAAAATGGGCATGATAAGAGATAAAAAAATGGTAGGGACTTAATAGAAGCAGAAAAAATTAAGAAGAGGTGGCAAGAATACATAGACAAACTATACAACAAAAGATCTTAACATCACTGGTAACCATGATTGTGTGATTACTGATCTAAATCAGTAACATCCTGGAGATATTCAGACATCCTGGAGAATGAAGTCAAGTGGGCCTTAGGAGGTGATGGAATTTTAGCTGAGCTATTTAAAACCCTAAAACATGATGCTGTTAAAGTGCTACACTTTTGGGGGGGGGGCAGGTGATGAGGGTTAAGTGACTTGCCCAGGGTCACACAGCTAGTAAGTGTCAAGTGTCTGAGGCTGGGTTTGAACTCAGGTCCTCCTGAATCCAGGGCCAGTGCTTTATCCACTGCACCACCTAGGTGCCCCCTAAAATGCTATACTTAATATAACAACAGATTCATAAAACTCAACAGTGGCTACTGGATTGGAAAAGAACACTTTATGTCCTAAAGAAAGACAAAGTCAAAGAATGTTCAAATTACTAAATAATTGCACTCACTTCTCATGCCAGCAAGATTCTGCAAGCCAGGCTTCAGCAATATGTGAACCAAGAGTTATCAGAACAACAGGCTGCTTTTTGAAGAGGTAAAGGAATTAGAGACCAAATTGCCAAAATTTACTGGATTATGGAGAAAGCAAGGGAGTTCTAGAAAAAAAATCTACTTCTGCTTCATTGACTATACTAAAGCCTTTGGCTGTATGGATCACATTAAAATGTGGCAAATCCTCAAAGAGATGGGAACCAGATCATCTTGTTTCCTGAGGAAAATGTATGAGGACCAAGAAGCAACAGTTAGAACTGAACATGGAACAACTGACTGGTTCAAGATTGGAAACAGAATTCAAGGCTGCATATTGTCACCTTATCTACTTAATGTATTGCAGAATATATCATGCAAAATGCCAGGCTGGATGAATCAAAAGCCAGAATTAAGATTAATTAAGGTTGCCAGGAAAAAATATAAACAATCTCAGATATGTAGATGATACCAATCTGATGGCAGAAAGTGAAGAATTAAGAAGCCCCTTGATGAGGGTGAAAGAGGAAAGTATAAAAGCTGGCTTGAAGTTTAACATTAAAAAACCCACTAAGATCTTGGCAACTGGTCACATCACTTCCTGGCAAAGAGAGGGAAGCAGTGTCAGATTTTATATTCTTGGGCTCAAAGATCACTGCAGACAGTGACTGTAGCCATGAAATTAAAAGATACTTGATCCTTGAAAGGAAAGCTATGGCAAATATGGACAGCATGCTAAAAAGCAGAGACAACAACTTACCATCAGAGCCTGCATAGTCAAAGCTACAGTTTTTCCAGTAGCAATATATGGCTCTGAGAGTTGGAGTATAAGGAAAACTGAGTGGTGCAGAACTGACACTTTCAAATTGTAGTGTTGGAGAAGATTTTTGAGAGTCCCTTGGAGAGCAGGGAGGTTAAATCAGTCAACACTTAAATTAATTCAGGCTATTCACTGGAAGGTCAGCTTCTGAAGGTGAACTTTAAATACTGTGGCCACGTTGTTGAGAAAGATTAAAGGCAAAAGGAAAAGAGAACAAAGGAGCATGAGATAGATAATATCATGGAAACAATCAACATGAACTTGGACAGACTTCAAGAGATAGTGGAAGATAGAAGGGCTTGGAAGGATATGGCCCAGGGTAGCTAGGTAGTGCAGTGGATAAAGCACCGGCCTTGGATTCAGGATGACCTGAGTTCAAATCCAGACACTTGATACTTACTAGCTGTGTGACCTTGAGCAAGTCACTTCACCCTCATTGCCTTGCCCCCCCCCCAAAAAGGCTATGAATGATCTCCTTTTGAAGTGCTATGGCCTTATAAAAAAAGGATGTTAGCCACAAATATTCTTTTTTATTTTTGTGGGGCAATGGGGGTTAAGTGACTTGCCCAGGGTCACACAGCTAGTATGTGTCAAGTGTCTGAGGCCAGCTTTGAACTCAGGTACTCCTGAATCCAGGGCTGGTGCTTTATCCACTGCGCCACCTAGCTGCCCCCAAATATTCTAATGGGAGTTCTGAAGAGGTTGTGAGGCAAAGATCAGATTTCAAGATTATTGTTATGAGTGCTATTTCAGATCCTGGAAAATTTCAGATATACTTACATAATTGTCCCCTTTTAACTATCCCTGACTCTACATACTCTGTTGAGATTTTTTTATATTCTAAAACCAGAAAGAGATTACCTCAATGCAGCAATTCAAACTGCGATACAAATTTACACATCTAAAAAGAAGGAAGGAGAACTTTTCTTTACCAGACAAGAGAAAATTGATGATGCTGGTACGAAAATAAAGCATGAAATTGATTATTTAGGTGCAGAAGTTGATGATATTAAAATCACTCCTCTACATTCCACACTTCAACTTCAACAACAGAGAATTTTTGAGCATCCCCCTTCAAAAAACCAAAATGGAGCAATAGAACAAAAGGTAGTTGTATCTACTAATATAGTGTGAGGGTCAAATTTAATATTTAGAGAGTTAATTGAGTGGTTCACTGTAATATTGGGGTCCCTGAAATAATGAGAGACCTCTAGTTCCAAAGCTCCCTCCCCTCCGAACTGCCTTTTTAGATATTTCTCCCAGACCAATAAGAAAGGAGCCTTATAGCCTCTTTTCCACAAACGGATCAGATTTTATTACTTGGGAATAAAATAAACAGCAAAGGTGAAACTAATAAAAATCAAAGATAAGGGAAGAGGGAAAAAAAATACGGAAAATCCTCCTACCTCTAACCTAAGTCTATACAATCCCCAACTCACTTCCAGTTAAGCTAATTTAAAAGAAAGCATAGCTTTTATGTTAACTCACCACCTGAGGCATCTACTCCTGCTGCTCTTTCCATGGAAAGAGGGAAACTCGAGAAGAGACTCAGACTCCCCTCAGTGAGCATTAAATCTTCCTCCACCAAAAGGGGAGGTCCTTCAAAAATACATCACTTCAGGGCAGGCCCCTCCCAATGAGCCAGCCAAATTCCAATAATCTTACCACAATAGCAAAGACATCACTAGCAGTTGGTGGTGTGTTTGTCATTGACCCTGAGTTTGCAAAACAAAAGGTATATAATCCTCAAATCAGAGTGGAGTTTCTTTTGGTGGCAGCAATCAGCAAAGCCGTCCAGCAAAGTTGGTCAAGCTAGTCATACCAAATCTAGAAAATGTTTCAGACTTGTATAGAGAAAGCCTTTAAAACTAAAATGCAGGACAGTACTTACCCTGAGATTTTGAGGTCTAATTTGGGATCACTGGTATTACAGTTGAAGAAATTTAGTATAGATAAGCTGGAATACTTGATTTTATGGATCCACCAGCCCTTGAAACTGATGAGAGTCCTAGAGTTTTTGAATTATCTAGTTGCTTTAAGTGACAATGGAGACTTGACTGAACTGGGATCCATGATGGCGAAATTTCCATTGTATCCACAGCTTGCTAAAATGGTTGTTGCAAGTTGTGTGACTATAATTATTCTAATAAGGTTCTATCTAGCTTTAGTTTAGAGTTAGGTGGGTAGCTATAGCAGTAAACTTTTTCAACTATGTAACTTTTTGCAACCACAAAACCTGTAATATACTGTACAAGGAACAAATGTTGGCATTATCAGTTGACCTGTAATTATACAATGCTTCTTCCAATTAGTCTCTATGATAATTAGGTTTCTAAAATTTATCTGAACTTCACCGTTCAAACACTTGTTTTGGGGAATTCATAGTTATTGTTGTACATCTATTAAATTGATGACAGACATAACTCATCATTCCCCAGAAACCTTTTTTGAAAACCTAACATTTTGCCTCCCTTTGGGGGGAGTTTGCTTGTTACAAAGGTTTGGATTGGATCCCAATCCATGGAGCTGGATCATTGGATTAAAATCATAATGTGGATAGGATAGGAAAGAGGAATTACAAGGATTTCTGGAGCAGGATCAGATTACCAGGAATATAGGAGTAGATTCCTGCCCCAACCACACTGCATTCATGTGGATTTTTTTGACTCAACTTAATTGGCGATTCCAAAGATTTTTTTCCTATCTTTGATGATTGGAGCCCTTAAGATGCGTGATGGAATTGTGTTTTGCAATTTTTGGTAAAAGGAGCAAAGTGGGGGCAGCTAGGTGGCGTAGTGGATAAGCACCAGCCCTGGATTCAGGAGGACCTGAGTTCAAATCTGGCCTCAGACACTTGACACTTACCAGCTGTGTGACCCTGGGCAAGTCACTTAACCTCCATTGCCCTGCAAAAAAAAAAAAAAAAAGGAGCAAAGCAAGGACCTGGAGATGTATGCTGGAGCAAACTCCTTGGAAGGATTCAGCACGAGTAGATGGTAAACATAAAGGGGGAAAGGGAGGGGGGGGGGTGTTTAAAGTAAAATAGTAAATCAGTAAGTCACTTCTCTAAATAAAAAACCCAAAAAACAAATTCAGAGTTGACAGTACTGCAGTGTCTTGTTCTCCCCAAGGAGGACAAGAAAGCAGCAGACAGAGCCAAGATGAAGTTTGTCAACATAGGCAGAGATCATCTGACAGTGATGAACATTTGCTACATTTTTAAACAAAATCATGTCAGGTCAGTAATGTCATGACGACTTCATTAACTACAGGTCCTGCTATCTGCAGACAATGTATGTCAGCAGCTGTCATGAATCATGAATAGATTTAATTTGCCTTGTAGAAGTACAGACTTCACAAACAGAAACTAGTACATTAATATAAGAAAAGCTTTGACTGCTGGGCATTTTATGCAGGTGACACATTTGGAATGAACAGGGCATTATTTGACTGTAAAGGACAAGGAAGTAGGTCAGTTGCATCCTTCAACTGTTCTAGACCACAAGCCAGAATGGATGCTTTATAATGAATTTGTTCTTAAAACAAAGAATTATTTCAGATACATACAGATATCAACCCAGAATGCTTAGTGAGCATTGCCCCTCAATATTTGAACAACTTTCCATAGTGTGAAGCAAAGAGACCGTTGGACAGAGTCACTGCCAAACTTCCGTCAAAGTCCATATTCCCAGTACTGAATTAAGTGCTTTGAGCTGAAGTATTCAGAGGATAGCTTTAAAAGATGAATGAACTCAAGTTCAAGTTGTGCTCTTCATGTTGGTTTAATAATGTAATGGCCTTTATTGGAAAGATTTTTAATTTTTCTTTACAGTAAATATTATATTCTGATTTCATAAATTAAACAATTATGCCTCTCTTTTGTGTTGACATTGTAGCCTATACTGGAAAAGTTAATCAATGTTTCATAGTTCATTGAAAGTAGTTCTATATATAACAATATTCTAAGCATTTCTTTAGAAATGGTTGAAAATGAATGACTAATATGGTCATGTTTTACATAATTGCACATGTGTAACTTATATCTGAATGCTTACTGCCTCAGGGAGGGGGATGGGAAGGAGGGGAGGAGGAATAGATTGAACTCAAAATTTTAAATAAAAAATAGTATTATTAAAAAAGAAATGGTTGAAAATGTTTCTAAAATGTGATTATGAATCATGGTATGCATGATTATTGTAATTGTTGACATTCCTTTTAGAAACTGTGAAATGTTCCAAAGCATTTATATAGACAAAATCTTCAGGCTCAGTACAGAGGATAACTTCAATAAATATTATTTATACTAAAAAAGATGTTTATAGAATGAATAATTGTATGAGTCCACCTTCCCCAATAGAATGTAAGATCTTTAAGGAGAGAGACTCTACTGTCTTCTCCTGGGCTCAGCACTGGTATCTTGTATATGGGGGTAAAGATTGAATCTGTGATGTCACCAGACTCCTGGATGAAGAATCTTCCCACCCATGCAGGGTAGTACCTGCTGACTTTTGACAACTTATAATTGAGAACACACTGATTTGTTCACAGTCATGTATCCACTATGTGTCAAAGCTTGAACCCATACTTCTTGATTTCAAGACTGGCTCTCTATATACTCTGCCATGCTGCCTCTGTCTTGTAATAATTATTTTAATAATTATTTTTTGACTGAATAAAAAAGAAATATTTGATGGATTGTCTGAATTCTGGGTCAGTCATGAATTTTTATCAATTGCTTTGGAAAACCAGATTACTGCACAGTCTGACAAATGGGCAGGATGCATAGACTTGTCTACATGTTGCCTATTATCAAAAGTGAATGAGGATCTATTGAAGAGGCAAGACAGACCCCTCAAATGCAAACACAATTAGGAACTTTGCTGCTGGAGAAAGAAGCTAATTGGATTCCTCTGGGCAGTGGGAGGCTATTTCAAGAGAACATACCCTGGCACGGAAATGAAGATTAATCTAATGTTGTTCCTCAGAGAGAAGGAATTGTTTCCTAATGGTTAGTACTGTCAACTAGGCCTCCTCCCTTCTACCACCTCATACTTCAGTTTGTGTAGGAGACAGACTCCAGGGTCTCAGAGAGGAAGAATTCCTTTCTTTCTTTCTTTCTTTCTTTCTTTCTTTCTTTCTTTCTTTCTTTCTTTCTTTCTTTCTTTCTTTCTTTCTTTCTTTCTTTCTTTCTTTCTTTCTTTCTTTCTTTCTTTCTTTCTTTCTTTCTTTCTTTCTTTCTTTCTTTCTTTCTTTCTTTTTCCCCCTGCTGGATATTGGTTCCAAGGTTCCTACAGCAATTTTCCTTTAATGAGAAAAGAGACCTTCTTGATGCCTTCCTGTGCTTCTCCATCAGCACACAATCAAAAGCAGCTCTTATTTCCTAGGACCTAACTTGATACTAACACTCTTCCAGGATCGTTACCACTCTGGACAAACACAAGAGTTTGCTCTGCCTGTCATTCAGTCTTCACCGAAATCACTTGCTTTCCAGGATTGGAGTAAGGTGAGTGTGCATGCTGCAGGCTGTTATCCTAGCAACCGGGCCCTACTTTCTTTTCACTATCCCCTATGTTGTTGTTCACTGGGGAATGTTCCTTCTTCTTTACCATCATTCAGTTTGAGTTTATCCTTTCCATAAAACTCTCTTAACCCCCTCCCCCTCCCCTTTCACTGATTCTAGAGTACTAGTACCAAACCACTTACTGAAAAGATGTGTGTGTGTGCATGTGCATGTGTGTGTGTGTGTGTGTGTGTGTTAGTGAAAGACAAAGAAAGGGGGAGAAGGAAAGGGGGGGAGGGCCTTCTATCCCTGAGTAGATTGTAAATTTCTAGAGAGCATGGATTTCCTCCTCTTCTTGTATCCACTGTAGTGGCTACCAGAGACTTCAGTATTTACTGTCTGGTTGCCTCCTCTGGAGCTTCATACTGGAATTGACTGATCATGTATATCTATCTTCCAGGTCACTTAATACCTAGCCTGCTACCTTGCCCTGAGCTCTCTTAGGAGGCTGACTCACTTGGTGTCCCAGGTACCATGAGCTGGAAGAAATGGAGTCAGGAAAGCAATGAGGAACCTTTAGGGGAGTTCCACAGTAATGGAAAGAAGAGAGAGCACCTGCTGAAGAGGCGGTTTCCTGCTCTGAGGTTCTTCTCTGAACCTGTTAAATGGAAAAAGTAAGCGATCAGGTTGGGAGTAGAGAAGGGGGAGGAATGGAGGGAAGAGTGGGTATGGCATCTTTCTATAATGTATGGAATTCTGCACAGTTTACAATACACTTTTCAAAGGGGTTTCTCATCAAGTGTACTCCATTTGATTCTTATGGCAGTGCTATAGGATAAGATGGGTATTTATAAGCATACCTCTTTTCCCTGTGGGGAAACTGAGGCCCAAGAAACAGGAGAAACATGGATGACTTCCTCAAAGTCACTGGAGGCAGCAGGATCTCATGCAAGAGGGTTGTGACTCTCGTAGCCTGACTTGGACAGCTAGGTAGCCCTGGGAAAGTTAGAGAAACACAGAACCTAAAATTTGGAAAATTCCTTGTAGGCTTGTATAACCCAACCTCTATCTGATCAAGAACCTTTCACAATATACGGGAATGATCACTTAGCTCCCTTTGAAGGCTTCAGTGAAAGCAATAAAATGGCCCCAAAGACAGTCTGTTCCATCATTGCTTAGTTCAACTTAACCTTTTTTTATTAACGGCCTATACTGTGTGCTAGATGCTGGGGAATCAAGGGAAAAAATGGGAACAGTCCTTGCCTTCAAGGAGATCACACCAAACCGTAAGAATGCAACATGCAGAAAGATAAATGAAGAGGGTAATTCAAACAATACTAGGGAGTGGGTGATATTTACTTGTTTTGGATAAGTCTAATTGATTTTTTTCTCTAAGCCTGTTCCCTCATTTGGGGTGGAGAGAGGGTTGTATTGTTTGGGGTTTTTTGAATGGAGAAAATACTTGTATTACCTACTTCACAGTGTTGTTGTGGGGAAAGTGCTTTGCAAACATTAAAGTGACATGAGATGTCATATTAATGACCATAACCCTTATTCCAACTATCCCTCTTACAACCCTAGGTGATGCTGCAGGGGAAGGTGAACACTCCTCCCCCAACCCCCCTGCCCACCAACAACCCCAAGAAAAATAAAGAAAAAGTATCTTTGATTTGCATTCCGGATCCACCAGTTTTTTATCTGGAGATTGTCCTGATGATCTTAAGAGAAGAATGGAAATAGAAGGGAAGAAGAATATATTAAGGGGGCAAAAAGGAAGGAAAGTTAGGGGGAAATAATTCACAAAATCCAGGTGTGTGAGTAGACATCTATACAAAGATTAGAGGGTGGTGGAGGGATTGGCTGACATTTCTTTGGTAAAAGAAGAGAATACTTTCACACACACACAGTTGGATACAAAAATACATCTAATTCAACAGATAAATGGAAGACGGGGGAAGGATAGTAGTTTAGTAGTAGTGGTAGTAGTAGTGGTAGTGGTAGGGTAGTGGTAGGGTAGTTTAAGGAAGGAATTAATCTTTTTTTAGGTTATATAGTAGAATCATGTTGAACATATTTCCTCAGTCATGTTGTGAAAGAAACATCAGAACAAAAGGGGAAAATTACAAGAAAGAAAAAAAACAAAAAAATAACCAAAAAAGTTAAAATAGTATGCATTAATCTACATTCAGACTCCACAGCTCTTTCTCTGGATGCAGATAGCATTTTCCATCATGAGTCTTTTGGAATTGTATTGGATCATTGTATTGCTGAGAAGATATAAGCCTATCACAGTTATCCTATGTTGCCGTTATTGTGTACAATGTTCTCCTGATTCTGCTCACTTCATTCAGCATCAGTTCATGTCTGTCTTTCCAGGTTTTTCTGAAATCTACCTGTTCATCATGTCTTATAGCACAATAGTAAAGGAAAGAATTAATCTTAAGCAAAATATATTGTTAAGGATGTGCAAATATATCTATGCCTCTTTTTTTGAGATTGTGAAGAATGAGAATATGAGAGGAATGCCCATCAATAAGGTAATGACTGAACAAGTTATGTACATATGGTAGAATGTTATTATGCTATAAGAAATTATGAAGGAGATGGTTTTAGAAAAACCTGGAAGGACATGAATTGATGCATAGGGAAGTGAACAGAATGAGAACAATTTACACAGTGACAGTACTATGATAAAGACTTGAGAACTTAAAGACTTGACTTAAAAACTTTAAAAGAATCAGCAACTGTGATAAACACCAACAAGGATTCCAAAGGACTAATGATTAATAATAATGGTAATGATAATATGCTACCCACATGTTGGTAGAGGTGAAGGACTCAAAGTGCAGAACAACATATTTTCTTTGGACATGGTCACTGTGAAAATGTGGTTTGCTTGACCACACATGTAACAGTGGCTTTGTTTTTCTTTAATTCTCAATTTGTGGATAGGGATAGGAGGTTGAGGTGGGATGGAGTGAAGATGGATTGTTGCTGATTTTTCAAAAGATATAATTAAAAGAAAAAGTAAAAAAAGAGAGTTGGAATTAAGTGACTTTTAGTTCTCTCCATAGAGTGTGTTCATGCATGACAAGCAAGGGAAATGGTTATGAGCGAAAGTTGTGTCTTGGGTAAGTTATTTACCTTCCCCAAACACATTTCTAACATCTATAAAATGAAGAGATTTCTAGCTCTATGATCCTATGATGTCTTCTGAGGGTCCTCACATCTCTAGCTCCATGATCCTGTGTAAGTGTGCAAGTGAGCTGTGTGCAATGGAAAGGGTTGGAGATGAGAAAATAGGTGAGACCTGAAGAAGAATCGGATCACGGAGTTTAAATGTCAAAAACTGAACTACGTGTTCCCTCCCCCTACTGTAAGATGGTTATTGATTCCTTCATAGATGGAAATCTCCAGCCTTGGGATCAGCTCCCTCTCTTCCTTCCAGCCCTCTGGAGAAAGGTGACCCTCGAGAGGAAGGTGAAATTCAGTGTCTTCATGGGACAAGCTCTAAAGAAGCCCTATTTCCCCAAGAAGGAGGCACTTGGCAGGGTATGCCCTTGAGAAGTACGTGTCCCCGGTGTGAGATTGTGAGTTGCAGGCAATGTGACACCCTGCACTCTGAACGAGACTTTATTGCTCACAGTGTCCTGGAGCACTATGACCAGGCTGGGAGCCAGGGAGCTGGCCAACTGCACAGGGGTTATCAGAGGAGGAAGTGGAATTGATGGTGGGAATCCCATCCACAAAACTGACAAGTGAGTGAAATTGTCTTTATTCGTTTCTGTCTATTTGTCCTTTTGCCATTTTCAATAGTTTGGTCTACTCTTCCCCCATCCTTTTCTCATCCAGCCTACTTTGCTCAGAAAAAATCTAATGATTAATTATGCTGATGTTAGTTAGGACTTAGCCAGTTGACTTTCCAGAGGGGGTTGCTGGTATTTGCATTTAGCAAAAGTTGTTTTAATCTAAAGGAATACATATCTAATGGTAGAATTTTAGGCAGTAGGACAAGCGATTTAAGTTTATGGGTAGCTAGAGCCTCCCTGAAGACTCTCTGACTAGGTAGGAAATCACCTATTCGTAAGGGTCAGTCATGCCCACATATAAATCCCTGTAGCTTCCAATTTATTCCAATGCCACATTCTTCCAAGGGATCTTGTATTTTAGGAAGATTAACCTAGCTGGGTTGCTGGCCAACTATCCATTAACATGCTATTGGCATATGCTTAACGTGACATGCTGTTCACACTTTATTCTGGTCACATAGGTGGCAAATATCCCTTACCTAATAGGTTTCAATCTAAAAGAACTGAATGCTCTTCTTAGTAATCACAAAATATCTGGGCAAGTAGCTACGGAAGGTATTCCCTCCATTTTACATAGAAGGATATTTAGCTCATAGAAGTTGTGATTTGGTCACATACTTATTCAGTAGCAGAGCTGAAATAGATATTTGGCTTCCTGACTCCTAGTAGAGTTCTTTAAAAATAAAGTGTGGGGGGGGGGGCGCAGCTAGGTGGCACAGAGGATAAAGCACAGGCCCTGGATTCAGGAGGACCTGAGTTAAAATCCAGCTTCAGACACTTGACACCTACTAGCTGTGTGACCCTGGGCAAGTCACTTAACCCTCACTGCCTCACAAAAATAAATAAATGAATGAAATAAAAATAAAAGGCTATTCCCAATCACTAATACAATATATACACACACATCTGTGTGTGTGTATATAAACACATTGTGAACTTATTAGGTGGCTTTTGTTTTAAATATTAAATTTAACATTGTAGTACCAAAAATGCCTTGCTCATGTATCCCTTTTCTCTATGTCCTTTTTTTTTTTTTTTGCGGGGCAATGGGGGTTTAGTGACTTGCCCAGGGTCACACAGCTAGTAAGTGTCAAGTGTCTGAGGCTGGATTTGAACTCAGGTACTCCTGAATCCAGGGCCGGTGCTTTATCCACTGTGCCACCTAGAGGCCCCCTCTCTATGTCCTTTTTAAAAAAGTTTAATTTTTGTTAAATGCCTTTAAAATGCACCACAATGACTTGTAATGCCTAAAGCCCAAGTCCTGATTGATTATTTATGTGGGTTATGAGTAGCAATGAGTGCTTCTTATTCTAGAGTCTCTGATCAATGAAGGAACCTTCCTATTCTCTGGACCCCAAACCCTTTTCTTTCCTATGTAATTTCCCTATTGGGTAACCATGAATGCTACAGACAACACAAAGAAGGTATTTTAAAATCAGATTCCTTACTCAGTGGATTGTGTTTTTAATTTCTTAGAAAATACTAAAACTTAGAGGAAGTGTAGTGTTAATGGGAAGAATTTTCATTCACATGGATGAAAAAAACTGAAGAGGTTTTTAAAAATGAGAAAATCAGCATGTTCAATTGATAGCACAGGATAATAAGCTCATTTAAAAAAAAAAAGTATCACCGAAGAGTATCTTATCAGAAATGAGAGGAAAGCTGTTTCTGCAGTTAGTCCCATGTTTTTTTTCTTCTGTTCTTTGTACTTATGCCCAAGGGGATGAGGTATATATAGATAACATATGTTTGATCCAAAGTCTGCATCCAAACTTGTTCTGAGTAGCTTCTTCAGGTTTATTATGGCCCACTATACAAAGGGCTTCCCATAGAATAGCACATATCATTTTGACATTAGACAGGATAACTAGCTATTAGGATGATCTCTTATCATTAATGAGTATGATTTTTCAGACTTTGGTTTCTTTTATACACACACATAAGTAGACCCAAGGAAGAAGAATCAGAAAACTATCGCACAAAAGGGTCAGAATAAATTTCCAGTGAACTAGTTGTCTCCAATAAATAGAAATGTAAAATTCCTTGATGGAACGATTTCATTTTTATCTTTGCATTTTCAATGCATTGAACAATTCATGGCACATAATGTATGTTTTCTTGAATTAAAGCCCATGGTGGGTGGGGGGGAAGAGAATAATAAGGTTCTCAAAAGGCAATATAACTGTGTCTATTCCTACTCCTTACATAGGTAGCGGGAAATGATGAAGGGTAGTTATCAGTGTGTTGAGTATATGATAGTGGTTTCTGGTCCCAAAGGTCCTATCCAGCAAGAGTAAAATTTCCCAAATTCTCAAAGATTACAAAGATGGATGACAAAAGGCATAGGACAAATATCTTTCACTTCAAAGGATCCCATCTTCGGATACTACTTGGGAGTGTAGTCTAGATGTGGCATGGGTAGGTGTAAAAGGTGCTCTCTGTTCTAGGAAGCTTTTAGTATGAGCCCAGGTAGAATCTCTTGGGTGAAAGAGGTTACCCGGTGTGATTTCTGCTGAGACAAACACATTTCCTTAGGGTTCACCCAGTGACTGAGGCTGCTCTAAGAGTGAGATGAACACAAAGGCACTTAAACTTACAGACCTCCACTGAGGCCTGCAGAAGAGTGTCATCTTTACATTTGGTCCCTCTCTTCCACTTCTCTCTCAAACTAAGAAATGGAGAAAAGAGCCAAGATGGAAAGTGAGAGTCTTGCCAACTCTGTCATTTCTGAAATAGCACCCATCTATCTTTTTTTGTTTTGTTATGTTTTGCGGGACAATGGGGGTTAAGTGAATTGCCCAGGGTCACACAGCTAGTAAGTGCCAAGTGTCTGAGGCAGGATTTGAACTTGTGTCCTCCTGAATCCAGGGCCAGTGCTTTATCCACTACACCACCTAGCCACCCCCCCCCCCTTTTAAAAATTCAAGATCTAATCACTTTTTTAAAAAATTTAATTTATTTATTGTAGGGCAATGAGGGTCAAGTGACTTGCCCAGGGTCACACAGCTAATAAGTGTCAAGTGTCTGAGGATGGATTTGAACTCAGGACCGCCTGAATCCAGGGCTGGTGCTCTATCCACTGCACCACCTAGCTGACCCCCTAGCACCCATCTATCTTAACCTTCACCCTGGCAATGCTGGCTCTGGGGAATGGGTCAGACATACAAGGCAATGCAGATTTCATTATATTTTGACTTGTCCACTGATTGGTTTGGACCCCCTAAAAAGACAATGAATCTGGTCTATGAATAAAAGAAGACAATTTTTAATCAAATTTCAATGGAAAACATGTTTAGTTGAATGGTAAACATATCTTTTGTTAATTTCCTTCTTTTGTGGAATGAGAGTGACCAGTGTTGTTTGGAGAACAGGCAGCAGCTTGGGTAGATCTGTTGGTGCTTACTGAAGCACACGTTTTACACGCTCAAACCAGTAGTTCCTATTGCACATATCAAAACTGCTCTCCACTGAGCACCCTAAAAATCTGGTACCTCAGCATATAACTTTTTTAAAAGTCCAATTTATTACACAACTACTAAAAGCTGAACACATATATTCTGCAAAAAAAAAATCATGTTAGAAGTTTTAATAAATACAGTAAGAACAGGTCTGAGACTGTTCATTGGCATTTTTAAAAAATACTGAATTTCAGGTTGGGAATTTATTTCATAAATAGTTTCCTTGTCTGTTGTTGCCTTTATTTTTTTGGTACAATTGCTCAAGTATCATCCCCCATGTAGCTCACCCTTCCATACAAACACAGTACATAAATCCTGGTCAACATATGCTTCATTAGGGAAGTAGTTGGAAGAACTGGATGAGGCAGTTAGTTACCAGAAAGGAATGTGGAGAAAAAAAGCCCTGCTTTTGAAAGAAATAAAAAAGAAAAAGAATTAAAAAAAAAAAAACAGAAAACCAAGGCTGAAGAAAACCAAAGGCAACATATCTGAAATACTCCAGTTATACACACACACACACACACACACACACACACACACACACACACACTGCACACTCTTGTGTGCAAACACATGTATATATACATATATTTGCCACACCATTAGATTTTCAGCAAGTCCTGATGGAATGATACTATGGTATAGAAACATGAACAAGAAAAATCAACAGGTTTCCACAGGTTTGATTAAAAAAAAATACATCATAATCTTTAGTTTGCACAAAGACACCCTTCTTTTGAAGTCCCATTCTGAACATCCCATATTGGTGGGTTGTTTGGCTGAGTTAGAATACTTTGTCACAACACAGAAAAGGAATATTTACATCACTGCTTAAAAGTACCAAACTTTTTAAAAGAAGAAAACATCTAGTAGCTTTCTGCGTGCAAAGTCAGCAAGAAGTGATTATCCATGATGTTGGTAGATTTTGTGTTGGGTTGTTGTCAATCAGTCAGAAGTGGAGTGCAATCATCAAGGATCATTCAGGTTAAGTTGGGTATTTTTTTTTTCTTTTAAAACTTGGTGTTCCAGGATATTGTTCCCTTTTTAATCAACACTTGTTGTCAGGGCAGTGTTCAGTTTAGTGCAAATCCAAAATGAAAGCCAAACTAAACAAACCAAATCAGGCCAGTAACGACAGCAAGAGAACAACAAAACACGTGGGAAGGAAAGCTGGTGCTTGTTAAGACCGATAGTCCTTCCTCATGGTGTGTGCCATCCAGTTCACTTTGGTAGTCCAACTCTCCCTGAGCGCCTCATCAAATTTCTGCTTAAACTGCTTCAGTGCTTCTTCATCACTCTTTCCCAAGGCCAAAGAGTCCTAACAACCAAAAATAAATCAGTAAGTGAATGGATGCATGCATGCATGAATGAACAAGTAAACAAATAAATACATACTGACTTAATCCAAACCAGGAAATTGTGTACATACATGGTCAATTCAATTCAATTCACCTCCTATGAGCATGGCAAGCAGCACTGTGAAAGGAACTATTAAAGTTTAAAACTGTACCAAGACTTTTGGGACACCCTATAAAGTCTGAAGGCTCTGCTGTCATGGAACATGTCACCTAGTAGCTCTTTCCAAAAGAGTTTGTACAAATAAGTTCCTTAAAGCCCAGTTTTCCCACAAATGCTTCATTAATTTAGCAATGTAACATTAATAATTCTTATAAGTAATATTTGAGGGACATAACAACAACAAATGTATGGTAAGTTGGAAGCTGTAGGGACCAATCTTTAATTGGGGAGTGTTAGCTAAGCAGCTCGCTGCAATATTGGGGTAAGGAAGGAGACTGGGCTTTAAGGAACTTATTTGTACAAACTCTTTTGGAAAGAGCTACTAGGTGACATGTTCCATGACAGCAGAGCCTTCAGACTTTATAGGGTGTCCCAAAAGTCTTGGTACAGTTTTAAACTTTAATAGTTCCTTTCACAGTGCTGCTTGCCATGCTCATAGGAGGTGAATTGAATTGAATTGGCAGTATGGTCAGGTGTACTTGAGAGTTGTGAGGGCTCTGAAATAGAAGGCTGATGTGGACATGAATCCGTGGTATATCCTGGCTTTTTCCCTTCCTTGTGTCTAGGTTTCTTGTACCTCTACAGAGGCCCTTGGTTCAAGTGGTTCTCAGGAAATATGTTTCATGTTTCTCTTCTCAAGAGCCCCTAGAATGTGTTATGCCAAAGGATGATTCTGTGGCAGTAGCAGCAGGGTGGAAATAGATTCTGTAGTTGTCAATGGAAGAACAAATACCTTCACATTCTTGTGCATATCTGAAGCATTCATGGCTGTTGAGATTGCTCTTTGCCCAGAAGTTGTGCCTCAGAAAGCTTATGAAGGCAGGGGTAGCTTCTAACTAATTTAAGATTAGGGTCAATGGAGAGAAGGGGGCTAAGCTTTTAAATTATTTACCTGTTTCTAAAAATATTCCAATAACTACAAGTTCTCTGACTTTTTGGAATGACAAGATTTTTCTAGTCTAAATTTTTAAGCACATTATCTTCCCCACAAGAGGGCTTGTGGGGTCTTGAAATTTTAAATAATTTCCTCATTGCTTCTATCAATATTTTAATTTAAAAGGAAATTTCAATCAATACCTGACATCCATTCAAACAAAAAGGATTTATTAAATGCCTACTACGTCCAGGGAACAACATAATAAAATTGCTGCCTTCTAGTAGCTTGCATTCTACTGGTGATAGTCAACATCTACACAGAAAAGAAAGTACAATATAATTTACAGAGGGACAGAGTGCAATCACTCATGGGAAGAGGAAGATTTTTCTTGTAAAAGGTGGCAACGCTGATGAGTTTTGAAAGAAGCTCAGCAGTGTCAGTAGTGTAGTGAGGGTAGTGGGGAGTGTTCAGGCAAGCAGGAAAGCCTGTGCAAAGAACCTATGACGGGTATGGAAGAGCGGTTTGGCAATCTGAAAATAGGCCAGCCTGGTTGGAACAATGTGTCAAGGGCAGCTGGAAAGGAAGTCTGGGAAGGAAGGCTGGAAGGCAATCTGTGAAGTGCTTTAGATGTTACTCTGACGAATTTGTATTTTATCTCAGAGGTAATAGGTGATTTTGCCTCATAATTTGCAATATCTTGGAAATAATAGTAATAATATGACACAGGTAATTGTAGCTAATGTTAAGACTGCATTCCAAGTAGTCTAGTAAACTTATACCTTCAAGACAAGAGGAACTTAAGTAAAGTTTTGATACCTAAGTGTATAATGTAGCCTCTTCCAAGTCACTTGAGGGAATACAAAATCGTTCCAGAAGTGTAAAGTTTTAACAAATGTCATAAAATTACTTTCTTTTTTTTTAGAGCTTATTTTGATTTTTTTTCACCTCCAAATTCTCTCCCTCCCTTCCCTCTATTCCCTCCATTGTAAAGGCAAGAAAAAAAAAAAGAACTGCTAAAAATATGTATAGACATGTAAAACCAGTGCCTACACTAGCAATATTGCAAGGGGGAATAAGGCAAGAAACAAAAGAAAATATGCTTCAATCTGCTCTGTAAGTCCATCAGTTCTTTATCTGCATGTAGACAGCACGTTTCACCATGAGTCTTTTGTAATTACGTTTAGTCATTGTGTTGTTCAGCATTACTAAGTCTTTCAAAGTTGATCATGTGTAGAATATTGTTTTTACTGTATAAATTGTTCTGATTCTGCTCATTTCATTTTGCATCTGTTTATAAGTCTCCCTAGGTTTTTCTAGAACCATCTCCTTTATCATTTCTTATAGCATAGTAGTATTTCATCACATTCAAACACCATGACTTGTTACAACCATTCCCCCAAGAGATGGGCAGCCTTCAGAATTGCAGATCCTTTGCTACCACATAAAGAGTATTTTTTTGTACATACATGTGGGCCTTTTTGGCCCATGTGTGCTTTCTTTGATCCCTCTGAGTACAGACCTGGTAGTGGTATTTTGGGGTCAAAGGATATGTATAGTTTGTTAGCTTCTGGGAGATAGCAAAATGTTTCTTTTTCTTCCTTCTTCTTCTTTTTTTTTTTTTGCTGGGGTAATGAGGGTTAAGTGACTTGCCCAGAGTCATATAGCTAGTAAGTGTCAAGTGTCTGAGGCCACATTTGAACCAGGACTGGTGCTTTATCCACTGCGCCACCTAGCTGCCCCCAGCAAAATGTTTCTGAAAGGCCACTCCTTACCTCCCAAACACATATAGTACTTCCCACCTTGGGATATTTGGCAATTAGCTACTACAACAGATGTCTAGTCAAGATTTAGGAATGGGGGCAGTTAGGTGGTGCAGTGGATAAAGCATCAGCCTTGGATTCAGGAGGACTTGAGTTCAAATGCAGCCTCAGACACTTGACACTCACTAGCTATGTGACCCTGGGAAAATCACTTAATCCTTATTGCATTCCCCCCCCTCACCCCCACCCCCCAAAAAGATTTAGGAATGGAATTCTGCATATACCACAAAGTTAAGTTCTTACCTTAAGATACTGTATATCCTTGACTGAGGTGAGTTCAGGAAGCCCTGCAGTCAACATCAGGGCAAAAAGAGTGATAAAGAGATTCCCGTGCCTTCGTAAAATCAGGTAAGCATCTTCACAACATTGACGGAATCTTCAGGTAGCATAGCAATTCACATGGGGGTGATAAAGGAAAGAGAGAGAGAGGGAGAGAAAGAGAGATCATGTTTCAGAAAAGAACACTGATGGATTCTTGCTTTTCTAATACCCTATAAACTACTATGTTATACTTTCATTAGAAACTTTCACTTCTATTAATGAAAAAAATCTACTCAACTACCAGTTAAAGTCTAATGACCACATATGCGCTTACATGTTTGTTTTTTTCCCCTAAACTGAATTTTTAAGTGGCCTGAGTTGAAATCCAGCTTCAGACACCTAGTAACTATGTAACCTTGGGCAAATCATTTAACTTGGTTGTCTCAGTTTCCTCAACTGTAAAATGGGGAAAATAATAGCACTTACCTTCCAGGATCAAATGATGACCAAGTGGAATAATATTTGTAAAATGCTAAGCACAGTGTAAGGCACATTGAATGTACTTTATAATTGCAAGCTGTTATTATTACTAATGATAACAGACATTACAGTGAGTATAGCTGAATTAGACTGAGGTGGATAGTAATACTTTTAAGGATTATTTTCAAGTACACTTGGTTTCTTTACCTGCTTAAGGCTTCTGCATGCTGTTATGTACAGCATTAATTTGTAATTAATAAGAATAAGTCTTGTCAGCTGTATAATGTATATACTTAATATACGTACAGTATATATAGAGCCAATTCGATGTGTTGGGTATATATGTGTTTAATTATTCAGTGTCATTTAAACCAATGGGAATTATTGGCTTTGATTTAAGACAAGCAGGATAAACTGATCCCAATAAAAGAGTGTATAAGTTCTACTATCTTTCTCACAAATTTGCCAAAGCCTTGTCTTTTCTTACTTTTACTTTATTTTTCCTATAAATTTAATTATCTGTAAACACAATAGCACTGCAGAATGAATATGAAACCTGTGGACTTCTATTTCACAAGGAGTGGTTTTTTAAAAAGTGCTTATTAAATTTAACACAGTAGGAACAAAATACCTGTGTGTGTCCCTTTCTGAACTTTTGTATTCTGTGTATTCGTAAATGTTTAATTCATGATCCTTTTTTGCATCACTATCATTATCCATTATGTCAACCTCTAGAACAAAGTCAAGTTTGCAATGCTCTGATCTTCCCCAAGTGATATAGACTTTGATTCAGTATTTTTAATTGTATTTTATTACAAAAATAAGTAACTTTACCAAAAACACTAAGAACTTTTAAAAATTGCATTATTGTTTCAGTTTATTATGAATGGCTTTTGATAGGTTTTTTACATTTATAATGCTCAAGAGGACAAAAGAAGCTGCTTTTTACTTTATACCACTATAGATACCTTAATTTATAAAGTCAATTCTGTAAAATATAAATAGAAGCAGAGGTATATTCAGGCGACTTTTCTTTCCTTGTGGTTTACAGTGAACACTGGCCATCTTCTTAAGTTAAACTAATTAGTCTGATGTTTATCATTAGATGAATCATAGAACAATACTGGATCTTAGAAATTATCCAGTTTACGCAATTCATTTTATAGATGAAGCTATTGGGACACAGAGAAATGCAATTCTAGATGATCCTAGACAAGCTACAAACATCTAAGCTAAGACTTTAAGTTCTGGGCTTAAGGAATTGAATGGAAAAACTATATTCATTCACTTTCAGGGAAATGGATATAAAAGATAACCTTTTCCCCAAATAGAAACTTTGAATAGGAAATGCTAAATCCAGCTGGCCAGATGAGAAAGTGTTAGACATATTTAACCTTGAAATCAGGGCCACACTCACCGGCCAAACTTTTCTGTGTTTCCTGTTTTTCCTTGCTGAATGACATGAATGAAATCATAGGTAAGAATGAAAGGCACTCGTTCCCGTTTAATGCCAAATTTAGACTTGAAGTTTCCAAGAATGTGTCCAAAATCGATGTGGAAGAGCTAGGAAAACAAACAGAATTTCATTTTCCCAGCCACTGAACTGTATCTTGCTCATGTGCTTCCAAGAGAAAGACAAATCTCTCAGAAGTCACAGACCTATGATGTGAGCCTTATTCTTTTCATAAAGCTCAGTCCATGAAAGGGGGTTTCTTTTTCCTTGGGAAGGGAGTTTTCTTTGAACATTTCTATGTTTTGTAAAAGAAACCCCTAGATTCTCAAGAGCAATACACACAACAACAACAATATGCATATAGTAGGAGGGAAAAGTATATTTTTAGTAAGAAGGCAATTCGTTTCTAGCTCTTAAGAAGCAATGCTAACTAAAATAAAGGCTGTGTTTCACTAGGGAGAACAATGATTGTTGAATTCTTCAGAGACAGAAGACATTTATATCACTCCAAGGCTTGTTTCATCTACGTGAATACATGGCTCAGTCAGAATAGATGTATTAGAAGTTTTAAGGTTCTACAGGCTCATACTTTGCCTAGGGGAAATTAAAACAGGCCAATTTAATTTTTTTTTGGGGGGGGGGAAGGGGAAGGGCAATGAGGGTTAAGTGACTTGCCCAGGGTCATAAGTATTTAATTTCAATAAAGTTTTTTCCCTTTCTGGTGAAGCCCTGAACCATTTTTATATCTCAGGAAATATGCTGGGAGCAGGGAATTTAAGAACAGTGAAAATGATACAATACACAATAATTTGTGTACAAACATGAGTCACAGTGATTCACACCTGAGAAAAATTTCACATGGAAAGAAAGATAATGAAAATAATGAACAACCTGGCCTAAATCTTTGTTCTCAATGAAGAACACAATGCTGAGATGTTCCACACCAGGATTTCTCAAAGTAAAGATCGGAACTCTTAAGAAGTCAAGGGAGCATTGGAAAGGGAAGCAATAGGGGCTGATTATGGGTCAACTCACACATCTCAGCACTGCCCTCTTCTTCCTGCTCAGACCTCATTAGTACCCCCAGTGCACGCTGACTTTGTGTCCCATTACTTCTTAAAGAATCAACTCATTCCCTGCCATTATTTCTCTTCACTTTTATCCTGACTCAATCAATGCAGATCTATAATAATTTTAAACTCCCATAACATAAATGGGAAGACCCAGGGAATTTTAATTAAAATGTCTCACTGACAATGGTAGACATGAACAGAAATCATGGTAGGCATAAGGCATATAGGCATAGATATGTGATGGAGGGAGTTTTACCTGAGAGAAGCTTTTGAATGAAAACCTAAGGCTAAGAGTTGGTCAATTTGTCTAGAATTTCTTTAAGGAATTGTGTAATACATTCCATAAGGAATGGTGACATATCATCATAGCAATAACTGTGTATTGGGGTTTTCACTGAAAGACAACAGATAGCAACTTACCTGTCCAGTCTTCCTGACCATGATATTGTCACTATGTCTATCACCAATCCCTAAGACATAAGAAGCTACACAGTAGCCAGCACAAGAGAGAGTGAACTCTTCAATGGCTCGATCTAAATCATCCCTGAAACAAGTCAACAAGAAACAAAAGATATATTTAGGCCACTTATGTTATGTAGTGTTAATTTAATTTAACAACAGTTAGTGTCTAACACATACTGTGAAAGTTGCAGATAATACAAAGAGGAAACTGGATTCAGAAGCTCAGGAAGAAAGACAAATATATAAATAACTATAACATCTGAGTTAGACTTTGAAGGAAGAGAAAGATTTGAACAGATCAAAGATGGAAGAAGAGCACATAATTCATTACAAGCATATGAAGTTTGGTCTTCTTGACCATATGGCCGGTATCTCACAGTATAAGCAAAGGCATCGAGAATGGAGGATAGGAATAAGTGCAGCTGTAATGTAGAGGATATGAAAGCAAATATTATCAAATAAGAATAGAAAAAAAAGTATAGACATATTTCAAATGGTCTTCAATGCCAGGTTTAGTATTTTGTACTTTATGTAGTCAGCAATAGGACACCACGTAGAATCATACGTTGAGGGTATAGTGTAAAGGATATATTAGAGCAGGGAGATGGGCATGTGTCAGGAGGTGCTACCAATAGTGCAGCTGATATGTATGGAATCTAGTTTAAGTTACTATCAATGGAAGTAAAAGAAAGGAATAGATATGAAAACTATTACATAGGTAAGATTGATAGTTTTTGGCAACTATTTGGAGGTAAGAGAGGTAAGGCTCAACGAGTGGTTCATATTGGGGTAAAACAATTTACATAAGAGATGCACAGAAAAGACAAATGACAAATGCAGGAGTGGATGTGGAAAAATGGAGACACTTATGCATCGTTGGTAGAGTTGTGAACTGTTCTAACCATTTTGGAGAACAATTTGGAACTGTGTCCATAGGGCTATATTTGTGCACATCCTTTGACCCAGAAATACCACTACTAGGTCTGTATCTCCCCCAAAAGGGAAAAGGACCTATGTGCACAAAAACATTTATAGTAGCTCTTTTTTGTGTTGGTAAAAAATAAAAAAATTGAGGGGATGCCCATAACATGTGAAATGACTGAAAAAGTTACAGCATATGATTGTGATGGAATACTGTTGTGCTATAAGAAATGATGAGGTAAATGGTTTCAGTAAAAGTTAGGAAGACTTATTGTTGTTTGTTTTTCATTCTTGAAAAGAATCATGACATTAGGAGGTGATGTCATGTCTTGCAGTGGATTGGATTTAAATGATGGAGGGCTGTGCAAAGTCACCAACCTCATTCTCTCCTCCAGAGCCATCTGGGTCCAGTGGCAATATAAAGATCAGAACCACTGGAGATGGCCCTGGATGTTCTAAGACAATTTGGGTTAAGTAACTTGCACAGGGTCACACAACTAGAGTGTCAAGTGTCTGAGGTCGGATTTGAACTCACATTTTCCTGAATCCAGGGCCAGTGCTTTATCCACTGTACCACCTAGCTGCCCGCCAAAAGCATTCTTTTTTTCACTTTGCTTGCTTTTTTTGGGGGGGTGGGGGGGTGGGGTGGGGGGGGATTTGCAATGTACCTAATGTGGAAATATGTTTTGGATGACTTCATATATATAATGAATATCATACTGCTTGCCTTCTCAATGATTAGAGGAGGGGATAGAAGAAAGGGGGAGAATTTGGAACTCAAAATTCTTTTAAAAAATGAACTTTATAAATAAATAGATATGGGCAGCTAGGTGGTGCAGTGGATAGAGCACTGGCCCTGGAGTCAGGAGTACCTGAGTTCAAATCCGGCCTAAGACACTTGACACTTACTAGCTGTGTGACCCTGAGCAAGTCACTTAACACCCTCATTGCCCCACCAAAAAAAAAAAAAAATAGAAGCATTAAAAGATAATGAACAAAAACCAAAAAACCTCAAAAAGAAAATGAATAGGAGGGCAGCTAGGTGGTACAGTGGGTAAAGCACTGGCCCTGGATTCAGGAGGACCTGAGTTCAAATCTGACCTCAGACACTTGACACTTACTAGCTGTGTGACCCTGGGCAAGTCATTTAATGCCCATAGCCCCATAAAAACAAAAACAAAACAAAACAAAACAAAAAGATAATGAATAATTCTGTAACTAACTGATGCTATTCCTATGGGGAATTATATATATTTTCAGAAATAGGCACTTGTGCCCTAAACCTAATGAAAAGATAAATATATGGTAAAGATAGGTTTTGCTTAATTAGTAAACTTGTAGAGATAGGAGTACATCTTTTGTAAATTTTTAATCAACATGGAAATTAGGCTCTAAATCCTTAAGTAATAAATACTATAGTTCTATAGTCTTATATAATTCACAAACGAAAAGGCATTCATCCATTTCCTAAGGCCATCCCTTCCACTTCTGGTTCACTCTCTTACAAAATTTTACCAAACCTAACTTTTGCCTCCTTACAATATCCACAGTGATAAATTTTCTTCAGTGGTTACTGACAAAGCTGTTTTGAAAACATGATGATAATCAGAAAAAAAGTTAGTTTACTAACCCAGAATTGTATTCTTTAAGCCAATTTAGAAGAGCATCTTTATTGAAGGCAGCTGTAGCAGCAACATTACTACTATTTAGCTGAATATCGGCAATTGTTTCAGATGTACTAACAACTTCAATTAGGCCAGAGCGGTCTCCTGTTGCTAAACAACCATACGGCAACATTCTAAAGGAAAAAAAAAAACAAAACACATTTATATATTATTAGGAAACAACAAGAAGTCGTACATGTATTCAAATAACTTATTTTTAATAAAATTTTTATTTTTTAGTTTCCCCTTAATAATATAAAACCCAAACATATTGGTTATATCCTCCCCTAACCTACATTTATGATATTAGTGTCACAAGAAAAATTAGAATAGTTTTACTTTTTGTTAAGAAGTAATGCCCTGGGGCAGCTAAGTGGGGCAGCTAAGTGGCGCAGTGGATGAAGCACCGGCCCTGGATTCAGGACCGGCCTCAGACACTTACTGGCCGTGTGGCCCTGGACAAGTCACTTGACCCCAATGATGATGATGATGATGGAGGAGGAGGAGGAGGAGGAGGAGGAGGAGAAGGAGGAGAAGAAGGAGGAGAAGAAGGAGGAGGAGGAGAAGAAGGAGAAGAAGAAGAAGAAGGAGGAGAAGAAGGAGAAGAAGAAGAAGGAGAAGAAGAAGGAGAAGGAGGAGAAGAAGGAGAAGAAGAAGGAGAAGGAGGAGAAGAAGGAGAAGTAGTAGTAGTAATGCCCTTACTGGCTGTGTGACCCCGGGCAAGTCACTTAACCCCAACTGCCTCACTAAAAAAAAAAAAATAATAATAATAAAAAAGTAATGCCCTACTATATCAGATTCCTTGCTGTCTTGGAGAGGGGAAGGGGGAGAAAAATCTGAAACTAGAAATCTTATAAAAACAAATGTTGAAAACTATCTCTACATGTAACTGGAAAATAAAACATTTATATGGGGCAAAATAAATAAATAAATAAATAAATAAATGGGGGGGGGAGAAGTAATGCCCTTAGGAAGGCAATAGGTGGAGCTATTTACTGGAATTTCCTTTATATGCTAAACAAGACTTATTATAAACCCTTAACTGATTCACCTGCTATCCAAGTAAAGCTTTACATTAGATGATCTTTGCAGGCAAAAAGCAGAATATTGGCTAATAGAACATATAAGGGGGAAATCTAAGAGATTGAGAGAGCCATACTATTTTTGATTTAATTACTTCTTTAAACAAAAAATTGCAATCCATATTGAAAAAATGCAACTCATTTTCTAAATGTTCTAAAGTCAGAACCAGATCAGCCATAAGAAGCTTTGTAAAAAAGGAACTTTTATTGCTCTAACAAAAATAAATGGTCCATATTTCTATGATTATCTAAATCTAAAAACCAGCAAAGGCTTATATATGTCACTGAGCTCAAAAGATTGTTACTTCACTCCAAAGCAGAGCCCTCCACTATGTACTTCCAGCAGACTCTGCTCTCCTTGAATGTAGCCCCCTCTCGTCATCTCTAACACTCATGTCCTGCTGGGGACATGATTATTTCTTTTCTTCCCCACTATGCCCTCACTTATGCATTCAAAGGCCAGGTTCTCCCAAACTAAGGAACTCCTTTCCGTGCCTTAGAGGATAACACAAGTTTCAGTGACTGAAAAGAACCAATCATCGAGTATCTTATGGTGATGATAGAAATACTTATTTAAAGCAGTATAAATACGATTGATATACCTCTGGCAAAGGAATACACATACCTCCTCCCTCTTCCTATTCCCCCTTCTTCCCCCTACCCCCTACCAATTCCCCAATCTGGAGACAGGGTAAAGAAGATGTCCTTCTTTCCATTCAGTTTTAGCCATAATTCCTGGTCAGATCATACTTGAGGTTTTTTAGTTTTCTAGGATCTACATTTAAGATAGAACACTGATAAGCTGGAGAGCGTCTAAGAGAACAACCAAGATAGAGTGCCTTAAAATCATGCAATATAAAGATAAGTTTTAAAAAGCAGGGGTGTTAATCTGGAAAAGACCTAACAGGGGGACATTATAATTTTTTTTGAAGTATCTGAAGGGTTATCATGCTTAAGATGCATTAGTTTTATTCTCTTTGGTTCTAAAGATCAGAAAGAGGTGAATATGGACTTGGTATGAAGTAAAGTTTCCTAAGAATGAGAACTGTACCCAAAACCAGAGCAGGCTGCTTCAAGAGGTAGTGGGTTCCCCCCTTTACTAGAGGTCTTTCGACATCTGAAAGATGTGTTAGGGAGGGTACTCTTGTTCAGGTATGGGTTGAAATAGAGAGCCCCCTAAGATTCCTTCCAAGTCTAAGAATTGGTGATTCAGATGCTTGGAGACTTGAAATAGGAAAAGACATTTCAAAAATCTTTTTTAGCAAACTTGAATTTTATTGTTTTAAAAACACTTGATTTTAGTACTAGATGTTTAGGACCCATACCACCAAAAGTACTTCCAGGATATGACACAAGATACCTCAAGACAGTTAAGGCATGAGATTAAGGTGTTTTTTTTTTGTTTTGTTTTTTTAAATGAGGCAATTGGGGTTAAGTGACTTGCCCAGGGCCACACAGCTAGTAAGTGTTAAGTGTCTGAGGCCAGACTTGAACTCAGGTACTCCTGACTCCAGGGCCAGTGCTCTATCCACTGCACCACCTAGCTGCCCTGATATTAAATTTTAATAATTATAGTATCCAGTCTTCTAAGCTAGAACCTTTAGATTCTTCTTCAGTGAATCTGTCATTAATGTTTAGTGTTTCTTCTTTTAATTTAATCTTTTTTATCTATTCCTTCCTCTTCATTTCCCCTGCCATGATCGTTCAGGTCCACTTCGCTTTGTACCTTCCTCTCTACAACACTCTTCTAGACAGTCCCCATCTACTTTCTTTTCTAAGCAAACCTGTGATGCCTCTCTCAGAAGACAATGATTTCATCAGATCACTACTCTATTCAATAACCTCCAATGAAAATCAAATTCTTTTGCTTGGCTCCATTCTACCTAACCATTCTTGTATTCTCCCATTGAATGAATACCCTCTGATTAGTTAAGTAAGCCTCCTCATTCCCCTACTCCTGGCCCTGTCCTATAGATATACACTGTATCCCAGGAAAATAATAGTTAAGTAAAATAATATAACCTATTAATTTGCATTTGGGTTATTCTGACAAAATGCACTAAAATGTTCATTACATGATATATTATGGTGGGGTTTAACTTTATTGGGAAAGGAAATTGGGTATGGTAATGTTATCTGAGTTTTCCCTTATTCTGGTTTCTATGCCTTTGCTTTTCTTGACTCTTCCCAACTACTGTAAATGCTATTCATCCTTCCAATATCAGCATCCCCACTTCCTCCATGAAATCTTTCCTGGCTGCTCCATACTGATCTCTTACTCGTTTTAATTTATTGTCCATAAAGGTTGCTTTGGCATTTTTGTATTTGTTACACGATAGCATTGCTAGAATACTTCTCAAGTGTCTCATCTTCTTAACTCTACTGTAAATTCCTTGAGAGCAGGCATCGTGTTTTATGGTTCTCTTGTTTTCTACACGGGGCCTAGTAGTATTGAGTAATAATAATTGCTCAATAAATAATGGTTAAATTTGTTTTTGTTTTTGAGGGGCAATTGGGGTTAAGTGACTTGCCCAGGGTCACACAGCTAGTAAGTGTTAAGTGTCTGAGGCCAGATTTGAACTCAGGTACCCCTGAATCCAGGGCCAGTGCTCTATCCACTGCGCCATCTAGCTGCCCCAATAATGGTTAAATTTAAGACAAACAGTTGCAACAAAATTTCTGCTTGAAAAAAAAATCACATCAGGAAAAAAATGTTCCTGACAAGTTACTAGTCAGTTAAGTAAAGAAAACACCTAAGGATACACACACACACACACACATTATATATATATATATATATATCCCACTTAGTATAGGGCAGTTTATGATGGTTTGATTAGGAATATGCGTAGGATTCAGGAATAATGCTAAGAAAGAGCCAGGAGATTACATGAAAGTATGAACTTTGCCTCCCAAAATTATGAAAATCCCTACCTCTTCTTTAATTCCTCTAGATCTAAATTTCCTGTTTTTAAATGGGAATAACAGTTTGTTCTAGGTTTGTGGCATAGCTTTGTTCTGGATCACATAGCAAACTTATGAATCATTTTAAAACACCTAATAATCAAATTATTCATCTAAATTCAAATCTGAGTTTCATGGAACTCAATCAAGAATTAGATTTCTGTAAAATAAAATATACTTTGAATCAATCCTTTACTATAAGAAGTCATGATATTATTCATAGCAAAATGTTATTTATCCTTGAGAATAACATACCAGTAAAAAGAGGGAATACTTCCAACAATGCTCTCATATATATTACTAAGGAAAAAAGAGCTCAAAGCCAAGATACACTCCTCAGAAAGTTAAGGGCACCGTAGCTTAAGAAAATGTCTGACTCCTTTGATTGAAGTGAGCCCAATGTGAATACTAAGAAAAAAGAAATTGATCTCAGGCTACCTGGATAGCCTCATGACCCAACATGAAGGTCAGTAAAAATGGATTTACATTTTGCTATAGGAAGAGAACTTAATGCATGTTTTCTTAGTCAAAATGGAGGCCAAAAAAAAAAGGATCTAAGCTAGAGCCTGAATGAGGTCATTAGGTCGACTAATTGTTGTCTATTTTTTGTTTCAAGTGGGGAAAACCTCAATTCCCCTGATTATGAGATGCTGGAGCAGCCAGATGCTTCTTTTATATTCCTTCCCCCAAAGTCCCCTCTCCCACCCCAACACATAATAGTAATCCAATAAACACTTGTGAAGGTCAATGCTACAAGTAAGGGTTATTCCATTCCTTTTCTAAATATACATTTGGTGGCTACTTTTTCATTAAAAAATTTTTTTTCTCTGTATCAGTTAATGGAGAACAACTGTGGTATACATCAATTTTCCCAGTACTTCATTATGTTTATATACAAAGGTAATAAAAATTAAACTCTATATAATATAAAGTCACTACTGGCTATGCTCATTGTGACATGACATATGTGAGACAAGTGGTGCCAGGTCAAAGTGCACTTTGGCTCCCTTTCCTAGTCTCTTGCTCCATCGTAGCAAACTGGGCACAAGTCCAACAGTGTCCTTGCAAAAGCAAGCAGTGATGGAAGCTCCTCAGCCCCTTGAGGACTCAATGCTTATAAACAGAAGGGGGTTGGGGGCCATGCACATCCTTATCAGAAAAATACTTTGGCAGAAATCAGATTGGGGACAAATTCTTGGTGTCCTGTTCCTCTCCCCGGAAGCACCAAAAGCAAGCCTGGACAATGTAATTTGCATTTCTACCTTTTTACCGTGCTGGCATTACATCACCTTTGGCCTAAGGAATAATTCACTCTTTAGCTCTAACAAACTAATTAAAAAATTTGAAAAGCACAAGAGAAGCACAGTAGGAGATAGTAGAAAGAGCATGGACTCAGAAGCCCCAGGTAGGAGGCCAAGCTCTGCCACTCCCTAGTGATGGGATATTAGCTAAAGTTTTTAGCCTAGTGGAACCTCTGTTTGCTAATCTATAAAGCAGTCATCACTTGCACTCCCAACCTCAGATAAGATTAGCAATTATCCAATGAGAAACTGTATTGTGAAAATGCTTTGTAACCACTAATAGACATGTCATCTGTTTTTATTGTATTGTACTCTAGGAAAGAATATCAACCATGTATCAGCACAATGAATGACAAGCAAGAAATCTGAATTCCAGGTTTATCTCTGTCAAATGGATCAAAGAAGAAAAAGTACTTAAACTAACTGAAACCCAGAAAGACCAAAGAATAAAACTGCTTTATCAAATTTTCACTGTTTTATACCTTTGCCTACAATTAACTAATGTGACCATTAAACTGCCCTTTCAAAAAGGGGAGGAAAGTCCATTTCTGCAGGTCTAATTCTATCTTTTTTTTTTTTGCAGGTCAATGAGGGTTAAGTGACTTGCCCAGGGTCACACAGCTAGCGTCAGGTGTCTGAGGCTGGATTTGAACTCAGGTCCTCCTGAATCCAAGGCCAGTGCTTTATCCACTGCACCACCCAGCTGCCCCCTGCAGGTCTTATTCTAAAAGATTACAGTAAGGTATAGTTTTATTAAATCATGTAGTGAGTTCATGTATATTACTTATTATCACATAGCCAACACGGACTGTGATATAATCGAAAAACACTGAACTTAGAGTCAACTAGTTTGACTACTTGAGTTTTAGGGGTTTATAGAGAGGGAAAAAAGTAAAATGGTAAGTGGATAGAGCACCGGCCCTGGAGTCAGGAGGAACTGAGTTCAAATCCGGCCTTAAACACTTGACACTTACTAGCTGTGTGATCCTGGGCAAGTCATTTAACCTCAACTGCCTCACCATAATAATAATAAAATAAAATGGTAAATAAATAGAAATATAAAACTTCAATAAATACAACTAAACAAAAATATCCTCAAGTAATTCTATTATGAGCTTTTCTCTTCCTGAAAGGAGAAGTTTATGTAAGGTAAAGGTAGAGATGCTCAAGGCCTGGAACGGGAAAAATCAAGACTATTGCTACAACTTAAATATTCCCATATTGTACTATCAAAGCCACTTTCAAGTTTTCAACTCTCATGATCTGACAATGATATGCAGGATGGTGGTTCCTAGACACTGGACACTCCAAAATATTAATAAACTCTGTTGTTATTTCTTAAATTAACAACAAGAAAACAAACCGATTTTTTTCTCCCTCCTCTCTCTTCTCCTTTAATTGGAGAAAAAAAGAAAAGAAAAATTGCTTTTAACAAATATGCAGAGTCAAGCAAAATAAATTCCTGCATTAGCCAGGTATCTGATGATTTTACTAACAGAACCTTGGCAGTTTTAGAAAACTTGGTGTATGCAAGAGAAAAATCAAACTGAAGGGTGGAATAAAGCTTCCCTCGCTCTCCATGAAGTAAAAATTGCATTTTCATAAGCACTTTGTCTAGGGAAAAAGCCCTAATGGCAGATAAATGAAAAAGGAGGAATATAGATTGGGCCAAGAAACGGATTCATTACGATTTCTTACCGGAGATCCAATCCAGCCTCTTTCCAAAGTAAATCCATCAATCGCAGCATTTGGAGTGTCAACATATCTTGTCGTAGATCTAAAGGAAAAGGTTGCTTTATTTGTGTTTTTGATCTACTGTGCTTAGTAATTATTAAAAGGTGGCAGCAAAATGAGTTTGAGAATAGGGGGAAAGAATTTATCAGTTACAAAGGATCACAGTAATAGTACAAAACACAAATGTTATATAGCATATTAGTCTATATTGCATCTGCCACTTCTTGCCTTTGTGACACCAGGCAACTCAATATCCCCTTTTAGAAGTTATAAAATTAAGAAGTTAAATTATATGTAAAGTCTCTGTTATAGCACGATTCCAAAACCAGCTAGTTAGTTGGAAGGCCCTCATGTGTCTTTCCATCATAAGGACATTTGAGATTATTCATTCAATTATTAAAAATTTACTGAGCACCAAATATTTGATAGGTATTAGTATTACTTCTCTCTTTTTTTTTGCGGGGCAATGGGGGTTAAGTGACTTGCCCAGGGTCACCCAGCTAGTAAGTGTTAAGTGTCTGAGGCTGGATTTTGAACTCAGGTACTCCTGAATCCAGGGCTGGTGCTTTAGCCACTGCGCCACCTAGCTGCCCCATTAGTATTCCTTCTTAATACAATATGTAATGTAATTTCCCCCCCTGCATGCTTGCTTTAAAAGTTGCATCAGAAGGTCTTAAAAGCCATGTTTCACACAGGAGTTGAGGTTTAACCACTCTTGTATTAGCTAATTTGTTTATCAACATGCCCAAAAATATTTTTTGGATAATGGAGATAAATGTAGCTGGATATTTAAACTAAGGTTTCTAAGCATTATTAAATAAATAGGTAAATATCTTGAATATCCTTTATTAGTGTGACTATCTTAGAAGTCTTAAAAACAAAACAAAACAGTTATACACTTTTGCATGCTTAAAAATGTGGTAATTGGGGGCAGCTAAGTGGCACAGCGGATAAAGCACCAACACTGGATTCAGGAGGACCTGAGTTCAAATCCTGCCTCAGACATTTGACACTTACTAGCTGTGTGACCTTGGGCAAGTCACTTAACCCTCACTGCCCTGAAAAAAAAAAACAACCCAAAACAAAACAAAATGTGGTAATTAAAAAAAAAATAAGAATCCAAAAAATTCCTCCATCTTGTTTCACTCCACAAACAAATACCTGAATAGACACATGATCCATGTGCCAAAAGATGAAAATATGCAATGACTTACAAACCTAAAGGAACTAAAAAAAATTGGGACTTACCATCCCCATTTTTGAAAATGACACCCACTGTATCTCCTCCGAATACCTTGTTGTTGTATACTATCCTCAGAGGCTTCATTTTAGAATCCATGTATTTGCATTTCTCAACACTAATAAAAGACAACATTAAGAAAATTCAACTTTACAGAAATGGTAATATTTTACATGAGTTATAGGGTTCAAACAGCCCAGGCAACTGTTCACCCTGGTTAAGCAGAAAATCAGAACTCAAGACATGGAGATAGACCATTCTACCTGAGCAAAAATGTTTCTACAAGAACTGTCTTTATTGGCAGAATATAGCATTGAGCCAATGGCATGAACTCACAAAATACAAAGATTTTTATAACACTATTCTCAGTTGCTTCATATTGGGAGCAGTTTCCATGGCTGGACAGGTTCAAATTAAAATTTGAGACATTCTATTTTGTATTTTCCAATAACCCCTCAGAGTTAACTCCATTTTCTTCTTTTTATATTATCGATCTGTATTGAATGGCTTCAGAATCAGAAAAAAGTATTTATTAGCTTCAAAACAGTCTTATCACAAAGATATTCTGACTTCTTGATGAAGGAAGGTTCCAATTTTGGATTTAGAGCATATATTATGCTAAAATAATTTTCTATTACCATGTTTACATGAATTAATTTTTCATAATTGCATAGTTTTCTAGAGATTTATTTTAAAGCACAATAGACAATATTGATTGTATGTGATTGCTAACATTCTAACTGCATTTCATTTTCAATTTTCAGGGAGTAACAATAAAATTCATAATTTATTTATATGTAATTAAATGGAACTGAACAGTTTTTAGAATATCACTTTCTTCAAACTAAATATATTTTATCTGAATTTAAATGGTGATCATTCCACATTAAGTACAATAGTCCATTTATATTTATAAATATGCATTTTTTAATATTTTAAATCTAAGAAGATTACCTTATGTTTTAGAAATACCTTTAGTTGGCAGAACTTAGACTGACAGAAAAAGCTGCTTTTATGTTATTTTAACTGCCTCCCCTGAATCAGTTGACTAAGCTAAAAGACTATTGTCAATATTTACATCAGAAGTAAGTGGTTTTTGTATTACGGGCTCCTTTAGAAGTTTATTGAAATTTATAGAACCCTTGTTTAGAACAATATTTTTAAACTCTTTTAAAAAATACATATGATTACAAAGCAAAAATAGATAGAAAATAGCTATTTAACTATTAGAAAGAAAACCAAAGTTCATGGAATATAGTTTAAGAACCCATGATCTTAAAAAAAAAAAAAAGAACCCATGATGTGTATAATCCATTTTCTATTTAAAAGGAGAGCAAGTCCATTACTTACTAAAGTTCTGAAAGTATGACACACGGATTCAAAGGTGACTGGAGATCAGACAGGGCTTCTCGGTAAGCATTTTGTTTTAAGCATGTGTGCATTGCCTCTCTTCCCTTTGCTTTGTTTAACTTCACCGCATTCAATTTTATTAAACTATTTAAGGTCTTCAGCTTATTAAGAGCTTCAACCTGAAAAATAAGTTTGAAAAGATTAATTACTAGGAAAAGGAAAAAAGAAAAATGTTTGATGTGATGTTCTTAATAATCTTTTACCTCTTTTCTCCTCCCTCCCCAAAAAACAAAGAAAAGAAAACCTTGCAAAAGTTAACTTAGGCGGCAGCTAGATGGTGCAGTGGATAGAGCACCTGCCCTGGAGTCAGGAGGACCTGAGTTCAAATATGGCCTCAGTCACTTAATACTTACTAGCTGTGTGACCCTGGGCAAGTCACTTGAACCCAATTGCCTCACCCCCCCCCAAAAAAAAAAGTTAACTTAGGAAGAATATTAAAACAAGAACAGAGGTAAAACAAAAATGGTAGAGAGGGGTCCCTGCCAAAACTCCAAAGAGATTTTGAAAATGTACCAGACTGATTGGAAACTCAAGAAAAAAACAAAACACCACCATGTAAGTGAAGTTTCTAAACAAAGTCTCCATAGGAAGATAGAGAAGTGGACACTGAGTGTGGACACTGAGAACAGGGTTTGGACAAGAAAGCAGCACGCAAAACATTTCAAGGCCCATACCCAAAAGCAAGATGAGGTATCAAATCCTTAACAGATTCTGTTATGTGCAGATTCTGGAACAGGTGCCAACTAGCAGCTTTTTCATTCACTACTTAGTTCTGGGTTACAGATCCAGGGTGGAATGAGGAATGGGCATGCATTGCAAGGTGGCATTCTGGAGTAAGGAGCTGTCATAGCCTCTAGGCTGTATACCAAACAAGAAGGAAGATCAGAAACAAGCAGAGCGAGTGTAGCTCAGATCCAAGAAGTGGAATGAAGTTTCATTTCCAGCTTCCAGGCCAATATGAAGCCAACAGAAGAATACAGGTAGCTTATGGGGGCTGAAAGGACCCAGACACAGACCAGAATCTTCAAGAGCTCAGTCCAGGACAGCAGTGACCAGCCTTTTTCCTGAATCGGGCAATTTTGGGGCCACAAAAAATTTCAGGTATCCAATTTGAGCTGTTTCTGAAATCATGGAATAATAAAATACTCAATACAATAAGAAAGTTGGAACAGGACTGGCCCAGGCCTTTGCTCCAGAAATATGCAGAGACAATCTAACATGGTGCTTATAATGTGTCTAGTCAGAAAGCAAACAGAGAAAATGAACAAATAATAGCAGCAAAAAAAAAAAAAAAAGAATCCCCTAATTAAAAAGCTACTATGGTGACAGGGAAGCTAAAAACACAGAAGAAAAGAATGACTCCAAAACATATACAAGCAAAGTCTAAAAGAAAAACACAGCTTGGACACAAATTCAACTAGACTTCCTGGAAGAAATGGAGTAAGAAGTTTTAAAAGTTAAAAATGAATTTTTATAAATGAAGTGAGAACTAGAGGGAAAAAATGGAAAGAAATGAGAGCTATGGAAGAAAAAAATTAGAGAACTAACAGTTTGGCACAAGACATACAAAACCTTGCCCAAGTGACAAGTGAGAATTAGAATGGATCAAAAAAGAAGTCAATGGGGGCAGCTAGATGGCGCAGTGGATAGAGCACTGGCCCTGGAGTCAGGAGTACCTGAGTTCAAATCCGGCCTCAGACACTTAACACTTACTAGCTGTGTGACCCTGGGCAAGTCACTTAAGCCCAATTGCCTCACTAAAAAAAAAAGAAGTCAATGATTCCACGAGGCAACAAAAATTATTAAAACCAAATCAAAAGACAAAAATAAAATTGAAAATGTAAATGTATCTATCTCATAAGAAAAAGAAATGACCTTGAAAACAAATTAAGAAAAAATAATAAGAATCATTCGATTATCGGGGGTAGCTAGGTGGTGCAGTAGATAAAGCACCGGCTATGGATTCAGGAGGACCCGAGTTCAAATCTGACTTCAGACACTTGACACTTACTAGCTGTGCGACCCTGGGCAAGTTACTTAACCCCCACTGCTCCGCCAAAAAAAAAAAAAAAAGAATCATTAGATTATCTGAAAGTCATGACCCAACCCCCCCCCAAAATCCTCTAGATATATTTCAAGAAATCTTAAGATAAAACTCCCCAGATCTTAGAATGAGGGGAAAACAGGAATAGAAAGAATCCATTGGTCACTTCCTGAAAGAAAACTTTAAAATGAAAAGTCCCAGAAATGACAGTCAAAATCCAGACCTCCCATGTCAAAGAAAAAAAACACTCACAATGATACACAATTTAGTATCCACCACAAAAAAGGAGCAGGGAGCTTGGAATACAATATTCCAGTAGGCAAAGGATATAGGCTTCAAGCCAAGAATAATTTACCAGGGGAATAATCCACAGGGGAAAAAAATGAACCTTTAATTGACCTTTAGAAAACTTTCAAGCATTCCTGATAAAGATACTGGATCTTCATAGAAACTCTGAGGTTCAAACATAGGAGTTAAGAGAAACATATAAAAGTAAGTAGGAATGGACAATGATAAAAAACAAACTGCTTAATTCTAATATGGGAAGATGATAAATGTGTCCCATTTGAACCCTATAATCATCAGGAGTCATGAAGGGAGTCTACCTAGGAAGGCATGGGAATGATTTTGTTAACTGTTGATCTTAAAAGAAGAATGGAAAGTGAAGGGAAGAGAATATACTGGGCTCTAGGCGAAGGGGAAGGTTAGGGAAAATAATCTCACATAAATCTGGGAGCACAAGTAGACATCTATAAAAATGAGGAAAGAGTGGGTGGAGTGGTTGACTTTTGAACTTACTTTCATCTGAACTGGTCAAAAGAGGGCAAAAGACACACATAGAGTAGGGTATAGAAATACATTTCATTTAATGGAGAGATAGGAAGGAAAGGGGAGGAGAAGGAATTGGAGGGAGAGTTGAGGGAGGGATTAGTCCTAAGAAAAACAAACTAAGGATGTACAAAAATACTTATAGCTTCATCATTTGGGGAATGGCTGAACAAGTTATGATGTGGAAATCTGATGGAATAAAATTGTATCGTAAGAAATGAAGGAGATTTTACTTAAAAGCATAATCCTAGCTGAGCATTTCACATCTTGAATCATCTTTAAAAATCCCCAGAGGGGAATTTAAGATGATGATGATGACGATGACGACGACGGCATTTACATAGTGATGTAAAGTTAACAAAGTACTTTACAAATATCATCTCATAAGATACACATAACTCTAGGAGATATTGTATCAACCCCATCTTATAGATGAGGAAACTGAGGCTGAGAGTAGTCAAGTGACTTGCTCAAATAGTTGAGACCAAATTCAAACTCAGGTCTTCCAAATTCCAGGTCCATTGTGCCTCCTCACTGCCCCAGATCACTAACTTATTCAAGAAGATGGGCCAGAAGGGGCAACTAGGTGGTGCAGTGGATAAAACACCAGCCCTGGACTCAGGAGGACCTGAGTTCAAATCCAGCCTCAGATACTTGACACTTATTAGCTGTGTAACCCTGGGCAAGTCATTTAACCTCCGTTGCCCCGCCAAAAAAACCCAAACAAAAACAAAAAGAAGATGGGCCAGAAGCAATAAAGAATAAAACTCACACTAGGCTTCTTTAGGGTACAATTTAATTAAGCAAAAATTTAGAAGGTGATAGATACTATGTGCAATACATTATGTCAGATGTTGGGGCAGATACAATGATAAATAACAAATAATCCTTGCCAATCTTATTAGGGTAGATGGACAAGTAGATAGATAAATATAAGCCAGAATAAGTATGAAGAAGAATATTTGCTGCCATGCCATGATTTCAGCTGAAGGAGAGATAATTTTCAGCTAAGAGGTAAAAATCAAGTGAAAATTTCATGGCAGAAGCACTATTTGATGTGGGTTCTGAATTACTTATTTAAGAAAAATGAAGTGAAGATGGAGTGGTATGGGAGGTTAGAGTTGATTATACAAAGCCATGGCAATAAAAAAGAATGGGGGAGGGGCAGCTAGGTGGCACAGTAGATAAAGCACCGGCCCTGGATTCAGGAGTTCCTGAGTTCAAATCTGGCCTCAGACACTTGACACTTACTGGCTGTGTGACCCTGGGCAAGTCACTTAACCCCATTGCCCCATAAAAAAAAAAAGAAAAAAAAAGAATGGGGGAAATACAGTTTGGCAAGAGCTAGAGGTGTCTTTGTGGAATGGTATGAAATAAGATTGATGAGGTAGACTGCATAGGGCTTTGTATATTGGGAATAATATAAAAAGAACAGGTGTAGGGCATCTAGATGGCTCAGTGGATAGAGCATCAGCCCTGCATTCAGGAGGACCTGAGTTCAAATCTGACCTCAGACACTTAACAATTACTAGCTGTGTGACCCTAGGCAAATCACTTAACCCCCAACTGCCTCACCACCCCCCCCAAAAAAAAGAACAGGTGCAAGAGTACTACTCTAGGGCAGAGACTGCATTACATATTGGAAACTGACCCTTGCATCCAAGGGGTAATCATTAACACATTTCATCTGTGTTCTGACCTTATTTGGTCCCAAAGTATGGGTCTAAACTGAAATTTAACAAGAAAGGGGGGGAGAAGAAACAGAACACAAGGTTATCTGGATCAAGGAAATGTCATGCCACTAAAAATACATTTTGGCAAACTGTCACTGTACAGAATTCTCAAAAAGAAGGTCTTAACATTTTTCACACATTTTGAAAAACATAATTTTGATTTAGAGATTCTGACATGTTAGAAGAATTACCTGCAATATTTGATGGTTACTTTTCATAGACAACCTTAAAAAAATTTTTTTTTAAATCACTGCTTTGATGCCAGTTGCCAATTTAACATTACAAAGTCAAGATTTGTGACTGAGAAACATTTTAGAATGTGTGGATTTAGGTTAAATTTGAAGGTTTAAAGAATAAAATTAAAGGTATAAAGCTGGACTATCAATCAAGTTGAAATCCTGAACCCCCCCCTTTGTTTTTCCTTTTTGGACACAGCAAAGCAACAAAGTAGTAAGGGATCAAATGATGATAAAATCTTGCAAATAAGGATTGGTTCATGTACAGATCAACCTCAAGGAGGTTAATCTCCCTCCCTGCTTGTTTCTGCCTCCTTTCCTCTGTTTATGTTAATATCCTCAGGGGAAATTCCCAGCTTTCCCCCTTGCTGTCTACTGAAATGCTGCCTACTCTGAAACCTTATATTCTATATTTGACTCCTTCCCCTGAACAACTGCACAGAAATACACAATCTTTTTTTTTTTTTGGGGGGGGGGGCGCGAGACAATGAGGTTTAAGTGACTTGCCCAGGGCCACATAGCTAGTTAAGTGTCAAGTGTCTGAGGCCAGATTTGAACTCAGGTGCTCCTGAATCCAGGGCCGGTGCTTTATCCACTGCACCACCTAGCTGCCCCCCACAATCTTCTTTTGCAGTGAATTCCTACAGAACTCAAAGTCTTAAGTATATATACAAACTATGAAGGAATTTAATGTGTAGTCTAAATTATATGATGAACCTGAGGGCAGAAATCATATTCTTAACCTGTCAAATTCACAAATAATTCCCCTAAAAACACTACCCACTGCAAAAATTGTTCCTGCTGTTCATCCATTTAACACTAGGAGGACCAAAATTTAAGAATATTTCAAAGGACCAAGCTGCATCACTTGATACAGTGCATATAGTTTGTGTTTATGCATTAGGCAACCCCCCCCAAAAAAAAACTTCAAAGAAAAATTATTACCTTTTTTTTTTTGAATCAGCTGATGTACCTGGTCCTTTTAGTGTTAACTTTTAACTGGAGCTACTAGCATGTTAACAAGTTGACTGGTTTTAATTTTTTCTTTTAATTTCTAACTAATTAGGAGTGAAATGCTAAAAATGGTCTAAAATAAATGACCAATAAACTCAAAAGACACAGAATTTCTGAGATAAAAGGACCTTATAAATCACTTGGTTCAAAAGCTCTTATTCATAGAGGACAATGAGGTCCAGAGAGCTTAAGGGATTTGCTCAAGGTCATAGAGAGAGTAAATGGCAGAACCTAGGATGTAACTCAGGTTTTCTGATTTTAAGTGTAGGGCTTTTTCTTCTATACCACACTTATACTAAATACACTGGTTCTAAGAAGGGGCACCACTATCAAAAAGTGGTATATTGTGGCTTTATGACAACATTCACGTCTAACTGTTCTATTTGCAGGCTGTATATAAACAGGTTAGTATGGTGGGAAAAAAGGATTTGTTCAGGTTTTTTTTTTCAAGGACTATAAAGGCAAACATCAATTAAAGAAGGAAAAGAATGATTTGTAAAGATGAACATTATGCAAAGGAAAGATTGCTCATCCCCCAGTTAACTGTACCTCCTGCCCATCTTGAAAGTGAAAGGTAAAACATAAAATAAACATATTCTGCCCTTCCTATTTTCCATAAAAACCAGTGGAATTAAGGGGCACAGTAGATAAAGTAGGTGGCACAGTGGATAAAGCACTGGCCCTGGATTTAGGAAGACCTGAGTTCAAATCCGGCCTCAGACACTTGACACTTAACCAGCTATGTGACCCTGGGCAAGTCACTTAACCCTCATTGCCCCACAAAAAAAGAAAAGAAAAGAAAAACCAGTGGAATTAAATTCCAATTCAATTCATATATTTAATAGGTGCTTATTATGTTGACACTACTGTGCTAGGCCCTGAGGGAGATACAGATAAATAAGATAACATCCTTGGTAATTAGAGAATTAAGAAAAGATTGTAAAAATAATATAAGATATTCACATCATACATAAAATACCATGATGATCACCCTAGCATCATATATTCATCATCAAATTAGTAAATATCCTTAAAGATGTTCATATTTTTATTTGCAGCAGTCTGCTTATAAGGGAGGAGACAGACAGGATTGTGTCGGTATGTGAATTAATTCTAGTTTCTACTGATAACTTAGCAGACAGGATACCGTGGAAGTTGTAAGTTGCTTGATTACAAAATTGAAACAGTGGAAACCTGCCAGCTCAACCCTCTGTCAAAACCCAGATCCCAGTGCTGTACAAACACGGGTAACAAGGGAGAAAAATGGAGCCTCTACGGTGCAAACAGGAACTTTCAGAAGTATTTCTACTTTGAATTTCTTCCGTACTTTCACAGTTGGGAATTTTTCTGCCCCATCTTTGACTGGGTTGACACTTACTTCCTGAAAAGTGCAATGAAAACTTCAATGGCCATGAGCCAATTACTTTAAGTATTTCATCACCTTGTCTTTTTTATGGGTTTATAGTTCTAATAAAAACTGATGGCTAGAAACTTTTTCTTCTGTTCTTGGTCATAGAAAAGAACAAGAACTTAAACCTAAGAATTATGTCTTGTGTTTATGTTGTTATAAAATAAAATGAGGTTCTCTGAAAATGGAAAAAAAGAACTTCTCCTAGAAAGTAATTACCTTTAAGAAGTCAATGAATTTTAAATGTATATCCCTTTCTTATCCTTGTTTTTGGGCCCTATTATTGTTCTCTAGTTATTAAGATGCAAGTGTGTATTGTTTCATCAAGCAGGCTCAAAAGTTTCTTGTGCTTGTCATTTTTTCCTTCAATTCCTATAGCACTTAGCACAGTATTGGGACTATCAGTAGTACTCATTAAATAAATACTTGCTGAATAAATGGAGACATGTAATGCTGCAAAGGATCTTCCTTCAAGTATAAATAATCCTGAATTAGAACAGTTTCCAACTTTGGTTTCATTTAAGCCACATAATGTGGAAATGATAAACTGAACACATAAAATAATTATTACTTCCTCCTTCTTCTGTAGGAGATAAAGTCGTATGAGAAATCTAGGATTTCAGTTGGATGGGAAATCATTAATTACTCTTCCAATACAGATCACAGACCCTCAATAACTTAGCATGTGTAGTCTTTCAGGGTTGCCATGGCTGAAAAACCAATCACTGTGAAACCACAATGAAAAACTTCTATGTCCTTAGCTAGGCTGGTCTTTGGATAACAGACATAAAGGCTCATACTCAAAGCCTTCTCACTTTGGGAGGATCTGTAAGAATTCTAAATCTTTGGGGTTCTCTAACTCTGAGAAATGAAAAATCACCACCACATCACCTCCCCCCCACACACACACACAAATAAGGCAAGAAAGTGGGTCTTTGTTGGGGAAAAAAGATTTGATCATTGGAATGGATTTTTCTAGATATATGCAAACTACATAAATTATTAAAACAAACTGGGGGAAAGAGGAAGAGCTTGATTTCTGTAAACTTATATAAATAAGAACATAATTTAAACCAATGGTAATTGTTATGTATCAGATATTCAATACCCAAGTAATACTAAAGGTTATATAAACTATATGGGTCCTTTGATTCAATCAAATCACACTGCCCAAACACACATTTTGTTAAAGATATTATTCTAGACACTGAGGTGGATATGAACATAAATAACATTTCATTTATTCCTTAAAGAACGTAAATCAAGTACAAGTACCAAGTGTTAAATAGAAACACAAATTAAAATTAAAATAAAAGAGTTTGTTTAAAAAACAGTAAATCCAGAGGCAGAAGAGTTCATATCTGGATTGGAGGAGGAGTATCTATAGCAAGTTTCATAAAGAAATTGACATTTGAGTTGGGTTCATAAAGATGGGCAAGATTTAAACAGGGAGAAAATGAGGAGGATGGGGAATAGATATGAATTCCAGGCATATTATAAACAAGATGACTGTAGTCACAGAGGAGGAAGAGTATGAGATATGTTCAGGAAGAGTGTATAAATAAACAGGTTTCTCCAATTTAATGGAATGTATACAGTTAGAATAATTAATAAAACAAAATATAGAGAAGTATGGAGATTTACATCTGATGCAAAGTGAAATAAAGTGGAGCCAGACACACACACACACACACACACACACACACACACACACACACACACACACACACACACACACACACACACACACACGATTAGAACAAGGTAAATGGAAAAATCAATCAAAAGTAAAGCAGTGAGGGGCAGCTAGGTGGCATGGTGGATAGAGCACCGCCCTGGAGTCAGGAGGACCTGAATTCAAATCCGACTTCAGACACTTGATACTTACTAGCTGTGTGACCCTGGGCAAGTCACTTAACCCCAATTGCCTCAAAAAAAAAAAAAGTAAAGCACCGTAACAAAGAACAAGCATAGCTCCAACGAAGAGATTAAACACCCACCCCACTCATTTGCAGAGATGTAAGGTCCATGGGTATGGTATACTGCATATTATATTTTGGGACTTTTTGGATATATTGATTGGTTTTGTTGATTGTTGTTGGTCTGTTCTTTCTCTTTTTTCTTTAAAACATTACTTGCTATACGGAATCTCTGGAAGGGGAAGGGAGTAGAAATGCTGGGAGAAATTATGGAGATAATAAAAAACAAAAAATGAATAAAAATGTATTTTAAAGGAAGGACTAAGAAGACAGATTTAAACAAATCTGGGAAAACCTTTAAGAAATGATACAGAGTGAATTGAACCAAGAAAACAATTTATGCAATAACTAATTATAAAGGGAAACAACTTTGAAAGAACTATCTCAATTCCAGAAGACAGAAGATGAAACATACCTTGAACTTTTGGACTAAAAGGTGATGAACTAGAGTTAAGGATAAAATATAAAATTTCTGGCACAATGTGTAGATTTTTTGGTTTGATTTGAATTATTTATTACAAAAAGAAATTTGTTTTTTGTGTTGATTGTTTTGGAAGAAGAGTATTAAGGAAAGAATAATAGTAATACAAAAAAAGAATAAAATGAAATACAAAAAAGAGAGCAAGAGTCACAGAAAGATACAAATCAAAAGTATTAGAACTAAATATACTACAAAAATATAAATATAATCATATATATATCAGAAGTACAAAATTGAGATTTATGGTATCATATGCAATCCTTTTTCTTTGGGCATAGAAATAATTCTATTTATTGATGCTTACTAAGTTCATTATAAAACATGAAAAGAAAAAAATTAAGTTTAAATTATCCAGCTGTGTAAAAACATGATGTGTAGAAATAAAGTACACATTCACTGAATCCAAAAATATCAGATTAGAGGAGACTTCTCTTACCCTTAAAAGAGGTAAATTAATAATAAATAAGGAAATTAAAGTATGTAAAACAAATAATAACTGTATGCAATTCTTTATCCCAAGAGGACATAAATATTTAAAACATAATCTCAAATACAGAATTCTTAGATAATAATACCTTATATGTAGAGGGTTCTTAATAAATGCTTAATTAAATTAAGGGAAACTAAAGAATTCTAGAGGATTTCTTTACCTTCTAAAATTATGCTTAATGCCTAGAGCAAGGATTACTAATAACATTCTTTATGTTATGGACCTGCTCCTGATCTCTCTCCTCCTACCCCTTTTATCCGTCTAGTAAAGCCTATAGATCCTTTTTCAGAATAATGGACAGGTAGGCAGCACAGTGCAGAGTGCTAGGCCTGGCTACAGTCAAGAAAACCCGAGTTCAAATCCAGGCTCAGACACTTACTAGTTGTGTGTCCTTAGCACAATGCCTGGTACATTGGAACTAAATAAATGTTTATTGATTTTATTATTATTGACCTTGGGCAATCGTTGCCTCAGTTTCCTCAACTGTAAAATGGAAAAAATAATAACACCTACCTCCTAGAGTTGTTGTGAGAATCATATGAGATAACACTTGTAAAGCACACAGCACAGTATATAGTAGGTGCTATATAAATGCTTTATTACTATCACTGTTGTTGTATACATAAAATATATAGGATTATTAAGTAAGCTAATTATATTGAAATCATTAACAAAGTATTTTTTTAAAAAATTAATAGATCTCTTAAAATTTATTCGCAGAACCCAAGAGACTGCAGGTTAAGAACCCCTTAACTAGAAGCACAAGTACATTTGCCCTTGAACAGCCCTTGCTAGAATTATTAAAAACAGAATACCATGACGATCCAAAAATATTTTAGTAAGTTCTGACTGTGAAGGATGTTGTGGAAGGGATTGGCATGCTAAAGAGAGATTAGCTTTAGAGGGGTGCTAAAATTAGAAGGAATTTTAAGATTCTATGAACTACAATAATAACTTCACATAAAAAAAATTATGATGCAATGGCACTAGGTCCAGATACTATACTTAATTTAACCCAAAGCAGTAAAAATAGTTAAATTCAATCAATAAATATAAAACAACACACCCATCAAAAATATTACAAAGCACTCACTTACACTTGACTTCTACTTGGCAATAGATAGATCCAATAGAAAATCTACCCTCAAGGAGTTTATAATATGATATGTTACTAGTGTTGAGAATAAAATATAGTTGCTCTATATGGGGATAAGAAGGGAGTGGAGATGAGATCCATTACTGTTGATAGTTTTTGATCCATCAATCCCTCAGGAGGTTAAAGACAGAAAGGTCCTGAATATAACAAAATATTCTTATCGGCATTGGAAAAATAGTCATATCATCAGTTTTTGTGGTAGCAAAAAATCCGAAACAAAGTGGATGCCCATCCATTGAGGAACTGCTGAACAAACTGTTACATAGAAATATAACTGATGTAGGAAGAGTCCAAGTGAAATGAAGAAGTAAAGAGAGCAGGGTCAGGACAGCCATGAACACAATGAAAAAAATTCTAAAAAATAGGAACTAATATTCATCCTGACCTGGAGATGATGAAACACACTTTTCCACTTTCCAAAGCAAAGGAGTTGGGGACACAAAATGCTGGATAGATTATACATAATCCCTTTGTTCTGTTTTGCATGATTTTTTTCTTTGTTACAAAACAGAGTTCAAAACAGACTTGATGAAATGTCAAAACAGCAATGTTGGCTATGATTTACTGAATACTATGTCATCCTGAATGTTTTCTCATCATACCAGATATCTTTTATTTGGGGATATGGTGAATATTTAGTCCACAGAAAGGACTGCGAGACTGGAGGTCCCTCTTACTGCTTACAATCAATTCTACAAAATATCTCCCAAATTTATTAAGGAATTTGCTACACCTAAGTGGTAGAAGAGAGATGCCAACCACGTACCTTACATGGAACATTTATATAATCATACCTATCTAACCTAGACATACATGCATTCACATACACAAAGTGTCCCAAAATTCTTCAGGAAATAGCTTCAAACTTTTAAAAGTTTTAACTTTAAACTGTTTTTTTTAATTAGTAAAGTTTTATGCTTTAATAGCTTAGAACTGAGCTAGGATTTTTAAGTCACTCTATGTACAAACAAAACAAAAACTTATATAGTACTTTAAAGTTCATAAATTCTTTTACACCAGGCAAAGGAGGCTAGAGTGGGTCATAAATGATAAAATGAACAATGGTTATGACATAAAATTGAAAAATTTTGACCAAAATAAATTAACCCAGCCAAGATGAAAAAGTAATTAAATGAAAAGCGTTTTGCTTGAAAATTCTTAAAGATTTAATATAAAAACCCTGATTCAAATATATAAGAATAAAAACCATTTCTTTTTCTTTTTTTTTTTTTTTGCGGGGCAATGGGGGTTAAGTGACTTGCCCAGGGTCACACAGCTAGTAAGTGTCAAGTGTCTGAGGCCGGATTTGAACTCAGGTACTCCTGAATCCAGGGCAGGTGCTTTATCCACTGCGCCACCTAGCTGCCCCCAAAACCATTTCTTAATAGAAAAATGGAGAAAGGATACAAATAGGCAGTTTTCGATGGAAAACCATAAAAAGCACTTTACATAAATTATATATAGTTGGATCATCTGAAAAAGCTTGAAAGGTACCTATTACAGGTGTTATTATTCCTAATCCCCAGATGAAGAAAAAATGGCCTATAGAGCTGTAAGCTAACTTTTCCTTGCGATATATTTGTTAAGTCTCAAGAGGGAGGAATTGGCTGAACTCAATTCCTTGAATATAAGTTTCTCTTGAATACAAGTCCAGTGTGTGCCCCTCACACTACTTCTCTACAGCAAAACAAGTTCTGGACAAATCCCTTATTATATTTTTTAGGCTTTATGACTCCTTTCAATTCCAATTTTCTTTCAGTTTCAAGTTTCAACATTCAAAAGGAACTAATACCTGTTTAGAAAGCACTTTCATATAACCCACACTTCCTCGGCAGTAAGCTTCAAGTATTACACCAAATTGCACTGAAAAGGCAGGAATGTGCACCTCTGACCTAAAGAGATTCAATAAGAAAAATGATTCATTTATCAACATGCATATTACATTGTCAAAAATATATGGTGTTGTTATGGTTCTGAATTGGAATTAAGTTGTAATGATAGCATTCAAAGCAAAATTAAATTTTTGCTATTGTTGACAAAAATCCCAAAATATTTAATTCCCCATGTCATTTATAAGAATGTTTCAGTTGGGGGCAGCTAGGTAGTGCAGTAGATAAAGCACCGGCCTTGAATTCAGGAGGACCTGAGTTCAAATCCAGCCTTGGACACTTGCCACTAGCTATGTGACCCTGAGCAAATCACTTAACCCTCATTGCCCCACACCAAAAAAAAAAAAAAGTTTCAGTTAAGTATTTGACAAGGAAATATTGGGAATTTGCAAAGGTCTTTAAGTGATGGGGAAGAGGGGGAATCAACTCTTCTCCCCATAAAATAATAGGAAAACGACTGAGTCACACTCACATAGGCAGACAAAACAATAACAACTCAAGATATATTAAATCATAAAGAGTACAGTGGTTGAACACTGAATATAATTTCATGTGAATATCCCTTTTCAGCAAACTTTGCTTTTCATTAATCAAACATAACAGGCACAGCCAAAAGACAAATAAAAAAAAAATTTGTGACTGATATATATTCATTTCTTTGCCTGAACAATCTACAGTATGAAAATATAGAGAAATCAAATTAGTAGTATGAATGGCTATAATTTAAAAAGAATGAGTTCATTAGACATGAAATCTTATAGAATGATTGAGATGTTCTCAAGCAGAATACTGAATATACTAAAAAGCTAAGCACAGTTTTAACCTACTAAAGATATTAAAGTTTAAACTGCACTGACTTATGAAACCCTCTTTTATTCCAAAATTAGTTCAATATGCTGGATAATTTCACAGGAACACAAGTCCCTCCCTCATCCCCCCACCAGAAATGTTAACTAAAAACTACTTACCTAAGATGCCAAAATAGAAACTGTCCTATCCTCCTGTTAGCAAGTGCTCTGTCTAACAGGAATCTAGATAGAGCACAATCAAGAAAAGGTTCATATTTCAAAACCTGTACAAGTTGTAGAAGATATTGAGATAGTTCTTCATCACTGAAATAGAAGGAAGACTGAATCAAATACAAATATCAAGGAACAACAGAAAAGGGCTTTTTACAGAAATACAGGTTTTCTGAGGAGTTATCAAAAGTGAAACGTACATTTTGAAATACATAAGTACATAAATAGCAAATGTAGGGTTACTAAATATCCAATGATGGTTCTATCTGGCTAATCAATTGTATCTAAATTAAATTATGTGCATGAATAAATTATTATAAAGAACAGAATGTCCTAATATGCAGTTAATAAGTGGTTCAGATTTGAGGCTAGACAGCAGGAAAAAATAATTTTATTATTCCCTTATTATTCCTTGATTTTCAAGTCAAACAGAATTATTGGTTCTCACTGCTCCTGAAATCAATGCACCATACATCTCTTGTTTCTCTTTGCTTGGCCATAGACTGTCCAAAAAAGCTGGAATATACTACCTCCTAATCTTCCCCTTATGAGATCTCTATATTCTTTCAATGCTTACAGCTAGCAAATCCTATTATTTAATGTCCTAGCTTGATTCCTTGATTATTAGTATTCTCTCCCTCTACAAACTAGGATAAATATTTATTTACTTAACTGACTGCATATACTATCCCCCTAGTAAAAAAATAAGCTATTTTGAGGGCAGGGAATTGTTTTATTTTTGCCTTTTTCTTTTCCCCATTACCTACATACCATTTAGAACAAGATCAAAATTTTATTATTGAACTGAATTACTTTATAGTGTTATCTACTATGGGGCTAAATAAAATTCAATACTTAGAGAAAAGTGTCAACTATACTGAAGGGGAGGCACTCAGGAAAATCTCTCCAGATGAAAATTCTATCCTTAAAAAAATAATAATCTTTTCTAACTTCATCCCATTTTACAAAAGTATGTAGCTAAGATAATCAGAACAAAATTTAAAATTTTCTGAAATCTTTTGGAAGTTGGTTAACAAGTAAATCAACAAGAATTTCTTAAGTGATTAGTATGCACCATGTTGGCACAAGGGACAAAAATAAGGAGTAAAACATTGCCTGGCTTCAAGGCTCCTATATTCTGTAGAAAAAGAAAATATGTATGTACACAACACAAAATACATAAGTGGAGAGGGAGGGAGATGCCATATGGGAGGATGAAGAAGGCTTCATGTACAACATGGCGCTTGAACTAAACTTTAAGGGAACTTAATGGGTTTTAAGTGGTAAAGATAAGGGAAAATTGTATTATAGGAATGAGGAACATTCAGTTCAAATACCAGTATATAGGACATGGGGTATTCATGTACAAGGAACAACAAGAAGTCCAATTCGTGGTTGGAATGTAGAGTCTGCAGTAGGGAATAATATGCAACAAGCCTTGAAAAGTAGCCTGTGATCAGGTTGTAAAGGGCTTTAGATATTAAAGGACTTTATACTTGACCTAAGAGGTAACAGGTAGCCAGTAAAAGGTACTCACTAGACTTTCTGAGTAGGGAGTAGAAGGATAAGAAATGGATTTAATGAAAATCCACTTTGGAAGCTGTGTAGAGGATGAATAACATTGGGGAGAACTTTAGGCAAGAAGAATGATTTAGAGGCTAGGTTACTGAAATACTCAAAGAAGGAGGTGAAGTGGTACTGAACTAGAGTAATAGCTGTATAAACAGAGAGAAAGGGACAGATATTAGAAATGTTGTGGAGATGAAAATGACAAGATTTGTCATTTGTAGAAAATAAAAAAAAAAAACCAAAAAGAAAAAGAAAAGAAAAAAAAAGAAAAAATACAAAGGATTGGATATGGGGGATAAATGAGAATGAGGAGCTGAGGTTTCAAACCTAGGCTACTAGAAGGAGGATAGTATCTACAGGTTTTGGAAAAAAGATAATGAATTCTTGTTTGGATTTGAGTTGCCGTGGGGACAGGAATTCAAACTGTCCCATAGTCAGGTGATTTGTGACTGGATCTCAGGAGAAGATCAGAGACTAGAAAGATCAGCTATATACAGATTTAGGAGTCACCTACATGGAGATGATAATTAAGCCTGAGGGCATTAATGCAGTCACTAAGAGGGATTAATAGAAAAATAGGATATTGTATAATTAATTAGGTATTCAACTGCATCATTTCAACACTGAACAATAATAACTAAAGTAAAATCCCATTAACTGAACTCAACTAATTAGCAATATGAAATATGATGGGGCAAGAATGAAGTTTATACTATATATATATATAGCTGGCAAATCCTTTTTTTAAATTTAATTTAGAGCAAATCAAGAGTATAAATATGACTTCAAAGTAAAATTTAGATTACAAGAGACTATAACATTTTTAAAAGATTAAGAATTAGGAGATTTATATACCTGGTATGCTTATAAAACATTAAAGCAAATTCCTTAAAGACATGTACTACCCCACACTACTTAGTATAATTTGAGTTACTAAATGTAAATGAAAATAATAGAACTTCATTTCTTTTTAAAAATTTAATTTCAGGTGTTGTTCCTTTGTTCCTTGTCTCGAAATTCTTGGTTAATACTTTACCAGTTCAACTTGTATCTTAAAAAAAAAAAAAATCTGGCTAATTAAACCAATGTCAGCAATATATTTGTGCTAGGAAATTTTGATAACTTGTCTTCTTTTCCCTTTGGCAAAATTTAATTTAAAAAAAAGTATTTCAAGTGGATTCAGTCATCATCACTGAGGTAAACTGAAAAATTACATAATGTACATCAACATATTTAGTGAGTACTTAAAAATGTTTAAAATTATCTAAACCTTTAGCATTCAAAAATAAAGGATGAAAAAGATGACAAAGGTGTAATAATGTGGCAAGGAGTCAAATTTATTACTGAGCTAAATCTATTAACTGAAGAGTGAAAACAAAGTGAAACATCAGATTAAGTGTCCTATAAATGTTTATTGAATGAATTACAGCAACTCTCAGTTGTGTTATCTTATATAAAATACTCATTTCCCTAGCTACATAAATGGAAAGCTACAAGCAAAAAAATTAATAAATTTAAGAAAATCAAATTTAGACATGGAAATGGTCCCTCAGAAGAGATATATAATAGATATGTATAGATAGGTATAGGAGATAAATACATTAGATATGTAAGTACTTGATCTGCTCTGTGGTTCAACCAGCTTCTTCTAGCTCTCTTTTGTTTGTGAGAAATCCAATATATGCATAGTATTATGTGTGACCAAATTAAGGTAACTTAACTGAGTGAAATGCTCTCATAATTAGACTAAGTAAGGGCTCTGAAAATGAAATAAATCATTGCCTTGATATCTGGTTCTTTTCTCATAGAAGATTAATAAGTAACATAAATGTCCTTATTTTGCCAATCACAACAGAAAAAGATAGTAGGAATGTACCTCATTTGTTTCAAGCAGCCCACTGCATACTCTCTTACATACTGGTCTGGATAATTAAAGTCTAATAATTCCAATGCTTCTCTAGGAGGCAATTTAGGCCAGATCTGAAGAAGAGCCTGTAGCTGTTGAAAAATTAAGAATCATTAAGGTGTAGTTAAATTTAAAAAACATCATTGGCCATTTGGAAAACAAAAAAGACTATAGAAATGACAAACAAATTTAAAAGTTTATAATTAAAAATAGTTTAAAATTGGGGGCAGCTAAATGGCGCAATGGATAAAGCACCAGCCCTAGATTCAAGAAGACCTGAGTTCAAATCCAGCCTCAGACACTTGCCCCTTCCTAGCTGTATGACCCTGGGCAAGTCACTTAACCCTCATTGCCCCACCAAAAAAAAAAAAAAAAAGGTTAAAATTTAATTTTTTAAAAAAACGTTAAAAATTTTAAAAGCTCTTGAAAAAGACTAACAAAAACTAACAAAAAGGAAAGGGGTGGGGGGGAGAATAAAGAGGAAAGAGGGAGAGACCAAAAACCATTCCCTAATAAATAAGCAGTCAAAGTATATAGACTTCTCAAAAGAAGGCTTGCAAACTATTAACAACTATATCACAAAATGCTCCAAATCACTAATAAATGCAAATCAAAACAACTCACATCCAGCAAACTAACAAAAATGACAAAAGATGGGAAAGGTCAATTTTGGTGGGGTTGTGGGAAAATAGGGACACTATAGTGAATTGTTGATAGGGCTGTGAAATAATATAATTATTCTGGAAAAAAATTTAAATTATGGAAATGGGATAACTAAAATATCCACACCATTTGCTCAGGGATTCCATTGCTAGGCACATATTCCAAGGTCACTGTAATAATAAAGTCCCCATATACATCACAGTGGTTATAGGAACACTTTTGTGGTATGATGGAGAAATGGCTAAACAATTTGTAGTACTTGAATATATTTGAATGTTATTGTATTCTAAGAAACTATAAATAAAATGAACAAAGAAAAACATGGGAAAACAAATGAATTAATGCAAAATGAAATAAGTAGAGCCAAGAAAACAGTATATATAATGACTATAAAAAATTAAATGGGGGGGGGCGCTAGGTGGAGCAGTGAATAAAGCACCGGCCCTGGATTCAGGAGGACCTGAGTTCAAATCCAGCCTCAGACACTTGACACTTACTAGCTGTGTGACCCTGGGCAAGTCACTTAACCCTTATTGCCCTGCCCCCCCCCCCAAATTAAATGGAAAGAACAATTCCAAAATAATTGAAAATAAATGTAGAATTATAAAAAAACAAGGTTTGGCCCTGTGAAAATATTTTATTAACTAGACCTAATTTGGGGGGCTAAAGCTGACTGGGGTACTTAACCTGGGGCTATTGACTATTTGGCTATTTGACTGCTATTAATTTAACATGGGCCGTTTATAAAGTTTACCACACTGCTCCACTCCCAAAATTGATAAGCAAAGGATTAAGAAGCCTCTTAACTAAATAATCAAAGCAGAGTTTATTTATGAGATGCTATTTAAAATTAAGAATACAGGGAAATAAAATGTACAACCTGACTGCATTGCAGTGGGTCTCTTTCCACTGCATCTCAACCTTTTTTTTTTTAATACAATAAGGGCCTTAGCCGCCTCTTGCCTTAGGACATCCAGGTCCTTTATTCTAACTCCGAGCCCCTTGCTTCTAACTTTCCTCTCCTTACTGCCACCACTGAACCCCTGTGTTTCTCTCTCACCAACCTTCTGTCTGTCTGCTCCATCAGTCTGCCCTTTGGCCTCTCTTTTCTCTGCTCCTAGTCCTTTAGCCTTCTCCTGCGTCCTTGTAGCCCTGTCTCTAGTCTACCCCAACTTTTGCCGTCTCATCAGCCGCCTCCCTTGACCTCTTCTCCAACCTTTCTAATCTCGCCAGCAGCCCCCAGTCCTCTTCTCAGCTCCCCGTCTCCTTGTCCGACCCCCCTGAGACTAACCCCCAGGTCTATATCTTTCTTTTTTCCACTCAAATCTTGGGGCTTCTTGCGCCCCCAAAGACCAAGCTAATCCTCCAGCCAGGACTGCAGCTGGTGTGTGTGTGTGTGTGTGTCTGTGTGTGTGTGTGTGTGCTCGAGCCTCACGTGCCTCAGCACAGGCTACGCCAGAGCCCAGCATCTCTCAGATACCTCCGCTCAGGGCGGAGGGAGCTGGGGGCTTTTTCCCCCCAGCTGTTTGACCTGGCCTCTTGTACAGTCCACAGGGCTTTTTGGCTCAGCTGAAGCAGAGGAGGAGGGGCACCAGCACCTCCCACACAGAAGAGACCCTGAGGGCCTAAGGCTTTCTAATCTCAGCCCAAAGGTAGGGTCCTCAAATCAAAATAAATTTCTATAGCCCTGAGAAGAAATATGAGAAGACACCTTCCCTCAATACTTTTGCTTAAGGCCATAGGTATAGAATAATGATTATCAGGCTTTTTTGAAATATTAATTGGTTTTGCTAATTTTTTTCTTCCTCCTTTTTATTTTCCATTTAAAAAATATCACTTCTGGGGCAGCTAGGTGGCGAAGTGGATAGTACCTGAGTTCAAATCTGGCCTCAGACACTTAACACTTACTAGCTGTGTGACCCTGGGCAAGTCACTTAACCCCAATTGCCTCACTAAAAAAAAAGAAAAAAAATATCACTTCTTCCATGGCATGGCTCAGAGGGCAAGAAATGGGGAGAGATAATGGGATAAATTTAGATGATATAAAAACAAAAGATATCAAAACTATATTTAAAATAATTATACTACAAACAATCATCTGTTTCATCATTAGTATGTATTCCTTTTTTTTCCCTAAGGGTATATGAATTTGTATACCTTTGAAAATAGTTCTTTACAGCCTGGAAAATGTTACATGAGCTGATGCAAAGTGAAATGTACTGTGTACAAAGTAACAGCAATGTTGTGGGGTGATAAGCTGTGAATAACTTAGTTATTCTCAGGAATACAATGATCCAAGACAACTCTAGACTTATGATGAAAAATGCTATCCGTCCCCAGAGAAAGAACTGATGGTGTCTGAATACATATTGAAGCATATATTTTTATTTTATTTTTCTTGGAGTTTTTTGGTCTGTTTTCTTTCACAATATGACTAATATGGAAATGTTTTGCATGATGACACACATATAAGCTGTATCGAATTGCTTGCCTTCTCAAAGGGGGGTTCGGGGAGGGAGGGAAGAAGGGAATTTGGAACTTTTAAAAAGTAAATGTTAAAATTGTTTTTACATGTAATTGGGGGAAAATAAAATACTAAATTAAAAGAAAATAGTTCTTTCGGGGGCGGCTAGGTGGCGCAGTGGATAAAGCACCAGCCCTGGATTCAGGAGTTCCTGAGTTCAAATCCGGCCTCAGACACTTAACACTAGCTGTGTGACCCTGGGCAAGTCACTTAACCCCATTGCCCATAAAAAAAAAAAAAAAAAAAAAAAGGAAAATAGTTCTTTCCTTAGAAATTGCCAGAATGGAAAAAATTGCAGCAATACTGAAATTCTTTCCTTTGACCACAATTATATTTTTACACCATACTCTGAAGAAGGCATATCATAACACAGTATATTTTTTGACATAAGTATACATAATGTTGTTTCTCTTCTTAGGTTTGATATTGTCTCTTTTGTTGATTGTTTTCCATTAAAAAGAAGACTTTTGTAATGCTATACAATTTATACATACCATTAAAAATAACTTCTACTTCTTTAAAATCTAAATAATTCATATACTAAGGTTACAAAACAGTTAAAAAAAAAGATAACATAGGGATAATCTGTAAAATTACAGGGAACTGAAGGACATCTCAGGTCTCATCCCTGCTAGCTGTAAATATACGCAATTATCCAAAGACCCTATAAGCAATATTTCTTAAAAGAGAATCCTTCACTAATGTTCCCATGAATTGCCCCGCCCCACCCCCCTTTTATTTTTTTTACAGAAAATGAGGTCCAATTCTGTTAGGAAACAAAATGAGGGTTTTGGTATTGATAATCTAAAATTTCCTCCATATCTAACATTGTATGACAAGTTGAATATTGAAGGTATAGGCGAATTTATACATGCATTTATGTACATGTGTATGTATATATGTATGGTATCTAGTAGAGGAGGGAATAAGACAAGACCTCACCTGAGTAGTATTTGTGATTTGATGGGTATGTTTAAAGCCCAAGAGTATAAATACATAAAATATCTTCTCTAATGCAAAAATAAACTGCTAAGTAATAATAATGAGAACCAAACAAATACACCAAATATAAATTTGTATAGGCTACTGGCCAATTTAGGTGAAAGGAAAATAAGAAAGCATGTAATCCTTGTAGTATGTTAGACAAAATTATAAACTTCTTAGTATATTTTTGGTTTGAACCTATTGTTTTAATAAATTTTCTACTATAAAAAATTATTTAAATCAATTAATTCCAAATTCAGATCAGGCAAGTAAATGCTTAGCTTGATTATAATTAATTAATCAATGAACATATATTAAGTGTCTTATGTGCTAGGCACTGCGCTAAGTGCTGTGGATAAAAAAGAGGAAAAAGACAGTCCCTAACTTCAAGGGGCTTAAAATCTAATAGGGGTGACAACATGCAAACAAACGTACAAAGAAAGCTATATATAGAATAGAGGAAATAATTTAAAAGAGGGAAAGCGCTGGAATTTAGAGGTATTAGGAAGACTTCCCATAGAATGTGGGATTTTAGTTGGGCCTAAGGAAGTCAGGGAGGGCAATAGTTAAAGCAGAAGAAGGGAATTCCAGGCACAGAGGACAGCCAGAGAAAATTCCTAGAGCAGAGAAAGATGAAGTATCTTGATCATGGAACAGCCAGGAGAACAATGCCACTGGATCAAAGAGAAAGTGTTGGGGAATAAGGTATAAGAATGGAAAGGTAGAAGGGGACTAGGTCATGAAGGACTTTGAATGCCAAACAGAGTATTTTTTATGTCTCTGGAGGCAACAGGAAGCCAGTGAAGTTTACTGAGTAGCAAAGGTGGCATAACCTGAGCTTTAGGAAAATCACTTTCACGGCCGAGTGGAAAATGAATTGGAGTGGGGAGAGACTGGACAAGACCCATCAGCAGCCTACTGCAGCAATCAAGGCATAAGTAAAATGAAAATATCCCAATAGATTTCAAAGTTATTAAACAGCCTAAAACACTTATGTGTTTATGTAACAAATAATGTGGACAATACACACACACACACACACACACACACACACACACATGAATTTGATATGTAAATAGAAATTCTAACATCATGCAGTTGGACTATAATTAGGAGGCTGGAAACATCAACTGAATTTAAAGTAATAGCTAATAAAATCAGTAGTTAAGTTGCTAAGGTAGATCATTTTCTTCCCCAAAGCTGAAGAGTGGGAAAGAGATGGCCTTCCTTGATTATTCAGTTAAATTTTTAAATCTACCTAAGATACATTTTTCAGAGTACTGATAAGAGTGGAAGTACCAACTATATGCCACATACTCTTTTTTTTTTTTTTTTTAGTGAGGCAATTGGGGTTAAGTGACTTGCCCAGGGTCACACAGCTAGTTAAGTGTTAAGTGTCTGAGGCCGGATTTGAACTCTGGTACTCCTGACTCCAGGGCCGGTGCTCTATCCACTGCGCCATCTAGCTGCCCCTACATACTCTTTAAATTAAAATCACTGATAGAAGACCCAGGGACTTTCCCTGACAAGTTCCAAAATAAAGTTGAGCTACTATTGAATTGAACTTAAGGAAATTCACTAGAGACTAGGCAAAATTAAAACTAATCAAACCAAATGGCTTACAAGCTAAGACATTTTTCCTAAAATATGCATTTTTGAAAACGAAAATATTTGTGAAATTCAGAATAGTCAATGTAATGATGTGCACTTCCACCTACCCATTGGGGTAAATATTTAGGCTACAATGTTTGCTAAATAATTAGTGATATTACAATCAGCAAATAAATTTTAAAAGAACCCCAATATTATAAATAAAGTGCATATCCAAGGATATCTCCTATGTTCTGCAAGATTGATGCAAACTGATGCTTTGACTTATCGTCAAAGCTGGAAATTCTACTATTAATGTAGAATCTGATTTTTCTAATCAATTAACCAACATTTACTAAGCATCTATCATATGTAACCTTGGATCCAAAAAGAAAGAATAAAAGAACTTCTTATCAGGGATAATCTACCTTACTTATTCAGCCCACTCAGGTGGAAGAATATTTCTTTGAAATACTTTTCTTTTTCCTCAAAAATCATATAAGTGTTATTAAGAGTTACTGAGGGGGCAGCTAGGTGGCGCAGTGGATAGAGCACCGGCCCTGGATTTAGGAGGACCTGAGTTCAAATCCGGACTCAGACACTTAACACTTAACTAGCTGTGTGACCCTGGGCAAGTCACTTAACTCGCATTGCCCCACCAAAAAAAAAAACTTAATGATACTAGTGATTTGGTTGACCTTACCTGAGCAACATCTTCAAGTTTATTCCATTTGACAGAAAGCAGCAATTTTGGCAATGACTGTGGAAAATTTTCTCTACAGTCTTGTCTCAAAGTCCAAATAAGATCCATTTCATTCTCACACAGTTGGGATAAGGGATCCCGCTCCATGATTTCTTTGAGCACAACATGAAATTTTTTTCCACCTCGACTCTATTAAAGGAAAATTTATGAGATTAAATTCAACAATAGGTAAAGTTCCAGGTAAACCCTGCTATTCTCTATCTCTGTGACACTGAGCAAATCATAGCTTCTGTGTGTCACAGTTTCCTTCTTTGTAAAATGAGTGTACTCAATTAAATGATCTCTGAGTTTCCCTTCCAGCTCTAAATCCTACTGGCCTATGAATATCCAACAAATACAACAAGACTAATATATGCTGAATCCAAACTAAGACTTGAGGGCATATTTACTGTTATTTTCTATAGAAATAAATAAATATTAATGCATTTATTTAAATTATTTTTAAAGGAAGTGGGTACCTTGTTTTTGCTTGAGAACTCAAATCTATAAGCCATGGGTAAAGGAAGTTGTAGCCTTTAAATAAAATAAGCTTAATACTTTAAAAAACCAAAACAACCACCTGAGTATAAGAGCACTAGGTGGCACTATTTCTATTTTCTTCAAAAGTATTACATAAATAGAGCTATGTTCTCTCCATACCTGTGTACCCCATTCATATACCATTTTCCCTACCTAAAAGGCAAATATTCAGAAGTTTCCTCTGTTTTATTAAAGGTTAGAGAATTCTTACTAACATGATCACATACTCTGACTAATGAAGTCAGATATATGTTAGGTTGACTATAGTGCTGAATATGCCCTGGGGCATGAGAAAAAACCCAGAGATCTGAAGTCAGAGGACCCTGGTATATTCCTGGCTCCAGCTCCCAGGCTCCACAATCACACCTCCAGTTCACACACAAATTACCACTGCTGTGACCTGGAGCAAGTCACTTCCATCTGCCCTCTGACTTCAGTTTCTTTAACTGTTGAGTTTGACTAAAAACATCTCAAATATCCCTATTCAGCCCCAAATTTCTTTTTTAAAAAATAGCTGACATATAAATTGTACTTTAAGGTTTTTTTGGAAAGTCATTGACATATGTGATCATCACAACTATGTGAAGTAGAAACTATTATTATCCTTATTTTAAAAGAATCTTGCCAAATTCCTTCTGTGACACAAATAGGGTCTTGATACCTAAATCAAAGGGTAAAAACAGGGGAAGAAAACTACAGATGAATTTCCCTAATGAATATTGATGAAAATTTTTTAAATAAAACACTAGCAAAGAGATTAAAGTAGTATGTTACAAAGATCATACATTATGATCAGGAGGGATTTATACTAAAAATGTAAGGCTGATTCACTATCAGAAAAACTAGAAACATAACTGACCATATCAATAATAAAAACATAAAAATCATACTATTATATCAACAGATGCAGAAAGAGCTTTTTAGAAAATACAACAACCATTCCTAGTAAAGACACTAAAAGAACAGAAATCAATAGAGCCTTTCTGCAAATGACTAGTTGTATTTATCTAAAACCAAGAAAACACATTACCTGTAATGGAGATAAGTTAGAAGAAGTATTCCCAATAAGTTCAGGAGCAAAGCAAGGATATCATTTATCATCACTAATATTCAACATTGTATTTGTTGTTGTCATTCATTGTGTCTCACTCTTCACCGAGCCCTTTTATTCTCCACTATTTTCCAAAGTCTGTCCGGGATCATGTTCATTGCTTCCATGATACTATCTACTTATCTCAACCTGTGCCATCTTCTTTTCCTTTTCCCTTCAATCTTTCCCAATTCCATTTGAGTCTTGTCTTCTCATTTTGTGACCAAAGTAGTTAATCTTCAGCTTCAGTATTTATCCTTCCAGGGAATAGTCTGAATTGATGTCTTTAAGTACTGACTGATTTGACTGCCTTGCTGACCAAGGGATTCTTCAAAGTCTTCTTTAGCACCACAATTCAAAAGCATCAATCCTGTAGTTTTCAGCTTTCCTTATAGTGCAACTCTCACAGCCATAAATTGCTACTGGAAAAACTATAGTTTTTACTATATAGACTTTTGTCAACAATGTGATGTCTCTAAATTTTAGTATGCCATAGCTCTCCTTCAAAGGAGCAGGTGTCTTTTACTTTCCTGGCTGCAGTTACCATCTGCAAGGATCATGGAACCCAAGAATATAAAAGCTGACACTGCTTCCATTTCTTCTGCTTCTATTTGCCAGGAAGTGATGGGATCAATTGCCAAATCTTATTTTGTTGTTGTTGTTAATGTCATTTTTTGATGTTAAGCTTCAAGACAGCTTTTACACTTACTTCTTTTACCCTCATCAAAAGGTGTCTTAATTGTTCTTCACTACACATCTGAGATTAATATTTCTACCAGCAAGCTTAATACTGGCTTTTGATTCATGCAGCCTGATATTTTGCATGATGTACTCTGCATATAAGTTAAATAAATAAGGGGATAATATACAAGCTTGACAAACCCCCTTTTCAATTTTAAACCAATAAATTGTTCCATGTTTCATTCTAACTGCTGCTTCTTTATTTTTTTAAATGAACATTTGTATTTAAAGTTTTGAGTTCCAAATTCTATCCCTCCTTTGCTCCCCCTTCCCTGAGGTGTAGTAAAGCAATCAGATAGAGGTTATATATGTGAAATTATGTAATACATAACCATATTAGTCATTTTGTATAAGATGACTCAAATAAAAGAAAAAAATGAAAGAAAGTGAAAAATAGCATGCTTCGGTCTGTGTTCAGTCAATATCAGTTCTTTCTTTGGAGGTGCTTCATCCTTTGTGATTGTCTTAGATTACTATATTGCTGAGAATAGTTAAGTGATTCACAGTTCCTCATCAAATAATATTGCTGTCTCTGTGCACAATGTTCTCTTGGTTCTGTTTACTTCACTATACATTAGTACATACAAGTCTTTCCAGGCCTTTCTGAAATCATCCTGCTTTGTCATTTCTTATAGCATAATAATATTCCATCACCATCATATACCACAGCTTGTTTAGTCATTTCCCAATTACGGGTATTCCTTTGATGTCCAATTCTTAGCCACCACAAAAAGAGCTGCTAGAAATATTTTTGTACAAATAAGTCTTTTTCTCTTTTTGGGCATGTCTTTGGGATAGAAACCTAGCAGTGGCATTGCTGGATCAAAGGGTATGCACAGTTTTATAGCTCTTTGGGTATAGTTCCAAATTGCTCTATGATATGGCTGGATCAATTCACAATTCCACCAACAGTGCATTAAGTGTCTCAGTTTTCAATATACCCTCTAACATTCAACATTTTCCTTTTGTTGTATTAGCCACACTGATAGGTGAGGAGGTAACTCAGAATTGTTTTAATTTGCATTTCTCTGATCAATAGTGATTTAGAGCATCTTTTCATATGACTCTAGATAGCTTTGATTTTTGTGTCTGAAAACTGCCTGTTCATATCTTTTGACCATTTATGAATTGGAAAATGACTTGTAGCCTTATAAATTTGATTCAGTCCTCTATATATTTGAGAAATGAGACCTTTGAGAGATACTTGTCTCAAAAATTCTTTCCCAGTTTTCTGATTTTGTTTTGTTTGTGCAAAACATTTTTAATTTTATATAATCAAAATTATCTATATTACATTTTATAATGTTCTCTATATCTTCTTTGGTCCTAAATTCTTCCCCTGTCCATAAATCTGACAGATGAACTATTCCATGCTCTCATAATCAGCTTATAATATCACCATTTATGTGTAAATCATGTATCCATTTTGACCTTATTTTGGTTTATATTGTAAGATGTTGGTCTATACCTAGTTTCTGTCCTCCTGTTTTCCAGTTTTCCCAGTCAAATAATGAGTTTTTTTTCCAAAAACTTGGATCTTTGGGTTTATCATATTACTATAGTCATTTACTATAGTTTGTATTCCACTGATCTACCACTTCATTTCTTAGCCAGCACTCGATTGTTTTGATAATTACCACTTTATAACACAGTTTGACATCTGGTATAGATAGACTACCTTCTTTCAAGATTTTTTCATTGATTCCCTTAATATTCTTGACCTTTTGTTTTTCCAGATTAATTTTGTTATTTTTTTCTAGTCCTAAAAAATAATTTTTTGATAGTGTGCTTGGTATGGCACTAAATAGATTTAACTTAGGACTGTAAGTTTTATTAAACTGGCTCAGCCTATGCATAAGCAATTAATATTTTTTTCCAGTTGTTTAGATCTGATTTTATTTGTGTGAGTAGTGTTTTATATAGTTATGTCCATATAGTTCCTGGTTCTGGCTTGGCAGGTAGACTCCCCTCCTTTTTATCAATCCTCCCTCCCCCTTCTATTATCCCTGTCCCTTTTTTACTTCTATACAGGGTAAGATAGATTTCTATATCCAACTGAGTGTATATGTTATCCCTCTTTTAGTCAGTTTTTATAAGTATGGTTTAAGCTTTGCTTGCCACCAACCCCCACCTCCCCTCTAGTATAATAGCCTTTGTGTGCCTCTTTTATGTGGGATAATTTACTTTATTCTATTTCCCCTGTCCTTCTTCCAGTACAATTTCTTTCTCACCCATTTATTTTGTGTTTTGGGGTATAATCCTATCAACGCCACCTTATATCCACACCCTCTGACTACATATACTCCTTCTAATTGCTCTTATAAGTAATAAAGTTGTTAAGTTACAAATATTATTTTGCCATATAGAAATAGAAACAGTTTAACCTTATTGAATTTCTTATGTTTTTTTTCTTGCTTGCTTCATTTTTACCTTTTTTATGTTTCCCTTGATTCTTGTATTTGGAGGTCAACATTTTTATTCTGTTCTGGTCTTTCATAAATGCTTAAAAGTCCTCTATTTCATTAAATATCCATTTTTCTCCCTGAAAGATTATATTCAATTTTGCTTGGTAGGTGATTCTTTATAGTAAATGTAAGTCCTTTGCATTCTGGTTTGTGGTCTTCCAAGCCCTCCGGTTCTTTAATGTGCAAGCTGTCAAACCCTTTGTAATCCTGACTATAGCTCCACAATATTTGAATTGTTTATTTTTAGCTTCTTGCAATACTTTCTCCTTGATTTGTGAACTCTGCAATTTGGCTATGATGCTCCTGAGAGTTTTCATTTTGGTCTCTCTTTCAGGAGGTGATCAGTGGATTCTTTCTATCTCTATTTTGTCATCTAGTTCTAATATAAAAGGGTAGTTTTCTTTGATAATTTCTTGAAAGATATTGTCCAGAGATTTTTAGTTTTTTGGGGTTTTTTTTGATCATGGTTTTCAGGTAGTCTAATAATTCTTATATTATCTTTCCTGGATCTATTTTCTAGGTCAATAGTTTTTCCTATGAGAAATTTCCCATCTTCTTGTATTTTTTGACTTTTTTGATTTTGTTTTATTGTATTTTGATGTCTCATAGAGTCATTAGTTTCCACTTATTCAATTCTAATTTTTAAGGAATTATTTTTTTCAATGACCTTTTGTACTTCCTTTTCCATTTTCCTAATTCTGTTTTTTAGGAAGTTATATTCCTTCATATATTTTTGCATATCTTTTTCCATGCTATTGACTCTTTTTTTCATGATTCTCTTTCATTACTCTCATTTCTTTTCCAAATATTTCTTCTACTTCTCTAATTTGCTTTTTTAAATCCTTTTTAAGCTCTTTTAGGATTTCTTTTTAGGCCAGAGACCAAATTACATTTTCCTCTAAAATTTCACCTGAAGCCATTTTGGCACTATTGTCCTCCTCTAAGTTTATGCCTTGATCCTCCCTATCACCATAGTGTTTCTCTATAGTCAAACTTTTTTGTTTTGTTGTTTTTTGCTCATTTTTGTGCCTTTTTTTGTGACTTGGTGTTTTTATGTGAGAAATGGGCTCTAGTCTTGCACTATCCCAAGTGTTTGTGCTGGGGCTCTGGGTCTTACTGTTGGCTTTCACTGGACTTCAGGGCTTAGCTGCTTGCTTTCTGTCGGGTAAGCTTCCCTTCTGGTTTGTACTGGGGTGTGGATACTCCCTGTTGGCCTCACCTGGTTATGGGGTTTAGCTGCTGGCCTGCTCCAGAAGTGGAATTTTGCTGCTGGGTTGTTATAGTAACAGAGTCTTTCTCATATCTGGCCCTGGCGGAGTGATCCTTGTTACTGGTCTGCTCCAGGGGTGGTGCCCTGCTGCTGGGTTGCTATGATAACAGGACCTCTTGACTAGCAGGCCCTGGAGAAGTAATTTTGTTGCAAATTGGCTGAGGGTTGAGGCCCCCTGTTGCTGGGTTGTTATGGAAACAGATTCTCTCTTCTGGTAAAACCCAGGGGCAGGATTTCACTGTTGGTCAGCTGCTGGGTGGGGCCTCAGTACCGGTCAAGTGGTGGGGTCAAGGCCTCCCTGGTGATTTCTGCTGGAGATGGGGCATTGGTGTACTGCCCAGACTGCTTAGGGTTGCTCATTTGCAGGAAAGTGGGGCCTCACTGGTGTTTTGCCCCAGTCTTGCTGCAGGCCCCCTGATATGAGACTGGCTGCTGCTGTTGTTGCTCTTGGATCTCACTTCCCTCCCACCCAGGAAAGACAGACCTTTCCTGACAGGTTGGTAAGTTGGTTACCTGCTCCTGTAACAATTCTGAGGTGGTTTTCTAATTGTTTGGAGGGGAAATTTAGGAGGCTTTCAGAGGATTCCTTCTTCACTGGGGCTATCTTGGCACTGTAAGTCTAAATGTTCCTTCTTGACCCATGTGTGGGTTCCTCAGGAGATAGGTAAGATGATCTGGTATTCCCATCTCTTTGAGGACTTGGCACATTTTATTGTGATCCACAGCGTCAAATGAAGCAGAAGGAGATGTTTTTCTGGAACTCCCTTGCTTTCTCCATAATCCAGTGAATGTTGGCAATTTGGTATCTAGTTCCTCTGCCTCTTCAAAAAGCCTTCTCTTCTGGCAATTCTTAGTTCATATCTTACAGAAGCCTAGCTTGCAGAATTTTAAGTATAGTTTTGCTGGCATGTGAAATGAGTGCAATTGTTCAGTAATTTAACTATTCTTTGGCATTGCCCTTCTTTAGGATTGGGATACAAAATGATCCTTTTCAATCCAATGGTCACTGTTGAGTTTTCCAAATTTGCTGGCATATAGAGTGCAACACTTTTAATAGCATCATCACTTCTAGAATTTTAAATAGCTCAGCAGAATTCTGTTATCTCCACTAGTCCTACTGTTAGCAATGATTCCTAAGGCCCACTTGACTTCATTCTCCATGATATCTAGCTCTAGATGAATAATCACACAATTTTATTCATCAGTAATGTTAAAATCTTTCTTGTATAGTTCTGTGTATTCCTGCCAACTCTTCTTAATTTCTTCTACTTCTGTTAAGTCTCTACCATTTTTTACTTTTATCATACTCATTTTTGCATAAAATCTTTCCTTGATAGCTCTAATTCTCTTGAAGAGATCTCTTGTCCTTTTCATTCTATTGTTTTCTTCTAGTTCCTTGCATTGCATCTCCTTCCTATTCTCTGGAATTCTGCATTCAGTTGGGTATATCTTTTCCTTTCTTCTATCCGGTTTGCTTACTTTCTTTGTTCATCTATTTGTGTGTGCCCCATCAGACAGCCATTTTACTTTTTTACTCTTCTTTTTCTTTGGAAATGTGTTTTGTTGCTGTCTCCTGTACAATGTTATGAATGTCTTTCCATAGTCTTCAGACACTCTATCTACCAGAACTAATCCCTTAAATCTATCCATCATTTCCTCTTCATATTTATAAGTGATGCTATATAGGTCATACTTATATAGTTTTTTGTTTGTTTTTTGGCAGGGCAATGAGAATTAAGTGACTTGCCCAGGGTCACACAGTTAGTGTCAAGTGTCTGAGACCAGATTTGAACTCAGGTCCTCTTGACTCCAGGGCCAGTGCTTTATCCATTGTGCCACCTAGCTGCCCCCCATACCCATATAGTCTGATGGTTTTTCCTACTATCTTCAATTTAAGTCTGAATTTTGCAATCAAAAAGTTCATGATCAGCTTCAGGCTTTGTTTTAACTGTTTTCTTCATCTTTTGGCTGCAAAGTATACATAATAAATCTGCTGTCAATATTGACTTTTTGGTGATATCCATGTACAGAGTCTCTTTTTGGGTTGTTGAAGAAGAGTGTTTCCTAGAACTAGTAAGTTATCTTGACAAAACTCTTATTAGTCTCTGCTCTGCTTTATTTTGTACTCCAAGGCCAAACTTGCCTGTTATTCCAACTATCTTTTTTTTTTTTTGTGAGGCAATTGGAGTTAAGTGACTTGCCCAGGGTCACACAGCAAGTGTCAAGTGTCTGAGGCCAGATTTGAACTCAGGTCACCTAGCTGCCCCCCAATTATCTTTTGATTTCCTACTTTGGTATTACAATCCCCTATGTTGAATGTGCCATCTCCAGTCATCCTGATAATGTATCTTGTGACTGGAAGAAAGTGAGACTGATGATTTCGCACAGCACTCCGTCACTTAAAATCAGTTCAGTCATGGTCCTCTTTAAGAAGGAGGGACAGGGCAGCTAGGTGGCGCAGTGGATAGAGCACTGGCCCTGGATTCAGGAGTACCTGAGTTCAAATCTGGTCTTAGACACTTAACACTTATTAGCTGTGTGACCCTGGGCAAGTCACTTAACCCCAATTGCCTCACTAAAAAAGAAAAAAAAAAAAGGAGGGACAAACAACAAAAACAACAGTTAAATGTGATATCTTTTTTTGATGTAGGTATTCAGAGAACTGAGCAACTTTGGCCTCTTAAGCATCAGTAGTTGGAGCATAGACTTATATTACTGTGATATTGAATGGTTGGCCTTGAATTCGAATAGTTATCATTCTGTCACTTTTGAAATTCTGCTCCCATATTGCTGTCTCATCCTTTTATTGACTATGAGGACTACTCCATTTCTTCTAAGGGATTATAGTATGCCTAGTGATCACCATCCATTTCTGTCCATTTAAGGTGACTGATGACCAAGATGTTATTTCTTTTTTCTATCTCCAATTTGACCACATCCAGCTTACCTTGGGTTCACAGACCTTACTTACCAGGTTCTTGTGCAATATTGATCTTTACAGTCATCAAACTTTCCTTTCATCACCAGATATGAGCTTGCTTTTAGCTTTGGCCAAGTTACTTCATTCTTTCTGGAGCTACTTATGGTTGACCTCCACATTCCCTCAGCAGCATATTGGACACCTTCCAAACCTGAGGGGCTCATCTTTGGGGACTGTAGGCATGTTTGCTTTACTCTTGTATTTATTGAGAAAGTTTCTAGTATACCTCCATCCCCCCGCCCCCTGCCCACCCTGCCAAGTGCATAATATTTCCTTTTAGTTTTAGATGGCCTATGCTTCATAGGGTTTTATGATAAGTTAGTATTGTACTTTGTCAAAAGATTTTCTACATCACCTGAAATAATCATGATTTTTGATATTATTGTTAATAATTATTTTGATTATTTTTCCTAATATTGAACCATCTTTATACCAATGGTATAAAGCCAACTAGGTCATCATGAATGTTTTTTTTTTTGGTTGAACTGCTACAACTCCATTTGATAGAATTTTATTTAAAAATCTAAATCAATATTCATTAATAATACAGGGTCTATGGTTCTTGCTTTACCCTTCTTTGGCTTAGGTATCGAACTACATTCCCTAGGTTTGGAGTGTATACTTCGCCTCCCCTTAAATCAGTAAAGCAGTTCAGAAGCTATTGCCTCCTATACAAGGTTTTTCCTGGTATTCCAGTCATTAAAGCTCAATACTTCATGAAATTACTTTGGCTATGTTTATTTGTATACAGGTGGCATTTTCCTAGTAAAATGTAATCTCCTTATGGGCAAGGACTATTTAATTTCAAAAATTTGTTTCACATGCAATAGGTAATGACTTCATATAGCACGACCTTAAGAAATATTTGTTGAATTTAATATGCTATCTAGACATTGAATAATACTCAGTAGTATACTGACAAAAAGGTTGCTATTTTTACCTTTGATACTTACTGATACATTACCACTGTCACTACTTGCAATCTCAGCTGCCTTTTCAATAATCTGTTTAAAAAAATGCAAACATACCAAAATAAATTTAGCTGAATAAGTTATGAATTAAAAGGCTTAATTATGATGATTTTATATACAATTCAATTATGAAAAAATTACAGGGAAAAAGATTGATAAAATATTGTTCCCGTTTCATATATTCCCATGTTTTTTATTTGCTTAATATGGGAATATTATTTTTTTAAACTAGAGGAAGGACGACCCTTCTCTTTGTTTTTAATTTATTTATTTAGGTTGGGCATTGACGGTTAAGTGACTTGCCCAAAGTCACACAGCTAGTAAGTGTCAAGTGTCTGAGGCCGCATTTGAACTCAGGTCCTCCAGGGCTGGTGCTTTATCTACTGTGCCACCTAACTGCCCCCAAAAGTAATCTACTTAAAGGCTATTGACTATAACCCTAGGGAGGTGTAACCGACTAGAATCCTAATCTCCCAACTCTTAGTTCAATGTTCTTTACATTCTGCCATGTGGAGAATTTATCTTATTTCAAGGTATATAATAGCAATAATTGAAAAATGATATTAATTCACTTTAAGTTAATTATGTGTATATTGAAAATAGTCAACTTACCTTATCAAAGGGAGGGTAATAATAAGGCTGTTTTTTATTCTCAGGGAATTTAACATGTAAAGCTGTTGCGTTTTCAGTATATGGATTTGTTTGAACAGTTCCCATTGGATTCAACATTTCTTCAAGTTCATCTAAATGAGAAAATATTAAAAAAAAAATTTCAATATAACAAATCCCTATTACTACCAATCCTCAAAAACTAAGTAAATAAACACAGAAAATGCAATCAAAATGCCTGTTTGCAGGAGCAGCTAGGGGGCGCAGTAGATAAGGCACTGGCCCTGGATTCAGGAGGACCTGAGTTCAAATCTAGCCTCAAGACACTTGACACTTACTAGCTGTGTGACCCTGAGAAAGTCACCTAACCCTCATTGTCCTGCTGAGGAGAGGAAAAGAAAAGAAAAATGCCTGTTTGTGCTAATGCTTAACACAAAGTTTTTAATACAAAGTAGCTTACCTTTAAAAAATGCTTGACTTTGAAAGTGTAAAATACAGCAAAACATGGGGTCTATGCTCAAAACTGTGTCTACACTTTACAGTATATTGGGATCTCTCCATCTTCAAACACATACAAGATTCCCTTACAAAACAAAACAAAACCCTTCCTCTAGACTCTAGTACCTTCTCTAATTACTACACAGGGGGTTCCAAAGTTAGTACAATTTTGAGCTAGTATAACTTAAAACTACAGTAAGAGACATGTGGGTCACACTGTACTTTTTTTTCCCTACCCAACTTTTTCTTTTTCTTTTTTTTCAGAGCAATGAGGGTTAAGTGACTTGCCCAGGGTCACAGAGCTACTAATTAAGGGTCAAGTGTCTGACTGGATTTGAACTCAGGACCTCCTAAATCCAAGGCCAGTGCTTTATCCACTGTGCCACCTAGCTGCCCCTCCTACCCAACTTTTAAGACAATACACTAGGGTATTCCTAGCTTCCATGCTTTGCAATACCACGAGCTATAGTTCCTCTTTCCCGATTAAAGATCTTATTTCTCCGAAAAAAAAAAAAAAAGACAAATACACTATACCTGTAGACCATTTCCTCACCATACTTTCTCCTTAATACAATAATCTGGTTTTGATCCTTATACTAAAACAGCTGTCATGAAAGCCAATAAATTCTTCGTTCCCCTTCCAAATCCAATGGATTTTCATCACTTATTCTCCATTGTCTTTAATTTCTCTTTTGTAGCTGACACTGGTAGCCATACTTTTCTTTAAAAACTGACACCTTTTTAGCTTTGGTGACACTAAATTAAGATGATTTTCTTCTAACATCTTCCCAACTATTATATTTTTGGGTATAACTGCTGCAACTTCATTTTCTCCACTCACCTTCCTCAACCCCTTCCTATTAAGAAGATCAAAAAGTTTATCAATTTATTCAAGGCTACAAATGAAGTAAATGACACCGGGTTTTCTGACTCCCAGGAGTGCTCACTTACCAGTTTTTGTTCTCAATTCATTTGTAACTAGTTTTCAAAGGGGCAAATTTTTTACTTCCAAAAGGGACCCAAGCTACTTAGGTTATTTGCCAAGGATCAAGGTAGCACTGTCATACAAGTATTTGGTCCCCTGCTCTTCTATTAAAGGCTGATAAGCCTTTGAGGCCAGGATGATTTTTTTTAAGTGAAGCAAATGGGGTTAAGTGACTTGCCCAGTGTCACACAGCTAGTACATGTCAAGTGTCTGAGGCCAGATTTGAACTCAGGTCTTCCTGAATCCAGGGCAGTACTTTATTCACTGTACCACCTAGCTGCCCTGGCTAAGATGAATTTTAAAATTTATATCATCAAATCCCCTCATACAACAAATGAGGAAAAGACTAATAACCACCAAAAAAATCAAAAGTGAATGTTGCTAAATTACAAAAAACAAGTATACACCTAAAGAATAGATGAGAAGATAACATTGCACTGTCCTTTGTGGGAGACAAGAGGTATACATGTATGGTATATTAAATATATTTTCAGACTTTTTTGAAATACTGTTGGGTTTTATTGATTTTCTATATTTATTCTTCTTTTAAAAATATTCTTTGTTCTCTCTGAGGGGAAAGGGAGCATGCCAGGAGAAAATTAATAGATGCAAAACAAAAAATATCAATATGAAAAATTTAAAATAATAGCTCATGGGAGTTTGATTACATTATTTTTTAATTAACTAAATAAATGTAAAAACATGGTACATTTCCCTCATTTTACAAATGAAATTAAGGCCAATAAAGGATGTGACTTGCCCAAAGACTTATGTCTAAAGTCCAAATAACATATAGAATAGTGAGCTGTAAGACATATAGTATAGTATGTGTCGAAGTTAGATTTGCAACAGTTCCTCTGACTTCAAAGTCTATGCACTTTCCACTATACCTTGATAGGGAAAATCAAGGAAGCAAAAGAGTACAAACATGTTTTTGTAGTAGGAAGAGTTCAGAAAATATCACCTGACAATTGATTTTCCTGTAACTATTTCTTACTTGGCATTGGCTGTTTGCATGTAGGGGAATTCACAAGTACAGCTAAAGAGCAAATATTTTAAGGTTCAAAAATGAATGAAAACAGCTCTTTCCCCAGGGCTATATTATTACTCGTTTAGTCCTATTCCATTTAAAATATCATGTTCTGAAAGTTATAATAAACTATATACTATAATAAAATCATCAAAAATCTCATTCCTTATCCTTTTGTCTTCCCTACTCTACTCCATGGCCAAATATCATATGAGCACTTTGGGGGCAGATCTTTAATATATTTGCCGTAACTGTGTCTTAACCCATGCTAGACCACAAACTCCACAAGAGCAAGAACTATGTGTAATCTTAAAGTTTTATTTCCATCAGCACCTAGTAGAGGACTGTTAGGTGGTGGCATAGTGGCTAGATAACTGGTCCTGGAGCCAGGAAGACTCATTCTCCTAAGTTTAAATCTGGTCTCAGACACTTAGTAGCTGTGTGACCCTGGGCAAGTCACTTAACCCTGTTTGCCTCGGTTTCCTCATCCGTAAAATGAGTTAGTTGGAGGAAATGGCAAACTATTATGGTATCTTTGCCAAGAAAACTCTAAGTGGGATCACAACTGAAACGAATGAACAACAAAACCTAATATAGAGCTATGCATCACTAAACAGGTGCTGTTGTTTTGTTATGAAGATGAATTTAATATGACTGGGAATAATTAAGAAACAAATATTGAATTTCAGAGCATACATCAATAAATTCGTAAGAAAGGCTTGTATTATGTTGGTAACTCAGGATATAAAAAGAATTTTCAAGTTAACAATGTCGCTTAATTCTTTATCAAAGAATGCAAATGTTAGATTAGCATGTCCGAAACTTTGTTTTAAGCAATATGAATGCTAGCAAAAGATTCTCCATAAAATATAAAATTATGTGTCCACATAATTAAATGCTATGCAGTCTTGGCAACAGATAACAGATAATGAAACATTATCTCTCCACTTCCACACACAACCACTGAAAGGTAGGAAATAATGGGTGCAGAGTGATACATTTGATCCTGGTTTTCTTTGTTCAAAAGAGAACATCCAGAGGGAGGATGATGTATCAAGAACTGATTGATACAGAAAGTAAAACCATTAGAAACTTTTTAAAAATATATCACGGGGCAGCTAGGTGGTGCGCAGTGGATAGAGCACTGGCCCTGGAGTCAGGAGGACCTGAGTTCAAAGCCAGTCTCAGACACTTAACACTTACTAGCTGTGTGACCTTGGGCAAGTCACTTAACTCCAATTGCCTCACCCCCCCCAAAAAAAAAATCACAAATATTTATAGCTGATCTCTCTACTCCAATGGAAATGGGCTTTATGGCTTCTATTTTATTCCAAAATTTCAACAGTCTTTATCCAAAGAAATATTCCACCACTCACCCCAACCCCCCAGGTCCCTAAATGAACATGTATAGACTTTCAATATATTTCAAGTCACAAAGTGATCTGGGGATAAATTAGTATGGTTTAGAGAAGAAATATAAACAATAATAAATACATTTGATGAAGTATATAAAATGACTTTTCCATTGACCAGGTAAATAATAATGATCTGAAGTGCTGATTCATTTATTTGAACTGAACAAGGAATTGTATTTGCAAAACTAACATGCAATAGAAGCAAAATTATTCTAAAAGTCTCAAAATTAGAGCTTAATTCTTACCAGGAAATGATGACCAGCTGTGCAATGTGATGTCTCCAGTTTTCAGCTGTCCTTTAAAGTCAAAAACCATGGTATTTACCCATGCTACAGGATAGTGCTATCGGAGAAAGGGAAAGCATATTACATAGACTAAAAATAAGCCTGACCCTTTGAAATACTATATCAGACCAAGTTAAAAGAGGGTGGATTGTTTTTGTTTGTTGTTTTTTTCTTTACTGATAGGTGGGAGAAAAAGTTGCGTTAATTAAACATAAGAAATTTAAAAATGTTTAATTACTTAAAATCTTCACATAACAAATCTGCCAAATGTAAGCAATAAATAAGAACACAATTATTGTTATCTTTTGGTAAAAGAAAATACACCATGATGATGCTGCTGAGAAACCTTGGCTTCAAATTGCTGGCATCTTAGAAAAGAAACTATGGTAATTATTTTTATAACACTTTAAATTTAAAATTCATAAGAATCAGGATGAAATTAGAAATAAAATTTTGCCAAGTGGGCTAAAATTAGTGATGAGAATAAAAAGTAAAATAAAACCAGTGAAGTTCTGATTAACCTATTAACAGTAAATTAAATTGGTGAATAACTAAATTCTAAATTGTTTCGGTTTTCAGGACCTAGGTTACATTGATTATGGTTTTCATTTGGGGGTGGTGAGAAGGTTGACCCCATGCCTCAAGATAACTTCTAACATTGGAAGAGACTCTATTAAATGTAAAATATTAACAATTTGAGGTCAACAAAAGTATGACATAGCTAAACTCGTTTTGAGATGGAAGAAAGAGCCAAAATATAAATTAGGATGAGTTTTCTTGGTCCTGAGTTCAAATGATCTTTCCCTATTTGCCAGTGTGTAACCTTCCTTCTCATTTCAACTAATGTGAATACTTTAGACTTCAAATCCAGGTCTTTTTTAAAACTGGAGAAAATAAATTACCACTTTTCCAGCTTTCCTGATAGTCTGATACTTGGAAGGATTAATTGTCTTAGTTGACTTTTTTGTTTTCACTTTATCCACAGCATAAACTGCAAAGCATAACCGAGCCATTCTTGGTAAATCACAGATGTTAATATCGAATTCCAGTGGTTCACTCCAAACATGGTCATTTCTTCCAGATATCTCTGAGCTTACAACCGGTTTACAAAGAAGTTCAGTTCCATGAAAAAGTCCAGCCCTGACATGAACCTGAAAGAGATATAGAAATGATGTTTAGTACTAAAAGTATTGATTAGGAAAACACTGAGAATAAATATGAATTCATGTTGAAATAAAAGCTTTAAAGCCTAAATCCCACCACCACCACCACAGACATCTCAGTTCTGAGGAAGAATAATGGAGAGTACCAGATAGTAAGGAGAAGAGAGGAGAATATAGTCTTGTGAAGTCAAATTGCCTTAGTAAAATGTAATATACATATATGAACCAGAATATAAACTGGACTTCATAAGCCTAGAACTCTAAAAGTAGTAACTAGAAGACAAACCTGTAAAAATTAGTTCGCAAGGAGTTTACAGTCTAATGGGGAGTAAAACATGAAAAAAAGTATGGAAAAACAAGATATAATATGATAAATTGGAGGTAATTAACAGAAGGCATTAGCATTAAGGAGAACAGTGAAAGGCTTCTTGCAGAAGGTGGGACTTGAAAGAAGCTAGGAGATGGAGATGAAAAGAGTTCCAGGTATATAAGTCAGTCATTAAAAATGCCCAGTCTGAAGTGTCTACTGGGAGGAACAACAGGAAGGCCAGTGTCACTGGACTGCAAAGTACATGGGAAGGGGGAGGGGGTGTGAAAAATTTAAGAGAATTTTATATTTGATCCTAGAGGCAATAAAAGCAGAAGAAATCACCTCCCAAGTATCTATCCTGAGCTCTCTTTTCTTTTTGATCTATGCTCTCCTGCTTGGTAATTCTGTTAGCTCCCATGGGCTCAATTATCATCTTTATGCAGATGCATCTTTGACTCTACCTTGAGATTAAGTTTTGTGTCATTAACTGTCTCCTGGACATTTTGATCTGGATGGTGCATCAGCACCTCAAACTCAACATGTCCAAAATAGAAGTCATTATTTCCCCCCTAAATCCTGTCTTCTAAACTTCACCATTAGTCAAGTGTATGGCCATCCTTCTAGTCACTCAGGTTTACAGCCTCACTGTCATTTTCTAATCCTTTTTCTTGATTACTCCATATACTCAATCAGAAGCCAAATCTTATAATTTCTTTCTCTAACATATCTCTTCCATATGTTCCATTCTTTCCACACACAAAGACACCATAACCTCTTCTGGCCCCTCAAAACTCTTGTTTGGATTACTATAAAAGTTTTCTAACTGACCTTTCTGTCTCAACTCTCTTATCATTTGAATCCACCTCAAAAAGAGTTGCCAAAGAGGGACAGCTAGGCGGCGCAGTGGATATAACGCTGGCCCTGGAGTCAGGAGGACTTGAGTTCAAATTTGGCTTCAGACACTTGACACTAACTAGCTGTGTGACTCTGGGCGAGTCGCTTAACCCCAAATGCCTCAAAAAAAAAAAAAAAAAGAGTTGCCAAAGTTATTTTCTTAATGTACAGGAATGGCTATTCTACTCCTTATTCAAACTTAAGTGGTTTCCTATAATCATGAGGATCATATAATATTCTTCAAAATCTGATTAATTCCTCTTTCAATATTCTTCCATTCCATTCCCCTCAACACTCTATTTTCCAGCCATATACTCCATTTTGGTACATTTGTAGGTGTATTTCTTTATGCCTGAGATGCACTTGCTCCCAACTTTAAAATTTTATAATCTCTGGCTTCCTTTAAGTGCCATCTTCTCCAAGGTTATCATCTATGTTCTGATTTCTATATGTTGTCTCCACCATTAGAATGTAAGAAACTTTGAGGTGAAGGAGGTTTGGGGCATTTTTTTGTATTCCTTGAGCTTAAGATAGAATCACTGACTACACAGTCACAGCTGGAAGAGTGCCTAGAAGCCACTGAGTCCAATCCCCTCATTTTACAGATGGGAAAAATGAAGATTAGAGATGTTAAGTAACTTGGCAAGGGCCACACAGCTAATGAGCATCTGTGGCAAGATGTGAATTCAAGTTCTCCTACCTCCAAGCCAAATGCTATCCATCCTGCACCTTAACTGACAAAATAGCTGGCTCAAAATAAACATTTAACAAATGTTTGTTGTTTTATTGACATATGGAATGGGAATGTGACAGGGGAGAAAAAGAAGTAAAGATAAAGGCTGAAAAGAAGCAGATTTATCTAAGTTCGCTAAAAGGGAAAAAGCATGCCAGAGCTACCCCAAATTTGAAAGGGCTATCTTTGTAAGAAGTGGGATTTTTCTCATCTGGAAGTCTTCAAGTAAGGGATGATGGAGAGGCAATTTATAGAGAGGTCAACCTCCAAAGCCAAGCCTTAGGGTAGCTAATCTGCTGAAATGTTCTTTGCTTTCAGGGACTTAAAGGCAAAACTGAGTCACTTTGCATTTGGGAAGGGCATCTCTTGGGGGATACATCCCCAGATTTGGTCTGAAAGTCAATTCATTTCATCACTCAGGGACTAGATCACCACCTTCATTCTTTATAAGTTTGTCGTCCCCTTCCTGGTGAAATTCAGTTATTCAATCTGAAGTTGTACAAGGCACTATATTGTTCACTCTTTTCACTAGCAATCCCTTTAGTGAAGATATTTTTCAAAAAGGTAATTGTCAATGGGAAAGGACCTCCATGTACACAACTATTCATAAAAGCAGTATCTGTGATAAAAAAACAGAAATAAAATGTTTGCCCAGTGATTACAAGAATAGCTACAGAAAAAGAGAATCTACTATTGCATAACAAATGAAGAATATGATTCAGAAAACATAAGAAGACTAGTCTGAAGTGAAGTTAAGTAAAAAGGCAGAACCAACAAAATAACATATAATAACTATAACAATGTAAATAAAGACAATGTTAAAGGGGAAAAATGTGTCAAATGCAAAAAGATAACATTGCTACCACACTAGCAAGGTTAAACTGCACATAAACCACCAAAATAAAATCTGGAAAGTGAAATGGTCAATTACTCACAATTGTGTTATTAGGCTCTTTCAGTTAATGGTTCTTGGTGAATATACCTTGTCAGTAAGGGGGGAATAATGTTTTTTTTTTTTCTTGGAAGGTTGCTGTATACATATAAACTAAAAAAAGAAATTTGGTTACTTTTGGAAAGGAAATATCATCCAAAGGGCATTCAGTATATTCACTAATGGAATCCAAATTTTGGTTCATGAAATATGCAGGAAATCCATGGCATTTTAATTGCCACAAGACCTTTATATATAACAAGGAACAAAGTCAAGACACTGGTTGTTTTTGGCAAGTGCTCCTAAGTGTGCGATCATGCCAGAAATATCATGGACTAATTGAATGGCTTTCTTGCATTACAGTATTATTTAATTATCTGCCAAACAAAATAAAGGAAAATGCACACTTAATACCTTCAGAGATAAAATGCCCTGTATGGTTTTTATGAAATTGTGTAGAATTACACAATAAATTCCCATGTGTGAACCGCTTGTGGCCTGTGATGCAGTCATCTTTTTTCTTCCAGGAAATGGTACTACATTTTCTGTGTTCAGCATGTTTTTTTAAAAAATGAAATGGTGTGAACTGAGGTTGTGGGGTGGATGGGTAATAAGAGTTTAGCTTGCTTCATATAAGCATGTGATTCAGTTTCTTGATCTTTAATGCCTATATAATATGATCCTCACTGAAATTAATATTTATAAATTTGATGTGTTAAATCTACTTAAAATGGATTAAGTCTAATTTTACCTGATCTTTGAAAAATGATTGTTTAAAAAAAAAAACATTTCACTTCTAGTCCCTCTTACCTGAACAGAAGTTGGGCAAATGCTAAACATACATAACAAAATTTTACAGAGGCTAAGTTATTTAAATGCTCCATGAAGTGAGAGGTCAATTCCAATGTTAGATCACACTTACTTTGACAGTTTCTTCTGTGTTCAGTTTAGTACCCTTAACCAATAAAACTTGGAAAGGTTGGGTATTCTCCCAAACATTCTAGAAAAGAAGAAAATTAGGATAGTACTTGTTTTATCAAAATGAAAAGATTTTGCACAAAGCAAACCAATGCAACTAGGGTAAGAAGGAAAGTAAGCTGACAATTTTGAAAAAAGCAAAACCCAAAATCCTTCTATCAAATATCTGATAAAGTTCTGAGGTACAAGATATAGTAAACTACCCAAAACCTATAAAAATCAGGAGCCACTGGGTAAGTATTTAAGGGATATGAACAAACAATTCTCAAAACAAGAATTAGAAACTATTAACAACCATATGAAAGGTAACTGTAAATCACTAAGAGAAATGAAATTTTAAAAGCTCTTGGTATCGGGGGCAGCTAGGTGGTGCTGTGGATAAAGCACCAGCCCTGGATTCAGGAGTACCTGAGTTCAAATCCAGCCTCAGACACTTGACACTTACTAGCTGTGTGACCCTGGGCAAGTCACTTAACCCCCATTGCCCCCCAAAAAAAAAAAAAAAAAAAAAAAACTCTTGGTATCATCAAACACCCATCAAGTTGGTACAAAGGACAAAACATGGAAATAGTCCATTTTGCAGGGCTGTGGAAAGACTGGCATACTCACACATGTTTGTTGGAATTGTGAATTATTAATCCAAACATTTTGGAAAACTATGTAGGAATTGTAACAAGAACAAATAATAATAATAATAATAATAATAATAATAATAATAATAATAATAATAATAATAATAATAATAATATATCCAGAGTCTTTGATTTTGAAATTTTCCTGGTAGATACATATATTTCAAGGAGATGAAAGAAAGAGAAGTCCCATTATTCATAGCATCACTATTGTAGTATCAGAGAATTAGAAAAAAACATAGGTGCCCACTGATTAGGAATGAGTAAAGAAAATGTGTTATACAAATAAAATGAAGCATCAGTGCTACAAACAACAAATATGTGAAATACAGAAAGCCATCAGAAGACTTATGAATTGATACAAAGAAAAATAAATGAAACTAGGAAAATGATTAACATTAATTTTTACAAAAATGAAAAGTGAAAAAAGAAACAACAAAAAAGAAAATGAACTCTGTAATTATGACCAGGCTTGGTCCTAGTGTCTCTGCTTGCTTCAAAGCAAGGTGGCAAAAGGCTAGTTATGCGAAATATTTTTTACATTCTTAGACCCTATGGTTGTGTTGATTAGTTTTGCTGAAATGTTTTTTCCCTCCTACCTTTTTATTATTTTTATTATACAGTGTGACTTTCTGGGTAGAGAGGAAGGGAGGGCCATATCTAGAAATGAAGGGGATATAAAAACAAAAGATAACAATTTTTAAATGGTGCCAGTCTTTTTTTAAGTGACAAAATGAAATATTTTCATTGAGCATGGATATTCTTATCAGACATGATGAATATTAACAAGAGTATCCAACATAAATTACATTGGTATTTAAGGAAATATAGCGCAGTGTGTGTGTGTAAGTACATATGAAATGTCCATGTTGGAAAGCAAGGACGGAAGAGAAGACTAACCCATTACTCCAAGGAGAATGAGACATGACAGGGTTTGATAAAGTAATACCATCTGACTGGCAGTTTTTCATACCAGTGGTTGAGATTTAGAACAAAGTTCCTGAAACTTCTATGCTCTTAAAATATGGAATATATAAACGTTTGGTCAAAGAAAGAAACCAATGTGACTGAACAATATCTCCTTTTGTACTTAGGAGTAATAAAAATGTAATATACATGAAGAGATTCTGAAAACATGATACCATTAGCAGGTTTGATATATTTAAAAAGAAATATTTTATAGCCATTGGTAGGTTAAAAATATTTTAAAGAAGCCTAGCACTTATAGGCAAATAGCTAAAGAGGGCATTATTAACATCTAGGCATATACGATATTAACTGTTGTGACTGGTACTGAGAATTCAACTTAACTCTTCAATCTCATTGACTTGGACTCCATATTGTCAAACTTAATCTTAGACTCTCTGATATAACTATCTTTCCTTTAAAAAATGTAAACATAGAACCAAACATAACAGTAAAATCAGAAACACAGAAATAAACCTTAAATGAAATGCAGCTTTAGTAGTTTAAAATAATAGGTGGGGGCAGCTAGGTGGCGTAGTGGATAGAGCACTGGCCCTGGAATCAGGAGTACCTGAGTTCAAATCTGACCTCAGACGCTTGGCACTTACTAGCTGTGAGACCCTGGGCAAGTCACTTAACCCCAATTGCCTCACCAAAAAAAAAAAAAAAAAAAAGACAAAAAAAATAATAGGTGGGAGGAAAATAAAAGTAAAAACCTAAGGTTTTCGTTTTTGAAATAAGAATTTTTCTTTTAAAGATAAGAATTTAGAAAGACAAATTATTAGTAAATGACAGTCTCTTGACTCTTAGTGTGCTAAGAGTAGAAATGGGGAAGGAAAATGCCAATGACTGAAATGCACAAGATGAAAGGTCATACATTATTTAAGGTCACGTAAGTATAGAGTTAAACTCACAGAAATTAATCGTGTTTTTTTCGGTGGCAGTGGAAGAGGGAGGTTGGATGAATTTCGATTTATGGCAGCTTCTATGGCAATCATTTCCTGTTCACACATCTTCTTTATATTGCAACATTCAACAAGAGTGAGCTTGGGAAGAGTTCTATTCATGACACAGTTCCGGATATACTGAAATAGCAGAGAAGACAATTATTACAAAGTGAAAATTTATACTGTCCTTTCAACACAGTGCTTCCACAAAATGTTTAAATCAAGAATGAAGTTAAGTTAGTCGGAAAACTGGAATCCGACATTTGAATTAATATAGAGTACTTTAAAAAAAAATCTAATTGAGAATAAGTGCATTCATACAGGCCCAATATATGGCAAAATTTTAATGACTTTTTTCCTTTGAATATCAATCAACTGAAATTAGAAATTATTCAAGAATTACAGAGAAGTAGGACATAGCTGGAAGTTACATACTGGGATTTGTTACATATTTAAAAGGGAAGGGGCAAGGGGCAGCTAGGTGGCACAGTGGATAGAGCACCAGCCCTGGAGTCAGGAGAACCTGAGTTCAAATCCGACCTCAGATACTTAACACTTACCAGCTGTGTGACCCTGGGAAAGTCACTTAACCCAAAATGCCTCACCAAAATAAATAAAAAATTAAAAAAAAAAAATTACTAGCCATGTGACCCTGGGCAAGTCACTTAGTCCTGAATGCTTTAAAAAAAAAAAAAAAAGAAGCATGAAGCACATAAGAGTCCTGCACTTTCATATAAAATATGAAATAAATAAAATTTAAAATGTTTAACATTTGATTTAAAAATTATAACAATTTACATACCTGGAACTGAATTAATGGGTGATCACCAAACACATATTCTAGTCTCCCACTGACTTGTAGGACATAGTCATAGGGATCAACTTCATCCTCCTTTCCACGGATAGTCAACCGTTTTCGGATTGCCAACTCATTTAGCTTGATGGGATTCATATTAGGAGATACTTGGAAACTAAATACATCCTTTTAAAAAGAGAAAGCAAGATATTGAATAATAAAATACTGCATTTGTCATACTGAATTTTTTTTGCCACAATATTATTTAAAATTGAGTACCCTGATAGTTTGATGCATTAAGTTGCCACAAAAAAATGTCAGAGTTTAACCATTATTTGCTTCTCTCCTTGCATTAGAAAAATGGCTATGAACTCTAATATAGCACTTCCCCACTAGAGTTAAAAACAATAATGAATTCCAATTCCTGGTGAATTTATAACTGCATAGTGCCCAGATCTAGGGAGGCAAGAGTCCCACTATACTATCTACTGGAAGGATCATATATACACTAAAATTTTCATTTTTGGGTACTAATTATAAGTAGAACCCTGACAAAAATCAGGAGCCAAGGAGCCAATAACAGGAAATCATGTGAAACAAAGAACAGGTGACAAGAATGGAAATGGTTATAATTAGAGAAGGCTACCTTTAAATACATGATGAGTTGTATATGATGGAATAGACAGATAAAGCTACAAAAGACGGAACCATAACTATTCAGTATAAATTTCACTGATCTTAGTATCTTAAGAAGCAATCTGTTAACAATTAGAATTGTCCAACATTATACAGTGAAGTTGAAAATTCCTTATAATTAAAAACATTTAAGCAATGCCTAGATGATCACATATAAGGGATACCGTAGAAATATCTCTTAAAGTGCACTGGGAAGTTGCATCAAATTGATCCTATGTGGGGACTAGATTGGATATAATTTGGAAAGGTTTAAAAGTTGTTTTCTGTAGTATTATGAAATATTTAGCTTATATGTCTTACGTGTATCCCTTTGGTTTGATATTAAGAAATGTTTGTGTGCCAGATACAGAATTAAATAAAGTTGTGAACCACACTGGGCACTCATGTTATAAACACTAATGGACTAGTTGTTGGAAAAGTAGAATTTGAGAGACTGTACCAATTTGTATTGACATCTGTTTTGCAAGAGATTTTAACAGGAAAATCTGAGGAGTCTCTACAAGTAATTTGAAACTGGAGAAGTAAATCTACTAAAGAGAAGAGGGGCTCTGGAGACAAGACATCTTCCAGGCTGCCCCAAGAAAATGAGTTCCAGAGACCAGACAACTACATGGCACATCTGAGATCCACGATGAAATTGCTAATTAAATGGATAATGGAAGTGTGTTACTGAAATTGCAAAGAAGCTTAGTATTAGCTAATGCTGTTAACCATACTTGCTGTTATAGTTTTGGTAGATATAGACATTTGTACATTGTGCTATATGAGTAAGGTGGCATGAAAAATAGAATGAGTAATGACATCCTTAAAATAGGGTTGAGGTGTAAGAGAAATAGACCGGGGGAGGGGGAAGGGGAGAGATGGTCTGGGGAGAGGTTGTTCACATGAAGGAAACAAGAAAAATAGAATGAGAAGATCCCCATACTTCAAACTGGAAGAAAAGGGATTGTGAGAAATAGTGCATTTTATTTATTCTCTTTGCTATACAAAAAAGGGGGATATGTGGGGGTTAGATTGGAATGGGTTAACAAAACAGTATGATTTCTGTCCTTGAGCAACAGCCCCTGTGTCATCAGCTGGAAGACCTGCAACATGACGTCAGGGCTGTAGCCAAGATACAGAAGTACAAATTATCAAAAACAAGGTTAGAAAGAATGCACTAACAGAGTGTTTCAGTAATGCCAACCAAAAAATACCCACCTGAAAAATACCCCATTCCTGATGATAATCATTGTGAAAGTTCTAATATTACATTGCTTAAGTTTGTTCCACTGATGTTTTTGTATATATGCTCAACATCCTGTGATTAAACTTTGTCTCTCGGGCAACTAGGTAGCACAGTGGATAAAGCACTGGCCCTGGATTCAGGAGGACCTGAGTTCAAATCTGTCCTCAGACACTTGACACTTACTAGCTGTGTGACCCCGGGCAAGTCACTTAACCCCATTGCCCTGCAAAAACCAAACCAAACAAACATAACACACAAACTTTGTCTCTCGTGCATGACCTGAGACCCCTGCTCTTCTCATTTGCGACTCTGGCAAGCCTAAGGCTCCTAGTCCAATTAAGACTAGGTGCAAAAAGAAATTTTTATAATGCTTCAACCAGGAAGACAAATTAGCTTAAAGGTAAGGTGTGAGGGGGCAGCTAGGTGGCACAGTGGATAAAGCACCGGCCCTGGATTCAGGAGGACCTGAGTTCAAATCCAGTTTCAGACACTTGACACTTACTAGATGTGTAACCTTGGGCAAGTCACTTAACCCTCATTGCCCCGCCGAAAAGAAAAGAAAAGAAAAGAAAAGAAAAGAAAAGAAAAGAAAAGAAAAGAAAAGAAAAGAAAAGAAAAGAAAAGAAAAGAAAAAGAAAAAGAAAAAAATGATACGGTGTATAAAATGCCTCTTTTAAGAGCTGTACAGGAGAATAGGTTTCATTTTTTATCTTTTTAGAACAAAGAAATCAAAGACTCAACCACTTCCCCCCTATGTTTCTTCTATATGTTTATCATCAAAATTTCCTCCAGATCAGTATAAATAGAAAAATGATAGACATTGGAGAACTGTTGAAAAACTTAATATTTAAACATAAGTCCATTAAATGGATACGGGAAGGTAAGGAGGAGAAAGAAAGAAAAGTAAGATTTAAAAGTCAAATTTTATGCGCCAAAGACTAAAGGTCATATGACTTGTTTTCTTTCTGGTCTAAGCATTACCACAACTGGTTTTACTTTTACTACAGCAATACAACTACTGATTTACTATAAAACAGGAACTGCTGAAGTTGTTTTTCTACCATTAGAGAACTTGAAAATAATAACTCAAAGCCCCATTTAAAATTTTCCCAAATGTGATATTGACTGGAGCAGAGAGAATAAGATTACTCAAAAAGGATGCCACAAAAGAAAAGGGATGATATTCGCTTTGACTAGTTACTCTCCTCTGTTCCAATTTTATTTACATTTATGAATTTTTGTATATTATCCAAATTGGAAAGTAAAGACCACCTATTTTTAAAATGCAAGTAACCCTTGAAAATTCATTATAAAGCAAATTGTCATGAAGCAGATGGAGCATATGTGTAGTCCTTTTGCATTTATGTGCCTGTACATGTTTGGCATCACTGATCTTACGGGAAGTAATGAATTTTAAGCATTAAGCACCATGGAATGAGTAAAACAGCAAAGTTTAGTCTAGGGAAGTGGGAAGGGAGTAGAGTGTTGCTAAACTTTGCTTTATCTTCTACACTTCTTTGTGCATTATGCTCCCTCCTTTGTTCAAAAACAATAGGAAATCTTAAAAAGTTATTCTATTTTCTAAAATTCATAACTCTATATAACACAGGCAAACATTTATATAAAAATATGGATCTTGATGAGAAAATCTGTTCAATACACTAGTAACTTAATCACAAGCTAAAAGTAGCCCAGTTCACAAATGGTCTCAAATTATATTTTCTTCATTTCTAGGTCATTAGGGAATATAGTATTCATTTGACTACAATGTTGAGAATTCAATGAATGGGCTATCAGCAACCTACAAGGCTAATAATGGAATACAAAGTGAAAATGTTAAAACTTGCATTAGAATCATATGAATAGGGGCAGCTAGGTGGTGCAGTGGATAAAGCACTAGCCCTGGAATCAGGAGGACCTGAGTTCAAATCTGCCCTCAGACACTTGACACTTACTAGCTGTGTGACCCTGGGAAAGTCACTTTTCCCTCATTGCCCCACCAAAAAAAAAAAAAAAGAATCATATGAACACACCTGGCAATTTTCAAAATGGACAGCTACCACAAGATTTCCACCATAAAGTTTATCTTCTAAGTTTTCAGGAATGGAAGGTTCTTGTTCTGGTGGGTAAGTGTGCTTTAACCAATCCATCCAAGATAATCCCACAAGGGATTGGATCTTTTCTTCACTGAACTGGCGCATTTTACTTCGAAACTCATTCACCTCAGGATCTTCTAGGGCATCAAACTCATGGAGACCTAAATGAATTCAAAATAAGATGATCACTCAACTAGCCAATCAAGTAAAAAGAATTATATTGTACAAAAGGAAGACAAACACACATCTGAAAGTTAATGTGAATAGATAAGTATCTCAAAGAAGTATATATAAAACCAGAGAGAAAAACAATTATATATTAAAAGGTATCAAGAGCAAATTATTAAAAATATTAAACTTCACATGGCTAAAAGATAAATTGAAACTTTAGTAAGGAGCAGACTTACAAAACCCAACACTAAGGATCTATAAAACAAAAAGAAACTCTTAGAAAGAAATGTTATTTCAATACCTATTTCTAGATAATGAGATGCTAGCATTTATTGAAAACTGTATATCTCTACTGTTTATTCTACAAACTTCAGTCAACAATGTGAAAGTTTCTATCAATAATGTTTTAGGCCGGGGGCGGCTAGGTGGCGCAGTGGATAAAGCACCGGCCCTGGATTCAGGAGTACCTGAGTTCAAATCCGGCCTCATGCACTTGACACTTACTAGCTGTGTGACCCTGGGCAAGTCACTTAACCCCCATTGCCCCGCAAAAAAAAAAAAAACAAAAAAAAACAAACAAACAAACAAAAATAATGTTTTAGGCCCTGAAAATGTTTCAAGTAATTTGTTTGCATACTAGAGTTTCAAACAGGAGCAGCCATGCTTACACAGTGAAAAGACTGAGTACACAATTGAGTAAAATATTCTACTTTTCTCTATTTAATTCAGAACCACTCCTACTTCAAAATGCACTAAAGCATCTTTTAAGTCTTTGATTGTTCTAATAAAATCGTTCGGGAAATAGAAATAAATATAATTAAATGAATATTGAATTAAATTAAAATATGATTAAATGAATATTAAAATTTTGATATGGACAGAGAAACTACATTCAACTTTAGGGAGTATACTCTATAGCAACATAAGAAATTCAATGATCAATAAATAGATTGTCCTTTTGAAAGAATATTAGAAAAAATGTTCTTCTTTCAGCATCACTTCCCAAATAACCATCAGCCATAGCATAGAAAAAAATACTGTTTGAGTCTCTGAGTCTGTGAATCTAAGATATTTGAAAACAGTGACTATGCTTCATTCATTCTATTTTTATTCTCAGTGCCTAGCACAAAGTACTTACTAAATACTTTATTAATAACTGATTGAAATAAGATCATAAAATTTAGAGATGGAAGGGTCAATCTGAGAATATATTGTCTGATCCACTCATCAGAGATTAAAAGTAGAGGCCCACTGAAGGGAAGTAAAATACTCAGGAATCTGTTAATAATTTTTCTGACAGCCCCACCAATTCCTTTGGTTTAGCTTAAAAACGGGTTGTTCTTCATATAAAAGGAAGACTCTAACAAAAGAGATTTTTAAAAATACTACCAATATAATCAGAAAACTTGTGAAAGAACACTGAATTACATGCTGAGTGATTTAATTTATTATTTCTTTTATACCTACTAGCAAGAGTTGGGTAAAATTATTTTGTAAATTTAAACATAGTGCTGTTTTAAAAACCTGTCAAATAGAATAATTTTTAGTTTAAAAAAAAACTACCAGTAAGTATTTCCTGATAAAAATTAATATCCTAAGTATACAGAATTTCTTACCACTCTGTAACATGTATCACAATATAATCTTAAGCAGAGGAAATCAAGAACTTGTTTAATAAACAAACCCAACTTTTTTTTTTTAAGTGAAAATGCTTTGATAAAGACTATCATAGTATCTCTGCTGGAATATACAGAGTTAGAGATATTATCCTATCATAGAGAACAATTAGAAACCAAATGATGGATTTAAAATAATACTGATCACAAAAAAAAAATGAAATGATCAGGCATATATCAACTTTCAGGAAAGCATATTTTTAGACTAGTTAGTTCAATTCTATCAGTAAAGGTTTCATTGTCTTCTTGTGGGTCCAGGCAGAGGCAACAAGCTTGCTCCTAAAGTCTAAACAGAAGTTACAGTCTCACCAATTGTTTATTGTTTTACCAGGGGGAATGATCTCATCCAGTCCCTAATTGTATTTATCTCATTACACAATCCACAACTGTAACGCCTGACTTATTAAGTATTTTTTGAATGAAAGTTCATTCTAAACTTTACTGTAATTGTTTCTTTCATGTATTGTTAATTTCTAAAAATGCATATAACTTACACATAAATTGTTTCCTAGATACACTTAACACACATACGACTACAACCTCCATTTTATTGGTAACCATGTGTATTATGGTTAACTATTAAAAACCTCTGTGATTCTGTTGTATTTAGTTAAATAAAGAGCTATATCAAGTTACAACAGGTCATTAGGAGATTTGGGGAGGATGGAGTAGAAAATTTAAATTTCAGTTCCCAAAAGTATTAAAGACAATTAAGAAATTATGTTTCTCATCCTTTGGACAGAGGCTTAAAGTTAAGGCTAAATTGTACATGTATTATAAAAGCTTAAGTTTAATTTTTATATGTGTTGGGTTCATGTGCAGGCTCCAAAAAGAACTGTTGCTACATCAGTTGTTGAGGTTAGTAGGAGAATATGATGCAGTAGTAAAAAGGAATCCTTTTAGAGCTGAGGTCTTAAAGTGGATTGGCCAATCTTTCAAATTCTCTACCATATTTGTTTACACTTTCCCCAACACCCACAGTAGGTGTTTAGGCTACCCCCTTATTACGATGATATTTACTTAAGGTACACAAAATGATTCTAAAATTCACCTAAGAAACATCTAATTTGTTTTTGTTTTGTGAGGCAATTGGGGTTAAGTGACTTGCTTAGGGTCACACAGCTAGTAAGTGTCAAGTGTCTAAGACCAGATTTGAACTCAGGTCCTCCTGATTCCAGGGCCGATAATCTATCTACTGCGCCACCTAGCTGTCCCAGAAACATGCAATTTGTGAGAAAAATCCAATGTAAAATGAACAAAAACCATATCCAAAAGTCAAATATAAATGAATTCATTACCATGAATAGTCAAAAGGTGACTACGTTTCTCCACCAAGGCATATAAAATGAATGAGGGGGCAGCTAGGTAACAAAGTAGATAAAGCCCCGGCCTTGGATTCAGGAGGACCTGAGTTCAAATCCAGCCTCAGACACGTGACACGTACTAGCTGTGTGACCCTGGGCAAGTCACTCAACCCTCATTGCCCCCCTCCCAAAATATGAACAAAATAAATGAGAAAGATTAAACTGACATCAAAACTTGAGAAAATTTATATAAACTGATTCAGAAGGAATTAAGCAGAACCAGAAGTACAAAAGACCTAATAACTACAGTACTGTAAGTGAAAACAACACTAAGAAGTAATAGAACTCTGACTAACTGTAATGGCCAGTCTCAATCCCAAAGAGCAAAGAATGAAACACATACCTCCATTTCTCAGTAGAAAGGTAAGAGACTACAGAGATAGAATGTGGCATACATGGTCACTGTGAGTTTTATTAACTACTTTTCTTTGTCACAGGGGAGGGAGGTTATTGGGAAACAAAGGGGATATATGAAAAATAAAAGTGGCTTAAAATTGGGTAATAATTAAATACAATCACAGCTCTGGAAAAAAAGGTTAAGTTTTCTGGGTACTATGAATATTTCAGTAAGCCATGATTGCAAAGTCAAGGAAGATTATTTTTTAAAAACAACTTTTAATTAATCTGGTTTTACATTATCACTTTAATATCCAAATATATTTTTTATCCCTTTTCCACTGAGCCATTTCTTATAAAAAGAGAAAAGAGGGGAAAAAATAATTTCATTAAAAATCAAACACATCAATCAAGTCTAGCAATATGGGCATTATTACATATCATATTTTTGTAACTCTTTTCCAGAGAAAAGTGTCTTTGTCATTAAAAATTACTTCAGGGGGCGGCTAGGTGGCGCAGTGGATAAAGCACCGGCCCTGGATTCAGGAGTACCTGAGTTCAAATACGGCCTCAGACATTTGACACTTACTAGCTGTGTGACCCTGGGCAAGTCACTTAACCCCCATTGCCCCGTCAAAAAAAAAAAAAATTACTTCAGGTCCTCCTCCCCCAACATTAGGAAAGTTGTCTTCACCTCATTTTCAAGGGTTTAAATCACCACACTTCTTTAATCTTTAATTCTTCACACCACTCAGAACACGAAAGCTCTTTCAGCCCCTAGACCATGCCTACCTCTGTACAAATAGTCTTTCTTTTCCCACTGGTCACTTGAGATATTTATATACACAACCATACAAAAAAACAAAAACAAAAAAACCCCAAACAAACAACTATATGGTATGCCATGTTTTTATTTGTCAATTACTTTGCCTAATTGGGCTGCAGAAACTAGAATACAATTTAGTGCTAAAATCAAATCAATATAAATAATTTTTGGCTGAGAAACAAATGTGGTAAAAAAAAAAAAATGAAAGTCTTTTAACAGTCGGTTAGGATAACTGAAGGACCACCCTTTGGGGGAGGAGACCAACAGCATGAGCTATGGCACACCAGTCCGCCTGCTGCGGAGATTTATGATCTAATATCCAATTTTAAATCTCGCACAGAGAAGGTTTAGGCAAGTGATATTACTCATAAGAAATGATTCAAAAGGTTTGTTTATTCATAATTACCTGCCTAAAAAAACATACTTTACATGTATTTATGTGCATGTATATATGGGTATGCACATAATGAATACCTCTTCACATATTTATGATATTAATCATATCCCACATAACAGAAAAAAACAACAACCCAACACTAAGATTAAAAACATTACCTTTTCCTATAAGAATTCCAATTTTGGAGTCTAATTTTTCCCCTGGGTCACAATTTCTTGTCACCACTTTAAGAACTGGAAGAAAAGGTCTGACATCACAGAGTCTTCTTGTTTCATCTTCAAGCTCCTCATAAACAGCAGTTTGGTTCACACATGCAAACATATACGAGTCAATTTCCATAAGAAGGTTAAACATGGGGTAGTTGTGAGCTTGCTTCCATAGCATCTGCAAGTAATAATTAGACAAATATAGTCAGTTCTGCTATAACACTTGTTTTGAAAATGTAAATTTGTTCCATGACTGACATATTTGAGCATAACTTGAATTCTGAGTTTGCATATGCACAATTTCTTTCCTGCAATATTGCAAAAGAAAAAATCTGCACTATTTCACAATAACTCCCAAGCAGTGATGCTTCCAAAACCCATTTTCACAAGCAAACTTCAGGTCTTTTTCAAGGCAAAATGTCATCTTGTGTATCTTCTGGTACAGTAAGAGCTATGACCAGAAGAGCTGTCCATACAATACCCCTTTGGCCTGGATCCCTTGCCCTACACCCAGTGCAGCAGTAGCCAGAGCCTTCTGGAGTTTGCCACTATTTATTGTAGTACTTATTTATTTATTAATGATTTACCACATATAAAATTGTGCTACCATTATTAGGTACCTACCCTTTTTTAAGGTCACTGACAAAGTTTTCGAGCACTATGACCTTAGCACCATTTTCCCCATAAGCCCTATAGTTTTTAATTATGCAGTTTTGCTTTTGGTGAATGCATGTGTTGAGTTATAGCAAAACTGTACAACAAAGCAAAAAAAATTACATTATCTATATTCTCAAGATAGCTACTTCTTTTGTGATTGGAGGGAGAAACTAACACTATTAATATAGACTAATGATAATGATACAGAGAGCAAACAAAAGAGATCTTGTCATCTCTTTCAAAACAAGCAACAGTCAATTCCAGAAACCAAGAAAAAAATAATTATCTAAAACAGACATCTATGAAAGAATTGAACTGAGTACAAGATGTCAGTGAGACTATAGCAGCAGGGGCTACAAACTACCAAAAAGGATTCAAATTTTGGTACTGAAAGCAACAAAATCAATTGTCCATCTTGTTTGACTAATTCTTGCCAATAATTTTTTTTAAACTACAATATTTATATATTTTCTCTTGGTTTTTAGATTATGTTCATCAAGTTAGAAGTAGCAAATAAGAAATAAGAGAATGACTTAATTTTTCAAGTCATAAGCACCATAATTCAATAAAAAGGCAGTGTGGGGTGACAGAAGAGTACTGGACTTGTAATTCCCATTGGATCAGATGACCTCTATCCAAAGTCTCTTCTACCTCTTTAAGTTTGAGGAACTTATTAATCCCCAAATAGGTACATAATTTTAAAAAAAATTAAATTACTTGGGGGATCCATGGCTCCTCATCCACTGTCAAATCATAAATTCCTAATGACACCCCTTTCTTCTGACCCCTTTTATCTACTGACAACTACTGCCCTACTTGGACCCTTCTCTGATCACTGATCAATCATTGCTTGGATTAAAGCCTCCTGCTGCTGAATTGAGTTGAAGAAAATTATAAAACCCTGGTAACCAGTCTACTACACATTTATGTTACATTATCTCAACTTGGCCCTCACTGTAATAAGACCATCCTTTTACACCTCTCTGATAAATTTACTATACCACTCAACACAACAGCTTTTTCCAAACATTATCCTCTTTCCTCAAGCTCCCCACAATACCCTCCCCACTTTTTAGGTGAGGATTGTGCCTTAAACACCACCAAATGTCATTGAGAGGTCCTTCTCCCCTCCTCCTCATCTCATGTCACCAAAACTTTTTCCCCCTCTCTTCTCCTTCATTCCCTTTCAAATTATGAGCTAACCTTTCTCTTTGACAAGAGAAATCTCTCTACAGATATTCCTGATGTTATCTTCTCCTATCTTCTCCAGCAGATTGGGCCCTTTACCATACCACTGTCTTTCTAATCTTCAATATCTGCCTATCTACTGGGTCTTTCCCTGCTACCTACAAAAGCACCCAAGAAACTCCGATGCCAAACAAAAACACTAGATCTATTCACGTCTGCTATTTACTATCATGTCTCTAGTCCCCTACTTCTGAGAAAGTCATCCACACTAGTTGCCCTTGTGAAAATGGGTACCTTGATTTGCTTGACACCCCCCTCCCCCCGCCAATTATCCAAATAACCAGAACAACTATATGAGGACTGGCTGCATTGGCTAACACACCAACAATCCTTTGTGTGACTGGAAATGCAGGAATGAATAACTGAAGATAGTCAAAGACTTATCTGAATGCAGGATATGTGACTATGGATATGGACCTTATCTTCAGCTTTTTAAAATCCTTTTTCTTTTTTTAAGAGATCTCATATCAAGACCTTGAACTGAATTGCCTATTACTAAGAATGCCTTTTGCCACATCCTCCACCCCTAGAATTTCTCACATACCCCCTCCCCACTTTGGAAGGAGACTAAGGCCACCTTTCCTCCAAATTCCTTACCTGTCTGTTTAAACTGTATAAACCCTTGCAATCTATTGCATAGTGTCCTATTTGGCAATAGGCTGAATAGCACCCATGATCATGCTAGATTTTCTTTCCTGCTTAATAAAACCTTTCTTTTGAGGGCAGCTATGTGGTACAGTGGCCCTGGATTCAGGAGGACCTGACTTCAAATCCAACTTCAGACACTTGACACTAGCTGTGTGACCCTGGGCAAGTCACTTAACCTTCCTTGCCCCGCAAAAAAAAAAAATAAAATAAAACCTTTCTTTTAATTTTTACAGGCATTGTCTTTCTATGATTTCCTTCCCTTTTAGAAAGAAAGGGATTTAAATCTCAAGAACTCACCTTTGTGTTCTCTGGTGAACTGGTCATTGAATTCTCAAGTTTTCTCTTTGGGGAAAGAGGGATCTAAATTCCATTAAGAGAGTTTGCCTCAGTTTACACCCTCACTTCTTCACTTCTCACTCACTCTTTGATCAGGCTTCTGGCCTCATTAATCAACTGAAACAGTTCTCTCCAAACTTATCAACAATTAATTGAAAAATCTGATAGCCTTTACTCAATGCTCATCCTTCTTGACCCATTTTCTGCCTGTGATACTGTTGATATCCCTCCCTGCTTGGATATTTTCCCTTCTCTGATTGTGAGACTGCTCTTTTCTCCTGCTCTTTCTACTTATCTGACCAAGTTTTTTCAGTCTCCTTTCTTAGATCATCATTTAGATCATACCTAACTATGAGTCTCTTAGCCCTAAAGGGCTGCCCTAAGTCTTCTTCTATTCTCTCTAATCAGTTTCCATGGATTCAATTATCACCTAAACTCTCTCCTGAGCTCTAGTCTCCCATCACCAACTGCCTTTTGGACATTCCAAACTGGATATACTGAAAGGTTCTTAAACAATATAGCAAAAAGAAAACTCATTAACTTTCTACCCAAACCCTTCACCTCTCTCTACATTTCCTGATGACAAAGGTAACATCAAGTTCCCTAGTCACTAGTATTCACAACCTTAGTGCCATCTCATACAAAACCCATGTATCCAATATGCTGTCAAGTCTTCTCATTTCTACTTTCACAATATCTTTCCTTTATGTCCTTTTACTTTCTACTCCCAAAGTTACCACCCTAACACAAGCATTCATTGCTTAATGCCTGGACTATATGGCACTAGCCTTCTGGTTAATTTCCCTGCCTCAAGTTTCTCACTACTCCAACCCAACCTCCATCAACATGCCAGCATAAACTTCCTAAAGCACAGGTATGACAATGTGACTACCCACTCAATAACCTCCAGTGACTCTCTATTTCTTCTGGAACTAAATAGAAAAGCCTCTTTTTGGCATTTAAATGTCTAACCAATTTGGATCTTCCAATATTTCCAAGTCTTTTTTTTTTTCATGATTGATTTTCCTTTTTTCCCAATCTTAATAGTACTTTGTATTTTTCCAGTTACATGTAAAGATAGTTTTCAACAATTGTTTTTATAAGATTTTGAGTTCCAAATTTTATTCCTAGTCTTCTTACACTTTACTCCCTTGCATAAGCAATACAGTGACACTGGTCTACTTGCAAATGCTCCAACAGGGCATTCTTATCACTTTACTTCATGCCTTTTATCTAGCTGTGGCCCATGCCTGGAATGCTCTCCCTCCTCCTTACTGCTTCCTGGATTCTCTGACCTACTTCAAGACTTAGTTCAAACCTATTTTCTAACAAGAAATCCTTCCTGGTCTTTCTTCTCCAAGGCCCCTTCCTTACGCATTCTGTACCCACATAGTCATTTGCATGTTGTCTCTTCTATTAAAATGTGAGGTCCTTGAGAGGAAGGACCATGTTTTTGCCTTTCTTTCTGGCCTCAGATACAAGCTATGTAAATTAGGGCAAGTCCTTTAACTAGTGTCTGCCTCAGTTTCCTCAACTGTAAATGGAAATCGTAATAGCACCTACCTCACAATGTTGTTGTGAAGATCATCATATGAGTAAATATTTGTAAAGTGCTAAGCACAATGCCTGGCACATAGTAGGTACTTAAGAAAAGAGTATTCTTCCCATTTCCCTAAGAATACAGTAAATAAATGCCTGCTGAGTGATTTGATATTTTTTCATTTCTTTCAGTTTCCATTGCCACTACCCTCAATTAAGTTATTAACTCATGGCTGGATTGCTGCAAGGGCCTCCTACCTACTCATGAAGACTGGCTCTACTATTTCCCAAATTAATCTTCCTAAGCTATTGCTCCCCTCAAAAACCTAAAATGAAGACCTGAACACCTATATTTGGCATTCTGCAAAGCTATAAGAGAGAATTAAATTGTTAGGAGTGAGAATGTAGGGAGAAAGCAGAGAGATCATAGACAGCAATTTGAAAAGCACCTACGTTAGATGAGCAAGAATAGAAAGAGGTGGTTACAGAAAGAGAAAGAAAATCAAGACAGTAAGGTAATCCTGAAACAAAAGGAAGAGATTATATTTCACTAGACATAAGTGGGGTGGTCAAATGATACAAGGAAGTAAAGGAGTATAAGTAAAGATTTGACAATTAGGAGGGCACTGATGATTTTCAGAGAATAGCACCTGTAGGGGAGCAGGGGTAAACCCTGGAGATGAAAAAACTGAGGAGTATACGGTAAGAAAGGATGGGTCTATTTTTGGCTTGCTCAGTAGAAAAAAAAAAAAAGAAAGAAAAGAAAAGAAAAGATTGTTCAGTACCTGCCTTTGTTAGGTAATGGAGAAGATGGAAAGTTATGGAATACCAGTCTCTGAAGAATTAATTAAAAGTACACATCATCTGGGGCAGCTAGGTGGCTCAGTGCATAAAGCACTAGCCCTGGATTCAGGAGGACCTGAGTTCAAATCTGGCCTCAGACACTTGACACTTACTAGCTGTGTGACCCTGGGCAAATCACTTAACCCTCATTGCCCCGCAAAAAAATTAAAAATTAAAAAAAAT